>NW_020951478.1:3165876-3222427 GCF_900497805.2 Vombatus ursinus
CTCATTTTCTCTTTTATTATTTTTCCCTTACACTTTCTTCCCTTTTGGTTCCTTTCTCTCTCCTTTCTTCCACCTCTCTTTTTGTTAATGTAAGTAATGTGTTCTTGCCAAATGTCTATCTGCACACACACACACACACACACACACACACACACACACATTTCAAATTACAAGTGGATAGGAAACAAAAGTGAAAGGCACTGGTTTTAAAAAAAAATGGTAATCATCATACTTAGACATTTTGCTATTTTAATACAACAATATAAAACGGAATCATGAGCCTAACAATACAGCTTCTTCCTCCAATGATATAGATTACAATTTCTTCATGCCTTCCTATCCTGTGTGGTTCTTTTCCATGTCCACCCTTAGCTCTTCATAGGGAATCCACTCAGTATGCAGGGGATCTTCCTCTAGAATCTAGTTCTATTGACAACTCATAAATAGCAGTGGAGTTTGAGAGTAGTACATTGGTTATTCCTTATTCTCACCATATAACATTGATTATATCCCATTCTCACTATCTTCTTTTCTCATCAGACAACTCTCTGATAATATGCTTAATACTGATTTTGATGATCACCATATGGAATTTAAAACATGAAGAATTTGTTAATTTGTTGATTCTTTGACTTGAACATCAACTAAGGTCTTCCTCCAGTGCCTCATTGTGGTGATCTTGACTTCTTGAAGACTATATGAGCAAAATAAAATCTTCAGTAAATCTCAACCAATATATTATGTTCAATGACCAGCAGTACTAAGTTTGGAGAGAAATGGTTGCCAGGTGGTAGTTGTCAAGTAACTTTTTTCAACAACAAAACTAATAGAGACCATCTTCACCTGGGGTCTATGGATAGATTTTGGGGGATACATGAACTTAAATGGGGGGAATAGATCTTTATTTTCACTAATCTCACTATTAGAATTTAGTGAAATTTAGCATTCCTTCCATTATTGAAAACCATCATTCTGAGAAGGGGTCCATAGGCTTCACCAGACTGGCAAAGGAGTCCAAGATACAAAAAATGTTAAGAACTCCTGCTCTAAGGCAGAGAGGAGCTGTGATCTGCATCAATGAAAAGGATATGTACTTAAACCATTGAGTTGCCATATCCTCAAAGTACATGACCCAAGAGTGAGGTTTTATTTCCTCTCAAATCACGAGAACAGATTTTTCATAAGAAAGTGAGTATTAAAAAAATTCTTAATCTTTTTTTTTTGTCATAGACGCCTTCTTGTGAAGCAATCTTGTGAAGCGCGTGGATGCCTTCTCAGACTAATGCTCTGAATATATGAAATAAATTCATATGATTATAAAGGAAAGTAACGTTGTTGAAATATAGTTATCAAAAACAAGATTAAAAAAAAAAACAAGTTCATGGATGCCAGGTTAAGATCCTTTGCTGTAGAGAGGTATCTAGATAGTATGCACAGTGTTATAAATTTGGCTGGTGTCAGGAAATGACTTAGCTGTTCTATTTTCCTAGGGTGTTAAAATGTGGAAGAAGCAAAGTAAGAGATAGCTCACTCTCAGCCTCATTAAACTTCAAAGCTATGAAACTTACTTTGTTCAGCATGTGTTGATGTGGGTAGGTGGTAGTGGTCTCTCAGGGCTTCCCCAGACAGTAAGGCAGTGTATAAAACATACCTCTCTAGTGCCAGAAGAAATTGGTAATTGTACCTGCCGGTAAAAACTCAAACAAAAGAATCCTGTATTTCTTACTCGTCACTCAAAACCATTTAAATCCATCTGTAGAAATAAAGGTTCAAGCTGGTAAGCCAGGACTTTCTTTATGTGTAGTAATTAGGCATTTTGGTTCCATGGGTACAAACTGTCACCTTTTATAAAAGAACTTTTTAAACTTTTAATTGCTTAGTAAATGCTTAGTATAGGCTTTGCATTCCTTAACTGAGAACATTGCATTTTTTAAAGTTTCCTAAAATAAAGGTGTTTTTATTAATAAAGCAGCATCTCCCCCTCCAAAAAAAACTCTTAAAGTGTTATAAGGAAAATTTCACATGATATTTTTCCACTACAGTGAGACTCAGGACACCTAGTTTGCTCCCAATTCTCCCGTTCACAAATCCTATAATTATGAAGCATTTATTAAGCACTTACTGGGTGCCAGGCACCATGCTAAACTCTGGGGATATAGAGAAAGGCAAGAAACTGTCCTTGTTCTCAAGGAGCTCACAGTCTAATAGGGTGACAATATGTAAATAATTAGGTACAGAGAAGATATAAACAGAGTAGATGGAAGATAATGCTATGTATTAATATTGATATGCTATTAATTATTAGTATATTAAATAATATACAATGTGTAATATTATGCCACATTCTTTAGTTATCAAAGTGTTATCATTTAATTACAGCTGAAAGGGACTATGGAGATCACCTAGTCTAATCCTTTCATTTTATAGATTAGGAAACTGAGTTTCAAAGATGTTATGTGATGTGCCCAAGGTCACACAGGTAACAGCAATTCTCACATTTTACAAATGAGGAGATTGTGTCCCAAAGATACTAAGTGACTTGCCCAAAGTCACAAGACTACAAATATCACATAACTTATCAGATTTTATCCTCACTACCTTGATGGAGTAGGAGTAATTATCTCAGTTTAACAGCTGAGACAATTAAGACACAGAGTGGTTAAGTGATTTGTTTGAGCCTAGAACAACCTGGAATCCAGATCTCCTACCTGCCAGAACCAGTACTCCTTCCATCAGTGTAGAATACAGCCCCTTCATACCTTTTCATCCTACAGCATTCTTATCATGGAGTGCCATTTATTGAGTTACCATTGCCAGTCATTTCAGGGCAAAGAGAAAAAGGCATTTGGTATTTTCCAGCTCCCCCTTTTCACCTCTTCTTAGCTTGCCTGGCTTTTCTCAAGACAGCTCAAATCCCACCTTCTAGAAAAGAATTTTCCCGGTCCATCCTGAGCATTGCTATTGCCTTCCTCTTTGAAAATGCCTTCATCTACCCTGTTTGTATCTTGTGTTACCTAGTTCTTTACATATTGCTTCCTCTTAGAATCTGAGCTCTTTAAAGACAGGGACAATTTTTTGCTTTTCCAGCACATAGGAAGTACTTAACAAATGTTCAGTTGCTGAGTCACTGATTATTATTAATATATTGACAATCTAGAATAGAGTTAAGCAGAAAGGAGAAAAAGGAGCTCTTGGACACATGATCTGAGAAATCCTGTCTTATAGGAGAGGAAATCTAAAGCCCCACCCCCCCACCCTTACCCCGACAATGTTTTTTAGCTTGTAGAATATCCCACATCTCCTCAAAGAGAGAAACTTTAAATACGTGTTAGAGAAAGTGCTTCCTGATTCTAAGAACTAGTTCAACCGTGCTTTCTAGCTAGTGTCTTATATCCAAGAAATTCTCATAGCAATGTTTTACTGAAGAACAGTACTGAGACACTCCATGAGGCAGCAGGTGCAGTATATAGAAAGATGGCCTTAAAACAGGAATAGCGGAGTCCAAATCTCCCCTTAGATACCTACAGGCTATGCCCCTGCACCCTCTCTATGCTCTTCAAAATCTAAACAGTTGCAGATAAAGTGCCAGCCTGTATTGTTCAAGGGGATTTCTTCTTCTAGGAGTTTCTTGCAGTTCCAGTCCTTATCCCTCACCTACTGAAGATCATTTCATTTAAGATTCTTTACCCTCTTGTTCCCTTTCCCTATTTACAGAAGAATTTTAGGATTCAAGGGGGTCTTACGTCTTATTTTGAGGCAAGATTTGCAAAGTGTGTACCTTGGATTTAGAAAAATCTTTGGGATAATTTTGTGTTTTAGAATGTTTGCAGTCAGTAAATTTCTTTTGGTTACCTAACCCAGATATGATATTGTCCTGTGGTTGGTAGTGTTTGCCATGTTGTGCTGGGGTTAATGACTGGGATATAATGAAATAGCATCTAACAAGCATGCTACTTCAATTCCAGGGCAGCTAGGTGACAACAGGGGATAGGGTGCTGTGCCTGGAGTCAGGAAGTTCAAATCCATCCTCAGAGACTTACTAGCTGTATGATTCTGGCAAAGTCACTTAACCTGTTTGCTTCAGTTCCCCACATATAATCCTTTCTTTGGAAGCATTGGAGGTCCCTGGTTCAAAAAACATTTAGTAAGGACAATTCAGGAACTGTGTTAAGCATTGGAGATAGAAAGACAATGGTCATCACTTTCCCTTTATAGACAGTGAGTTTGGCACCTCTGATCTAGGCAACTCTTTAAGAGTCTAAGTTGCAGAAAAGCTGTTGACCAGTCTTGGTGGAGGGGCTTCCTCCCTTGAGAATTCCTCATACTGACAAAATCACAGGCTAAGTCCCTATCCCTCATCCTTATCTATGGCTCAGAGAGCCCCCAGATTGGCATATAGTCCAAGAAAGACTTGACCAATGGTTTTTTTAAGGAGGATTATTTTATAGGCCAGTTTACCTGGTATTATATTAACTTGATAAGTAATAGCATCTTGAATGTTTTTTCCAGTTGTGATGCTGTATGATAAACAGTTGGATTTTGATGCAGGTCAAAGCTGGGTCTTGAATTCTGCCTCTGATGCATGTGAACTATGTGACTTTGGACAAGCCACTTAATCTCATTGAGTCTCAGTTTCCTCAACCACGGGATTGTTGTGAAGATCCTATGAGATAAGCTATGTGAAACACTTTATAAACTGTAAAACACTATATAAATGGTAGCTAGAATTGCATTGTACCCACAGTACAGTGAAAAGGATGCTGAATTTGGAGTCAGTGGATGTAGGCTCGGATCTCATTGCTGCCACTGTGTAACCTTGAGCAAGTCACTTAATCTACACTTGGGTCAATTGTTACCTTGTCCTATCATCAATCATGACTTGTGAAACCCTAGCCTTGGATGATTCCCATAATCTACCATTTTTACTCCTAATTTCATGTTACTGAACAGAGATAGATAAAGTTGTGAAACTATATTGACTGTATCTGAGACAAATGTCTGTTACATAATCTCAATTTGGCCCTCATTTCATCAAGGCAATTCTTTGCCACCACCATAATCAATTGAAACTCTCATCACAAGGGTTATTTCAAACCTTTCAATCCATTCTTAGGCTTTCCACAGCTGCCCTTCACCTAATCTCTCAGCTGAGGAAATGGTTTCATCCTTCAAAAACAAAGAAAGAAACAAACAGGTCCCACTTAACCTGCTTTTCACCTCATGTCACTCCATTGTTTTCCACCACTATATTCTCCTTCACTCTTGTCAACTTTCTTCATGTACCCTTGGCACCATTCCATCTTGTCTTCTCTGGTATATTGTTTCCTTTGTCATCCCATCCTCTCACTAACTTTTATTATCTCCCTATCTACTTAACCTTTCCCTGCTTCCTACAAATGTGCTCATGTCCCTATAATTAAAAAGCTTTTACTTTAACAATCCCCACAAGCCATCGTGATCCCCCTTGTAGCTAAATTCCTTGAGAAGTCCACCTGAGATTGGTACCCCTACTTCCTCTCCCTTGAATCTCTTCCATATTTTCTCAATCTGGCTTCCATCTTCATCAGTCACCTAAAACTGCTCTCTCCAAAGTTACCATTGATCTCATAATTACCAAATATAGTAGCCTTTTCTCAATACTTATCCTTCTTGACCTCTTTGAAACTTCTTACTCTGTTGATCAATCTCTTCTCCTAGATGCTCTCTCCTCCCTAGGTTTTCATGACCCTTTTCTCTTTTGGTTCCCCTTTTACCTATCTGACCATTTCTCATTTTCTTTTGCTAGATATTCATCTAGATCATTCCCATTAACCATAGCATCTCCCACAGTTCTACCCTGAACCCACTTCTCCCCTCCTCCTATGCTCTCTTACACATCCCATGAGTTCAACTATTATTTCTATGCAGATGAATCCCTAGATCTGTATATACAGACCTAGTTTTCCCCCCGGGCTCCAATCTCACATTACCAAGTACTTCTTAGACAGCTTGAACTTCACAGCTCATTGTCATCTCAAACTCAGTGTGTCCAATAAAGGACTCATTATCTTCCCCCCAAAAAAATTCCTCCCCTCTTCCCATCTTTCCAATTATTTCCAAGTGTACTAGCCTCATCCTAGTCATCCAGACTTAAAACTATAGCTTTATCCTCTACTTTTCATTTGTACTCAATGCCCCCCATATCCAATCCATTGCCAAGTCTTACCATTTATACCTTGATAACATCTCTCATTATGTACCCCTTTGTCTCCACTGACAGTGCCAACACCCTACTATAGGCCCTCATCACCTCATGCCCAGACTATTGTAATAGCCTACTGGTGGGTCTGCCTCTATCACAAGTCTCTCCCCACTCCAATCCATCCTCTACTCAACTGTCAAAGTGATCTTCCTAAAGTGAAGATGTGACCATGTCAACTCCCCCACATACTTAATAAACTACAGAAGTTCCCTATTGCCTCTAGGGTCAAATACAATCAAAGCCCTTCATCAACTAGCCCTCTTCTACCTTTCTAGTCTTCTTATTCTTGTATTCCCCTCCTTGATCTCTGATCCTACAATACTGACTTCTTGTTCAAGTCACTTGACACTTCAGGACAGCTAGGTGGTTCAGTGGATAGAGCACTGCATAAGGGTGTAAAGACCTGATTTCAAATCCAGCCTCAGGCACTTACTAGCTATATGGACCTGGGCAAGTCACATAACTCTGTTTGACTCAGCTTCCTTATCTGTGGAATGGGGGAAATAATAGCACTTACTTCCCAAGTTGTTGTAAGGATCAAACGATATACTAATTGTAAAACATTTAACACACTGCCTGGCACATAATAAGTGCTATGTGTTAATTATTTAGTAGTGGTAGCATTATTAATATTATTAATACTATCTGAAGACTATGCCTTTACACTGACTATCTCCTACACCTGGAATACTCTACCTTTTCATCTTGGCTTCTCTTAAAACTCACTCAATTATATAGGAGGCCTTTCCATCTGCCTTCCTCAGTGCTCTTACCTTCCCTCTGAGATTACCCTCCACCCACATTGTACATATCTTACATGTATGTAGTTATTTGCATGTTGTCTCCCTGATTAGAATGTGATCTCCTTGAGCACAGGTACCATGTTTTGCCTTTTTTTCTTAACCCCCTAGCACTTAGAACAGTGCCTGGTATATTGGTAAGAGTCTAATAAATACTTATTGAATGACTAATTATTCTCTGTGGGCCTCAGTTTCTCATGTGTAAAGTGAGGGGGGGGCTGGGCTTGCTGACCTCTAAGTTCCCTTTCAACTCTCATGTGATCTGTTATTACTTGATATGTTATGACAACAGGTTTTCATGCCATAATTCCTAACATTTTATTTATGCAATAAAGTTTTATTTTTAGAATTAAAAATGTAGCATGTGACCTTGGACAAATCACTTGATTGTTTCTGACCTCTGTTTGCTCATCTGTAAATTGAATGAGCAGGACTAGAGGACAACTAAGGTCCCTTCTAGCTCCATAATGATAATCCTATAATGGATACTCTTCTAGTGAATCACACTGCATTTTTACTGCTTAAGCTTCATCTCAGTGATGGCTATCCATTTTTCTAACTTATCAAGGTTAGTTTGAATGGTAATCCTACCCTCCAAGATAGCAATTTTCTAAGCAAGGCCTTTATATAAAATGCAGAGATGACTTACTCCTGGTAGAGAGGTACTGCTCCTAGCAAAAACTAACTCTATACTTCTTCGACTCTCTTTTCCTCTTTTTAATTCTGTGTGTGTATGTGTGTTTGTGTGTGTGTGTATGTTTTGTTCATCTGACCAACACTGACTCTCTTCCTCTCTGGTTGTCAACATCGTTATTTCTCACCAACAGTCCTACCCCATGGCGTGAAAGTTGGCAATTGCAAACTTTCCTGGAGTTCAGCATCCCCAGGAGATTTCTTGTATACAGCACTATGAATGACAGATGATGAAACCACAAAAAAAAATGCTTTGAGAGATATACTGGTGACAACAACAACAACAATAATAATAGACAACTTATAGACCACCAGAATAGGGAATGAAATACTTCTCAAAAGATGCTCTTTTGGTACATAGTTGGAAACAAATTTAATAATATAACCGTAACCTCAGCTATCAGCATTATATACCCAGAGTAAGATTTTGTATACCACATATTTTGCCACAAAATAAAACTAAAATGTATCCTTATGAAACTCCATTGTAAATGCCTATGTTTTACCCATGATACATTCTTAAATTGACTCTCAAAGGCAGCTACCTTCCTTCTTCTTGTGCTCCTTTTATTATATTTTTTATATATATTTTATTATGTTCCTTCTGGTGTATAGCATTTTTTTAAAGTAACCCAAAGAGAATGGAATGGCCTCAGAGGCTCCTGAGTCCAAACCTCTCATTTTATAGCTAAAGAAATTGAAGACTAGGAGCAGATAGGTGGCACAGTAGATAGAGCACCGGCCCTGAAATCAGGAGCACCTGAGTTCAAATATGACCTCAGACCAAACACTTGACACTTACTAGCTGTGTAATCCTGGGCAAGTCACTTAACCCCAATTGCCTAAAAAAAAAAAAATCAAAGGCTATAGAAGTTAAGTGACTTGCCTAAGGTCACACAGGTAGTGAGAATCAAACATGAGAATATAAATGCAGGTACTCTGACCTCACAGTCAGGACTTTCTTCTGTCACACTCTGCAAATGGCATTAATCCAGCCCTTACATAGCTTCTCCCTTCTTTTCCTGAATCAAATTCAGGCCCCAGAAAAAAAAGAGAGAATATTTATGTATCACTTTTATCTATGTCTTTTTAATGTACAGGAAACAGAAATTACCACAGCAAAATGCACTGATGTTGGTATGGGGTTACTAACGTAAATAAATAAAGCACTACCTGCCCTCAAGGAGAGAGACAACATATGAGTACCCACAAAATAAGTACAAAGTAATTGGGATGCTAAATGTATTAGGGAAGTAATTGGGATGCTAGATGGATTAGGGAAGGCCTAATGCAGAGGGTGGTGTTTGAGCTGAGTTTTGAAGGAAATTAATGCAAGGAAAATGATGTCCAGAGACCTCTATGTGACTCTGAGCAAGTCACTTACCCCTGATTGCCTCAGTTTCCTCATCTGTAAAATGAGTTGGAGAGAGAAACGGCAAACCACTCCAATATCTTTGCCAAGAAAACCCCAAATGGAGTCATGAAGAGTTGCACACAATTGAAATGACTGGATAGTAACAACAAATTATAGCACAGAGGTTGCACTGTCAGAACAACCATATAAAACATCTCCTAGAGTGACCATCTCCCAGTCATCAAGCATTGCCTCCAGCTTTCCTTGGTTTTACTCTAACCAGTTTTGGCTGATTTGAATTCAGTAATTATGTTGAATTAAAATCCATTAAGCAAGCAATATGGTCTTAAAGACTTATTAAAAACTACCACCATGCTGTTAAATTGTGTTTATATCCCAAGTACACAAAAGTTATTTTTCTTAAGATATTGATATTCTGGAAAATTTTTTAATAGCCATTTTCCAAAATAAAAAATGAAGTCATTTTAGGGAAAGTTCCCCAAATGTCTTATTACTACATAACAATATAGGAACAAGTACAAAAGGCAAAGGTTAAACATTGATGTTCCAAGGCTGATTTGGGTTATTTTCATTTTTATAAAAAAAAAATAAGCCTGCTGTCTATTTTACCTTCAAGTGACTTGGTCATCTGCCTTGCTAGGACAGAATCTTAACTGAATACCATGTTAGGTAAACAGACAGCTGATAACATTGTTCAGTAGGCATGAATAGACTACAGGGACATAACTCCTAGTATAGATACAGTTAAGTTCTGAGAAGTCTCCAAATCCTTAGGACCCAGTACAAGGACTTCAAAAGTCAATGAATAATTTGACTTAGCTGCTTAATCTGACTAATTTACAATCTGCAAATTAGGTGACATGTTTTATTAATATCCTTGTCTCATGTTGTGGTATCTTTAACTTATTTTAAACCCATTTTAGAGAAAAAAGTGTGTTCCTAAAGTACAATGAAACTAAAATAAATGAAATACAATAAAACAAAATAACTTCAAGGTTAAGTGAATTATGTTCCTTCATATATGGCCAAATTTACAACTTGAATAAATTTGTAGATTACTAACACTCTGAAAAAAAAGATGATCCATTGGAGAAGGAAATGGCAAACCACTCCAGCATCTTTGCCAAGAAAACCCCATGGAAAAATTAATCCATGGGGTCACAAAAGTTGGACACGACTGAACAACAATAATAGTCGTCAGTTACAGAATTTTTCCCTCCCTTTCCAGTGTCAGCCAATCTTTAGTTCTGGTCACCATAAGACTAAAGTTACAGATAATTTTCCCATCAGAAAACACTGTGTAGGATGGCTAAGATCTTTTAACAATGTTTTATAGGAAAGCATATAGGAAATGATTTATAGGAAAGAGCACTGGGTGAGGAGTCAGAAGAACTGTGTTCTGAGTTCTAACACTGCTAATTACTGTAGCCTTAAATAGATTGAGATCCCTTCCATGCTTTGTCATCTAGTACAATGATTATTCAGGTCTTTATGTAAATATTCTGTAGAGGATCTACCCAAGGTAGCATTGGCCTTCCTCTCATTCTTTCAATAATTTACAGATACATTGCAGCACTCGGGTGGTCCATCTGTTTTCCCTACACTACGTGGCTGGCCAACCTACTTTCTCTGGTCATCTATGTTCTGGAATGTCTTTTATACCACTCCTTGGTTTGTCATCAATAATACTTGGCAGTCCATTATCACCCCTTGTGGTATCTATGATTTTGATTTTTCTGAAATTGTGGTATCTCATTATTTGCAATAGTATATCACTATTGGTACTGGGAAAAATGGATTTTGTCAGCAGAGTACAATTTGAACTCATTTGAAACATTGTACAATTGTCTGAATGTGATTCAGTCCCATCTCCTCCTATCTGATCTAGACCCAACTCACTAGCCTCCTGTATTTTCTATGTGTCAGGCACGATGGTAAGTATTGTTGATCCAAGACATACTAATATAATAAGCTGCCCTTCCAACTGTAGGTGATAGTCTGGATAATTGGCATTCTTATCCACTTTTTTTCTTGTGGAGATAGCTAGGATGCCTGTTTTGAGTGATCATGGTTTAGTCGATTTGGTATAGTCAATTTCATTTTTTGTGGTCCTGTGCAGTGCTTGTCATATCCTGCATTTTCTGACCCTCTCCTAAGGAAAAAAGAAGTATTCATTCTATCTAGGCATGAGCACTCTACAAACTTTTGTGCTTTTTCTTGACCCCAAACCACATTTTCTAGAGTAGTTTCCATGATCCTTCCTTTGCTAGAGTCAGGGTGGTGCAGAGGAAAGAAAACTAGACTTAGAATGAGGAGATATCTGGGTTCAAATTCTGCCTCAGCCACCATGTCCTATAGCACACTGATATACTATATGATAGAATACAAACTACTTGAGAGTAGAGAATGTCCTATTTTTCCCTTTTAGTGACTAGAACATAGTAGGTATTGAATAAATGCTTTTGACTTGATTTATTGCTTATTACCTAATGATCATGAACAATATTAGTATAATGGCAATCATGAATATAATCTTAGAGCTTCAGTTTCCTTATCTATAAAATTGGGATGATAAGTATGTAATTTAGAGGATTATTTTGAGCAAAATGCCCTACAAACATTCAAGTGCTGTGTAAATGTGAATTATCATTACCCATTTTTATTTTGAAGGAAAGTCAACAAAGCATTTAATAAGCATTTATAGTGTCAGGCCCTGTATCAAGCACTGGGGATATGAATACAAACAAAAAGGAAGACTTTCCCTGCCCTTAATGAACTTACATTCTAATTGGGAAAGACAACCCACAAAAGGAAGATGAAAAGGAGAAGTGCAGGGCAAAGGTCACTGGTGATCATGTGTCAAAGTTCCCAGGATGGATGGTCTGGAAGGTGCTCATCAATGGGAAAGGGGACCAGCATGCCACAAAGATGTTCCTGGGTGAGATGGTAGCTGATTCTTAGAGGCAAAGTCCAGAGAATCAGAAGCAGAACCAAGAGAGGAGAGTTCTGAATATCAAATTATATATTGATTTAAATGAGAGGATAATATTAAATTCTTCATAGAATTTCCTATACTTTGTCCATTGCAATAGATATTAGAGTATAAACTTCATTTGTCTTCATGATGATGTGTTTATTTCTGCTCACCTTCAGCACCAGGAAGCAACCTGATCCCTTGCCCAGGAAATGATGTGTCTTGTTGACTTTGGGCAAATGATGAAACCAACCTGTCAACTCTTTTATTCACCTCTGTGTGGAGAACCTGTGATCAAGGCTTCCATTTGGCTACAACATCTTTATGTTCTCTGGTTTTATTTATAGTGATAATATTGAGGTGGATATGGTTCAGATCTTCCAAAAGCCAACCTAGAGTGAAATACTGTATGTAAAAAGCCTAATAATTATGTGGTTATTGGTACCGTCTGCTCCCTCTTCCACCAGGGATTCATTGTTTTCCTCTAAACACACAGTGAAATAAGAACTAAATTAGTTATGTTGTCTAATTCATTTGGAATATTATGGGGATATTGAAAAATGAAAAGTAATTTATTAGGTAAATTCAATCAGAAAGAGAGAGGAGGGAGGACAACAAAAAAAAAGAAACATCTATAAACTTAATTCTGTCCTGACTGTAAGATGGAATTGCCCAGCGACTGGAAACAGATATCCCAGACATTTCTTTTGCCTTCTCAAATATAAAGATGATGAGCTACAAGGGAGAGCTTTGTTTTACACTCAAGAATTCTTTGGCTAACCCTCTGCAAGAATCATTCAACTAGTAAACATTCTCAGTGTCTCATAGTGTGCTTTTCTGTGCTTTGCAGCACCTCTGTGTTGCTCATCCTCAGTACCAAATAACTTTAAAATATGTCAGTACTATAAGGAATTAAGACTATTCTTCTAAATGTCTATTGTTTATAAGAAATGGAGTAAATGAATGTCTGCTCTGTGTCCAAGTTAATGAATGAGTGCATCTGAAAATATGTTTCTTGGTGTGCTTGAGAATTTTAAGTGCAGCTATAAGATGCACCTATTCTGCTGCAGCTCCATCTTTTGGCACAGCTGCTGCTATCATAGTCTTTGTTCTATCTGTCTTCTGTCCCCAGAAATCACTAGACTAAGTAAAATATGAATAACCAGGAACTTGTCTATGCCACAGCATAGAAAACAGGAGGAACAAATTCATTCCCCTGTCCATTTAAAGAAGTCCATTGATAATTCAATCAATAAAACAACCAATATACATTATCAAGTGCCTACTATGTACCAGGCACTGTTCTAAGAGTGGGGGATATGAAAAGAGGCAAAAGACAGTCCCTTCCCTAGTCCCTAGCTTACAACCTAATAGAAGAGACAATAAGCAAAAAATAAAAACAAAGCAAGCTAGATACAGGATAAATAGAGACAAAGCAAAAGTACCAAGGGTTAAACTCAGGTTGTTTTAAGGGTAAAATCTGTCTCAGTTATAGCTTCATTGACATTATTTCTTTTTAAGTTGATTTTTCTGTTTTATGGCTAAGCCATAAAGGTTTAATTTTAATGAATCCTCTGGTAACAAATATTACATAATTTTATTTACTGTTATATTTAGTAAGCATTTTATTTAAATTGTTTCCCAGTTATTCTTTCACAGCAGTCTGGCAAAGCTGATGGATTGAAGCAATAACCACTTAAATTTCTATAACAATTTCATTTTCTGTTGTTTAATTTTATCCACTC
Organism: Vombatus ursinus; assembly: GCF_900497805.2. Taxonomy (NCBI): domain Eukaryota; kingdom Metazoa; phylum Chordata; class Mammalia; order Diprotodontia; family Vombatidae; genus Vombatus; species Vombatus ursinus. Next base: position 3,179,705 of record NW_020951478.1, read on the forward strand.
AGTGAACATGGGAAGGAAAGAAGACAGGAATTATACCCATTTGTTGGGACCAGAGAAGAGATATAGTGATGTTTCCTACTCCTTAAACTAAGCATTCCTTTCCTGCTACTACTAACTGTCAGTTTTTTTCTTCCTCCTGGAATTATTTTTCCGCTTCCTTATCTTTTTAAGTGTCACATGCCCCCAAGAGAAGGTACGCTCCTTAAGGACAGAAACTGGTTTTTATTTTGTCTTTGTACCTCCCTTGCACAGCACAGTACTTTGGCCATAACAGGCATTGTAGAAATACTTATGGAATAAATGAATAAATTTTAAGACTTTTATCAAAGTCTTAGAAATGAAGGTAGGGCTAAAAGGCAGTTTTCTTGACCCTGAAATTTAGAATTATTTCTATTAAACTATACTGCCCTTCCCTCGTTTTCTCCATTTTACACAGTATAAGATCGATGAGCTACAAGGGAGAGTTCTGAACATTTTTAAACAAAAATTGGGACGTATTAAATTCACATAGAAAAATATCAATCTGAATTGACCATAACATATGGATTAATCACTTTTCCTGTAGTAACAAAAGGCTATTAAAAGATCAGTTACTAAATTGCATTAATGACTTATGCCTCTTAACATATTTTCTCAGATTACTTTTATGGATTTCAGCAAGTGACTGAAAATACTAATTGGCTAGGAATCAAATAGCTTGGTAATTGATCTTCCTCTTTAACATATATTTATTTGTTTGGTGATTCTATGACTGAAATTTCATGAAAAGGGGGGAAATTATTGTAGAGGTGGCAATTAAAGTTGCTCAGTCCATAAGTGTCTGTTGCCAGTTCAATAATGGATGTATTTGTCCCTAATAAACTGCATCTCATTTGGGGCCAACAATTTCTTAAAGGCCATAAGGTCTTCTTTAATTCGATTCTGATAGTACAAGTTATTGATAATGTCACTCAACCAGCATCACACACAAACAATTACTATTTAGTTTTCTGAGCAGTCATTTTCCCCCATGTGTTTGATCGTCTTCCAAGGCCAAACTTATTTCAGTAATGAAGGACTATAAGAATTTGATTTGGAGGCATTGTCTCATCAGAGTGTGTCAGCCCGAGCAGTGATGTGAACTCACTGCTTTCAGGTTATTACTTACTCATCTGAACTATTTAATTTCTTTCTTACCAGCCTTGCAAGCAATCCAAAGAAATGAAAGTTAATCTGAGTGATTGAAATACATCAGGGTATTTGGTGATGGATAGTCATTTCTTCACACTGAAAATAAATCTTTCTTAAATCACATCCCCTCACTTCCCCCAACCCCTCAACAAAATGTTTCAGTAAAATCATTTGTGGTCTAACAGGTGAAACACTGGCCTGAGAATCAGAAGATCTGAGTACTCATCCTGAGTTAGCCTCTTGCTTTCTATGTGACCTGGGGCAAACAACTTAAATTTTTGGCACAATAGTTTTCTCATAAAATGAGGATGATAGCTAACCTGTCCTACCTACCTCACAGGACAGTTGTAAGGCTTAAATGAGACCATGTATAGGAAAGTTTTTGAAACTTAAAAAAGATACATAAATACGGTTGTTAATAGATTTGTTCTGCAATATGAAGAGATTCCTAGGTAAGATATTTTTTTGTTGCTATGTAGATTACCAAAATAGCCTGTCAACTTAAAGTCAGTGTTAAGTAACTAATACTTAGATACCCAATTATAACTCCCACAAATTGATTCTTCTTTACCCCAACCCTTATACTTCAGGGAAGCATGCTGTTCAATACCCCTTTTCTATAAAAACAGGAGTTCTTAACCTTTTTTATGACATGGACCCTTTTGGCAGTCTGGTGAAGCCTATGGGCCCCTTCCCAGAAGAATGCTTTTTAGTACATAAAATGAAACAAATAGTATAATGTAGGAAACCAATTACACTGGGAAAAAAAAGATGTATTTTCTCCTATCCAATTTCCCTCTAAAATCTAGAAGTTAGTGCACCCCAGGTTAAGAACTCCTATTGTAAAGCAACTTACAAATAACTTATGGAAATTCCCTATTTCCTCAGAAATGCCTGTATTAAAAGTTGTAGGACTTTGATAGTCAATCAGTCAACCAACAAACATTTAATAAGCATTTACCATCTGCTAGGCATTGCTCTAAGTGCTGAGGATACAAATACAAGCAAAAAGAAAAACTGCCTCACACTCAAGGAGCTTACACTCTAACATGGGAAGATAGCACATAAAAGAAAGCTAAGAAGAGTAGGGGTGGGGAGAAAGGTACCTGGCTGGCCAGGATGGAAAAGGCTAGCCTGGGCAGTCTCCTTAAATGGAAGGTCTAGGAAGAGCTCTTGAATCAGAGGGACCTGAGGAGCTGAGATACTTTCCAGGTAATGCTATGGAGAATTTACTCCTTTCCTCTCATCTGCATAGACCTAGTGAAGAAGGAAATGACAAACCACTCCAGTATCTTTGCCAAGAAACCCCCAAATGGGGTTACAGAGAGTCAGACACAACTGAAATTACTCGACAATAACAGTGTAGGCCTAGAGCAAAAGCTGGTGAGCGACTGTAGGAACTGCAGGGGTTAGTAACTTGGTTATTTATCAGACATGTATGTATGTATTGAATTGATGAGTGAATGAAAAATCATTTTAAGCACCGTGTTAAACACAGGGAATCCAGCCAGAAAAAAAATAAGGTAATACCTGCTCTCATGTAACACACATTCTAATTAAGGGAGGAAACACTAATAGGAGGGTAAAGCTTCAAGACAGAAAGAAGGGAGACAACACATATGGGGTAGCATATAGGCCAGGCTCATCCCATATAAATGACTGGAGTAGTTCCAACAGTGTGCCTGGCCATGTTGGCTTGACTGCTGCCCAGTTCAATTCATCTCAATGACTATGTGCTTAATATGGGCAAGGTATTATACTAGATGTTGAACTGGCAAAATAAAAAAAAAAATCCAAGGCTGTCACCATCCCTGTGCCTACCTTCCAGAAGCAGTAGAAACAAGTCTTGGTCTTCCCAGAACAAAATATGTTGGCCAGCCATTCAACTAGTATCTTAAGTGCTTACTATGTGCCAGGCACTGTGTAATCTGGAAAGAAAGGCAAAAATATGGTCTTCTTCTTCTAATAGTTTACATTCTAATGGGGGGGAGATGATAGGCAAATAATAATATACAAACAAGATATAGACAGCATAAAATGGGCTAATCTGAGGGAGAAGACATCAAGGTTAAAGAGAAATGTAAAAAAGGCTTCTTCCTGAAGGTGTGCCTTCAGCTGAAACATGAAGGAAGCCAGAGAATCCAGAAGGTGGAGTTAAGGAGTAAAAGAGTTTTAAGCATAGGAAACAGCCAGTGAAAATTTTTGGAGTTAAGAGACGGAATGTTGCATCTCAGTCCTTAAGATCCTGGACCTGGAAAGGATTACTTTTCTCTTGGGGGGACAGAGAAAGAGAGGTGGAAGTTTGTGCCCTAAATCGGAAAGTTCATAGAGCAAGGAACCTCCTTCTGGGTAGCTATTAACCATTGAAAGCAGGGTGTCTGTACATTTGGGAGTAATCCAATTACAAACAGGCTGTGTCTAGCAATACAGAAAGTAGATTTTGATAGCTTACATAAGAAAAATCTACCGTTAGAGAACCATTTGGGGCTTGGAAAAGTGGTGCTGTTGGAACTTTATTTTTTAATTAATGTATTTATTGTTAGTTTTCATCATTCACTTCCATAAGAGTTTGAGCTTTAAATTTTCTTCCCCTCCCACTTCTTTCTCCTCCCCACCCCCAGACAGCATACAATCTGATATAAGCTCTATATGTACATTCATGTTAAGCATATTTTCCCATGGGCTATAAAACTGTTGGAACTTTATTGAGAAACAATTACAAACAAAAAGAAAAAAAGAAATAATGAAAAAAGGAATGAAGGAGAGAGGAAGAGAGAGAGAGAAGAAAGAAAAAAGGAAGAAAAGGAAGGAAGGAAGGAAGGAAGGAAGGAAGGAAGGAAGGAAGGAAGGAAGGAAGGAAGAAAACATTTTTGAAAATGAATATTGTAATTATAATCACTGAACTTGACCACAGGAAAGAGGTGAAATAATGTGCCTCTCTTCCTTCTTTGCAGATGGAGGGGACTGCAGGTAGGGAACATTGCTTATACTGTCAGGTGGGGTTTAAGTGTTGGTTGGTTTTCTGAACTGCTTTTCTTCTTTCTTTAAAAAAAATCTTTTTTCATAAGAGTTGATTTGCTACGAGGGAAGGGGGTGCATATACACACACATGAATACATATACATACATGTGTTTTAAAATGGAGATGCTATAAAATAAAAGAGAGCAATAAAATGAGATTTTTAAAAAGGGACTTAAATTGAACTGAAGAGTATTATTTAGCAAAGCCATTTGGACCTGTGGCATTGGGAGCCTTACCTGAGATGGCAGTAAGTGTTCTGTGGAAGAAAAAAAAATGTGGAATCAAAACACGTGGGTGTGAATCCTGGTTCTGCTGTTTGTTAGGTGTGTGACCTGAAGCAAATCCCTTCATTTCTATGAGTTCCAGGTTCCCACTCTGTAAAATGAGGGTTTGGACTAGCATGAGATTATCTACAAAGTCTGTTCTGTTCTACAGTCTATGATATTATAAGCATATCTCATAATGGAACTATAGTATAGAAATAACTCCTCTCTCTCTCTCTTTCTCTCTCTCACACACACACACACACACACTCAAATCTTTAGAGTTATCTCAACTATGCTTTTAACACTTCAGGGAAATAGGCATAATATCCAAATAAACTACTCAGTTACCAGTGTTCCTCAACACTCTTGCCACTTTTGGGGCATCCCATGCAGGCTTATATAGACAGGTATGAAATGTTTCCTTCTTTGCCTCATTGTCTACCATGTAACCCAGATTGCGTTTTAAAAATGGGGTGGGCAGCTAGGAGACAGATATTGGTCCAAATAATGGAACTGTTAGTTTTGTATAGTTGTGAACTCAGATTTCAGACTAAAAATTCTTTGCTCCATATGAAAACAGTTCTATTAACAGGTCTTTAACTGACCCAGAATTGAATGGTATAGAACAAAAAATGTAGTTAAAATGTTGCAATTTCAGTGATTCCTCTACCCAATGATATTAAATGAAATAAAAAGAAGAAAGTTCACTCTATGAAGTAAATTGACCTATGCCCAGGCATAGGTTTAGATGCAATAATGTTTGGGTTTAAATACAATTGATGAATACAATTACATCATTCCTTTTTAGGTCCTGAATCTAGTGCAGTCCTATGTCACACTGCGAGTTCCGCTCTACGTCTCCTATGTTTTCCATTCCCCTGTTGGGGTGGGAGGATGGCAGCATTTTGACCTGAAGTCTGAGCTGCGACTAACTTTTGTGTATGACACTGCCATCTTGTGGAATGATGGAATTGGCAGCCCACCAGAAGCAGAGCTCCAAGGTAGGTCCTGGGATTTCAATTCAATTTCTATTCAATATTTGTAAATATAGATTGTTTCTTTAACATTCATAAATATACATATGAAAAAAGCACCCCTTTGACAGTCTGGTAAAGCCTATGGATTCCTCAGAATCATTTTTTTTAAATAATTGAAGGTAATGCTCAATTTCAGTTAGAAGTTAATGAAAATAAAGATGTATTTTTTTAAACATATTATTTCACAGACCCTCTGGAATCTATCCTAGGACTCCTTGGGGACCATGGACGACCTAGAGATATATAGCCTAAGGATTTTCCCCCCAGTTCTAAGTTCCCAGAAATTTGGAAACAAATTTCAATGTATTTAATTAGTCTTTTTAAATAGCATCAGTTTCCATGGAAAAACACTCGACTTTACTCTCATAATTTAAGTACATTGAAAGTTGTATCATTTAAGACTCAGAAATATTACAATATATAAATTTTATAACATAACTGGGAAAACATTCTGCCAAACAAAATAATTTGTATATTGAGAAATAGCCCCATGACTCAGTCAAGATAACCCAAGAGCCAATTTCAGTTCCTGAAAAGGAAGAGATACCTCTAGTAAGAGTTACCTCATCAGAAAAGTTGCATAGGTTTTTATTTCTGAAAATCACTATACAATAGAAACATATACTAAACTGTCACTGTGAGATGGTTGTTAGTTTGAACACTGGAGAACTATGGTAACAAGTGCCAATATAGGGATATATTTCATGTTTTCACTTTTCCTAGGCAATAATCATTATATAATATGTTAAGGTTTGCAAAGAACTTTCTGTAACTATGGTGACATGTTAGTATAGGGCTATGTTTCACATGTTTTCACTTTTCCTAGGCAGTGATCTTTATATAACATGTTAAGGTTTGCAAAGAACTTTCTGCATATTATCTCATGACCCTAGATCCATCCCCATTCCAGAGTCATGATTCAAAGTCCAGAAATATGCAGTTAATTAGTTCCATTAATCAGACAGGGTACTATTTACTTTCAAGAATACAGTGTTATCCTAGTTACATACCCATTTGTGGCACAATGCCCATAGCAACCTTTTTAAAAAATGGTGAAAGCAAAAGAGAATTGCCAAGACATTTCAAGTGTAAACTCATGGTCTTAACTGGATTATAGTTTCGTTAAGAGCTGTCAAATGTCATGATATTATTGAAAAATTAATCACAGACCATCTTCAAACTGTTTTTTTTTCCTTTTGCTTAAAAAAAACCACGTATTTTAAATGACTCCTGGTGGTACTTTTTATGCTTCTGGTCTCCAGCATAAGGGCGTCACATCCTTCTTGTAGCTAAAGCCAACACCGTCAAATTGCTAAATTTCCTGAAACAATTGTTTTCTGCAAACCTGTGAATTTAGTAGAATCTGCAGAATGCAGATACCTTTCAAGCCTTCACCTAATTCAAACTCCCTAATTCTGAGATTGTCATGGTTTTCAGCTGCCAACTTCATTTCTGTAGGCTAAAGCTCCAGGAGAACTTTCATAAGGCATAAGATTCCTCGTGGTTCTGCTTGGTTTGCAGAGTTTGCAATGATTGAATCCACTTTCACCAGTTTTACTTCTTCTAATTCCTAGACATCTTCTTTTACTCCAGGGATAGGGAGAAAGCCAAATGCTGCTGCCATTAACTCATGCCTGTAGAATTCTTCTCTGATTTCTCTGATGAAAGCACCAAGAAAGTTTAACAATGTGAAATAATTTTTAAAATACTTGAACTATTATTCTTAAAAATTGGATTGCTCTTAAAAATTGACTTGGATCTCTTGTTCCTTTATATTTTTTCAATGTTATTTGGTCTCTTGTCTGGTAGGTTCCCTTTATCCGACCAGCATGCGCATCAGCGAGGAAGGGCGTTTGGTTGTAAACTTCAAGACAGAAGCTCGATTCCACGGTTTGTTTGTGTTGTCCCATCCTGGTAAGAGCTTGTTTTCCTGTTCCTATCATCTCCCAATAAGACAAGAATGAGTTTCTTTTGTTCTCAAATTTTTCAGTGCATTTGACCATTGACAGAAATCTTACTTTTAAAATGTATCACATGGTCAGCTTTCTATAAAAAGATTGAATGTTGTTCATTGACATCCTGGATTATATTCTTATAATCCAGTGCTTCTCAAAGGACATGCCATGGCACACTACTCTTGCCAAGTTCTATAGCATTTATTGTTGCAATATTGTTAGTCTGAGCACTTCTCGCACTAATTGTATGAAACTTACACTTTCAATTGCATGAACATATACACACCCAAGACTCCTGAGTCTTCCCATTTGAGTTAGTGTTACCAGCTAAAATGTTGAGTCTGTCATGACTCTTTTAGCAAAAATAATACTGAACAATGAGCAAAAACATTTCATAACCACTGATATGATCTATAATACATAGCTTTTATCTAGAGATAGAGACTGTACCTATGATTTCATTGGCATAGGTAGGGTGGGGAACCTGTAGCCTCAAGGCCTTCTAAGTCCTCCAGTGTGGCCCTTTGACTGAATCCAAACCTCACAGAACAAATCCACTTCAGAAAAGGATGTCTTCTGTAAAGCTTGGATTCAATTGAAAGGCTGCACCCAAGGACCTAGAAGGCCACATGTGGCCTCAAGGCCAAAGGTTCCCCACCCCTGATGCTCAAATGAGGAAACTCCTTCCACAATCCAAGTCACCACCTTCTCTGTAATTTTGTCTTAAAGGTCGCCTAGTGCATTCAGAAGTTAAATAACTTGCTTCAAGCTATTCAGTCAATATACACCAGAGACAGGACTTGAACACAGATCTTCCTGTCTTTAAAGCCCATTCTCTATCCAATGTGGGAGGAGAAAAAGTAGGGAATAAGCATTTATATAGTGCCTACTATGTACCAAGGCATTGTCCTAAGCACTTTACAATTATCTCATTTGATCCTCACAACAGCCCTGCAAGGTAGGTGTATTTTTATCCCCATTTTATTGTTAAGCAAACTGAGGCAAAGTTAAATGATTTGCCCAGGATCACACAGCTAGTGTCTCAGGCTGGATTTGAGCTCAGATTTTCCTGACTTCAAGCCCAGCACTCTATCTACTGTGCCACTTAGCTGCTGCAAGGGTAAACACTTCCTTTGCTTTTGTTTATTTCTTTGAAATTGTAGGAGAGTACAAAGGTGCTATCAGTAAAATATTCTTATTATTAATAATATTTTCTTATATAGAAACAATAAAAAGTAGCCATACATTCTGTTTGTATCACTAAGTATTATGATAGTAATTCTAGCTCCCCAGTGCCTAGCATTTTGTTCTGCAGACAGTAGGTACTAACATATTTATTAAATTGAGTTGAATAGAATTAAATCTCATTGGAAACTAGAATCAAAAGAACAATATAGGCAGTAATGAAAATGATGTAAATGAAGGTGACAAATTAAATGTCCACAAAATCAAAGAAATTAGGAAGGTTAATGTGGGTTTCAAATGACTGAGATCAAAACAAATTTCCTTTCTAGTAAGAAATAGTGGGAAGTTATGTGTCCCTTCAACAACAATGGCTATATTAAATAGTTTTGCTTAATTTTTTATGGAAAAGTTGGGGGGGGACTATAATTAGGAAATGATTGATTGATATACCAAAGGAAAAAATGTATTACAAAAATATAGAATTTTAAGAGAAACAACGGAATTTCAACTTCTTCCTCAAGATGAAGAACTGCTTTTTCTAACAGTGTTTTATAGATATTATGTAGAGGATCTCACCCGCAGTGCTACTCTGTGAGATACCCGTCCTAAACTACAAACTAACTGTAAAAAAAAAAGTCAACAATGCTCCAAATGCTGAAAAAAATCCTTATTTAAAGAAATTGGTTTTTTTTATTAAGATCTTTTCCTAAAAATATTTAACTTTTTATTTTACTATACCAATTCCCACCACTCCAAAGTGTGCATATATCTGGCAGGCCTCCAGGGGATAAGAACCTCATCCACACTCTTCTTCCCTTTTCCTGAATGTGTTCTGACAACAGAGAATGAACCAGCCATTCAGATAATGAGGGTTTCTCATTGTATCTTTAAAGAAATCAAATTACAAGAAGTAAAGAACCAATCAAAATAATTTTATTTCATTAGTCTTTACAATCTATTGAAAAACAGGGACTTTCTGACATAATTTACTAAGCTAAAATGTTTTAAAGTTACTCTTAGTATAACATAGCCTCATATGAGTCTTTAAAAATAGATTCTGTACTTAAATTAGACTTGCCCAGCTGTGCTGACTGTAACTGGTTATATTAAGTCCAACTCATAGCATCTGTGCACTAGAAATGCGTATAACCTCTAACTCACTAGAAAAGAGATGCTAAACAGTATTTCAATGAACCATCTCACAATTAGAAGGGGCTTTAGTGATCTTCTTGTCCAAAGCCCTCATTTTATAGTGAGGAATTTGAGACCTAGAGGGGTGAAAAGACCCAGGATCACACAAAGAGGCAGAGCCAGAATTCAAACTATGTCTTCTGTCTTCAAACCTAATGTACTTTCCACCGTATCACACTGTATTGAGTGTACAGTACAATATAGTGAAACAATCATGAAAAAAACAAAAAGATTGGTTGTCTTGTTCCGGTCCTGCAACCTGTAGCCCATTTTAACTTACACAAATTAATTTCTCTGATTTAATTTCCTCCTTTGCCTGTCTGCTACAGAGAGTTGTATGCAACAAAGGAAACAATGTATATAAAAATGTACTTTAAAAATGAAGTGCTTTATAAATGCAAGGTATTATAATCACTATTCTTGTTGATATCGTTGTTGTTGTTGTTGTCGTTGTTGTCTTTGTAGCATCTTCCACAAGCTCTATGATCATCTCAGCTGATCATCCTGGCCTGACTTTTTCTCTCCGCCTCATGAGGAGTGAGCCAACATATAATCAGCCAGTCCAACAATGGAGCTTTGTTTCTGACTTCTCGGTAATTGATAAAGGATCTACCTTTATTTTCTTTCATTGGTGGCTGGAAATCAGTGGGTATTGACTAGATATCCGTGAACTTTTAAAAACATTTTTTAGAAATGCACTTCAATATAATTCCTTCCCTTTACAGTCTTTCATATTTTTATTTTGCACATTTAAAGTGTTATTCTATGAAGGGGTCCATTGGCTTCATCAGCCTGCCGGCAGTGTTCGTGATACTAAAAAGGTTAAAGGCTCCTCCCTTACTCTTCCTCAGCTTTTTAGCTGAATGGACATATTTTCTCTTTTCCTTTTCCAGGTCAGAGACTACTCAGGAACCTATACTGTGAAACTGATAGCATGCACAACCTCTCCCCATCAGGAATACAGCTCACCAGTGATTTGTAACCCCAGAGAGCCAATCACATTTGACCTAGACATCCGATTTCAGCAGGTAACTCTTAGAGAATTATTTCTTTGTTGTGTTGCTTTATGGAAGGTTTTCACGATAATGGAGGTCACCTTTAACCAATGTATTCCATGTCAAGTGTCCGACACTAAAAAAATAATTATAGCATTATTTTTCCCATGAAAATGGTATTCACAGTTGAAATTACATCCATTTGTATTTAACTTATAGTTAAAATTAAATATCTTCTAAACATGTTACAATAATAAAACATTATTCAAATTAAGATGAGATTCTGAGGTTCTGTATTATTGAATATGCAGTAATACTTATTATAGACAAAGTGTTGATATATCCAGTCATATTTTCCATGTCATAAATAAGTTAAGTATGGTACTTAGCATAGCACACAGATGAGTTGGCACAAACTCATAAGTCAAGACCTGAAAAAAAATAAAAGGACCTAAAAATTAGCCTATAAACAAGTTAGAATTATACTAAAAATTGAAATACATGTAATGTCCTATAAACTGTTCATCATTTTCCCCCAAATCTTCCAAACAATCCTATCACTATTAAGAGCACTACCATCCTTCCAGTCACCCAAGCCTACAATCCTTACTCTCATCTCTTTATTCCCACTCACTCTACATATCCAATTGATTACCAAATCTTCCTTCACATATTTCATGTATTTCCTCTTCTCTTCACTCATACATATACAACTTTAGTTCAAACCACCTCTCACCTGAACTGCTACAATAGCCTATCTTCTAACTGGCTTCCTTACCATATCTCTCCTCACTCCAATTTATTCTCCACTCAGCTACCAAAGCAATTCTTCAGTGTCTCCCTCCCACCTCCAAGATAAAATATTAACTCCCTTGTTGGACTTTGAAAACTCTTCAAAATCTGTCTCCTTCCTACCTTTCCAGACTTATTATGACTTATTCCCCTTCAAAGATACTACAAATTTAGCTACTCTAGTTTACTTGGAGTTCCTTGAACAAGACACTCCAACTCTCACCGCTCAAATCCCACCTTCTGCGGGAGACCCTACTTGGTCCATTCAGCTGCTAATACCTTCCTATTTCAGATTTTATTCCTATATTCTGTATATATCTTGTATTACCTAGACATATATATATGTATACATATATACACATACATATGTATGTGTGTGTGTATATATATATATATACATACTCCATTCAAATTTAAGTTTCTTGAGAAATGGGACTATTTTTGTTGGGTTTTTTTTTTTACCTTTTTTGTACCTCTAACACTTAGCACAGTGCCTGTCACATCCTGAGCGCTTAATAAAGGCTTATTGCCCCATTTTCGACTGAGATGCCAGTCTGAGGGATCTGTTGGGGATTGCTTGTGGGTACTTCATAAGATTTAGAGCTGGGGGGACCCTTAGTTCCATCTCATTTTGCAGACGAGAAAAGCAAAATCTTCATGATGTCATGGGATTTAGTAGCAAAACTGGGACTTGAACCCAGGATTTCTCACTCAGAATTTAGTATTCTCTCCAATTCTTCATGCTGTCCTTATTGCTTAAACTGCAGGATGCACCTAGGAGCAATTCTTTAAATAAGCCAAGTTCACTACATAAAGCAATGACATCTTAAGGACTTTGTCTTCCCTGAATTGGACTCAGTAGAATTCTCTAGGCAGCCTTGGGGATAACTCCCTGAGGTATATTTGTATGTCTCTACTGTGTTTTTTTTCCCCTTGATATTTAAGGAGAATTTAAAACCTTACACTTTAATACTGGTCCAAGCTATTTAACATTGCTCTTCATAAAACAGATTTGGAGGGGAACAGAGTTCAATGAGTAATATTGAGTGTGGGCTAATAGTAAGCTAACCACATACATTCCATAAGACAAATAAGTGGAAAGGATCTGGACTGGTAGTATTTTTGCTTTTTTTTCCCCTCACAGACAGTTTGACCCATCATTTTAGTGCTTTCCTGAATCTTACACAAAGGAAGTAAGAGATAAGTTGTTATAGTTTTGAAGACCTGTGATTTAACTTCTCTGAATTTCAGGCAACAATTATCTAAGACTATTCTCCTAAGTAATGAATTCTGTTCACTTTTCCTAAGCAAAGAAAAAAGCTTACATAGCTTTTCTCAGCTTTCTTCTACAATATCTCCTAAGACATTCTCTGTGATTCCCAAGGTAAAAGTAACCTATAGGAGTTCCATGGGTTCTGTGAAGCCCCCAAGCCAGTGCATAAGGCAGTTGTTACCTACGTAGCCCAAGGTCCTACACTTGGGTTTCCAACCAACCCATCTGGTGGGAAATTAATTTAAGCTGTACCAAGTTTGTTTCAAAGCATCATGGCCCATAACAGATGGTTTGTGGTCAGTATCAGTTTATGGTCAGTATCAGTGGAGGACACTGATCAGTGGAGGACAATGAAATCACATTGTTATATTGATCTAATAGGTCCAAAAAGGGCAGACATAATCACAGCTCCTGGCATAGTATCAACATAGTAAATCAACAGCTAAATGACTGACACTAAATTACAGTGAGGTTATCCACAGCATGCAGACAATATTGAAAGCTGCATTCTCTTGGGCATATGAGAAAACAGTGTTTTATTTTGGCATCTTCATGATGTTCAAGGGGAATATGTTAAAGAGTGTTTGTGATTGGTTTTTAGGTCAGTGACCCTGTGGCAGCAGAGTTTAGCTTGAACACACAAATGTTCCTCCTATCCAAGAAGAGTCTCTGGTTGTCTGATGGATCAATGGGATTTGGGCAGGAGAGTGATGTTGCATTTACAGAAGGTATGTTTACATGTAGAAAGGGGTCTGGTCCAGCTGCTATCCAAGTATGTCTATAAGACTGTTACTTTTGTAGTTATTTTTATATAGAATAAACCAAGTCTCTTTGGAGGACTTTTAAAAATAATTTTTAAAATTCATTTTCATATGGCCATTGGAATTGGGCATTTTCTATTGGACATTGCTAACTCTAGCTATGGGAAAAGTACCCTTACCTGATGATCTTTAACATACATGTATGCATATATGTATTTTTATTTTAATTTCCATAAGAATTACAGGGATTCAATGTATATACAAGCATAGGAAAAGAAAATAAGAAAGTTGAACTTGTAAGATGAAACCAACAAAAAACCCCTAAAAGATTATTCTAAAAGATATGTATATTGTCTTTAAAACAGTAGTATACATATGAATCTGGTTTTCATAATATTTTTCCACATCTAAAATATATTTTTGTTATTACTAACAACATTATTGAGAGGCAGTGTGATTTAATGGCTAGATGTGTGCAAACCTTGGGAATCAGGAGACTTGAGGTGAAGTCCCCTTCTCAGTATATGCAGGCTTTGGAACTCTGGGTCAATTATTTTGCCTCTCAGCATCACAAATGATGAAGTTATTGTTCAACCTATTCCACTAATCCATTTTTCTATTTTTGTATCCATTATCAGATAGTTTTGATAATTTCTGCTTTAGAGGATAATTGCAATATGACAATACTTCCTTCCTCTTTTGTTTTTCTTTTTCCTCACCTAGAACTCCCTATATAGCTCTAGAAAGGAAAAAAAGTGTGAGTAGATCTGGAGAGATATCTGTGTGATAGACATATGTGTGATTGGTGTTTTAATCATTATAGCATTAAGCATATAGATTAAAATTGGAAGTATTTATTGAATATCTCTATATAATTATTTTTATTGTTATTTGTGCAAAAAATGTTTTATAGTTGACTTTATGTGTCTAACATACATCATGGTGCTATGGTCTAGTAAAGAGAATACTAGACTTGGAGCCAGGAAGTTCTGGGTTCTATTTCCAAATCTGAGACTGTGATACTTTACAAGTCATATCTTAATTACCTGTCTTAGTTTCCTCAGATTTCCCTACTAACAATCACAAATCCTTAGCTATATTTGTGTACACATCTTGGTAGCTTAACTCCCAACTATATCAAACATTTTGTCGTTATTTTAAATGTTGCTTCTCTGTAGATTTGAGTGATCTTTTGAAACACTTATTGTGAGTTTTATCTAGAACATTTTTTTCATTTTTTATGTCATCTTAAACTGGCAGGTGCTTCAGAAATAGTTTTAGGTTTTGCTTTCAGGCTATTTTTAAAGGTAAAAAAGAAACCTAATTGGCCTCTTTAAAAACTCTTTAGTTTTCAAATATTAATTCATAGTGTGTTATTCTGCTCTATTTAAAGTTTATTTATGTAAAATGAACTAAATTATAATGGGACGCTTCTGATATCAAATGAGGGGCCAAGCTATGAGGGGGACACCTGCCTTTGACCTAGTATTAACCACATTGAAAGAGCAACATTGGCCTGCTCAGATGGACATGACACAGAGCATGTTTTCCTAGAGGAGTCTTGAAATAGACCAGACCTTTGGACAACCATCAAGGGACCTTCTATACACCTAGAAACAGGCCAGAGACTGCTTTGTGCCAAGAAAGTGACTCCTTTGCCTCTCTCACAGGAGCTTAACAGGGATAGTCCAACCTGTCTCTTCTTCCAGGTGATATCATTTATGGTCGAGTCATGGTGGATCCTGTGCAGAACCTGGGTGATTCCTTCTACTGCAGCATTGAGAAAGTGTTCCTATGTACTGGAGCTGATGGATATGTACCTAAATATAGTCCAAGTAATGCTGAATATGGTTGCTTAGCAGACTCCCCTTCTCTCCTGTATAGATTTAAAATTGTGGTAAGTCCCCATGGTTTAAGGCATTGAATAGGTTTCCAATTGGTTGAGTTCAATCTTACTAAAACCATCTAGCCTTCTTGAGCTTAGTCACATGGAAGAAAATTTGTTTTGCTCTTTATTTACAAGAGGAAGGGAGGAGGGAGAGGGATGGAAGGGGGAGAAAGAAAAAGAGAGAAGGTAGGTAGGAAAGAGGGAAGGAAGGAAGGTAGGAAGGAGGGAAGTTAGTTGTAACCTTGGCTTACAAAGTGTGGTGTTATGTTCAGCAGCCAATAATTTTCTTTATCATTTAGGACAAAGCTCAACCAGAGACCCAAGCCACTAGCTTTGGAAATGTCCTGTTCAATGCCAAACTTGCTGCAGATGATCCTGAAGCAGTTCTCTTAGTTAAGCAGCCTGGATCTGATGGATTTAAAGTTGACTCAACACCACTATTTCAGGTGAGTAAAGAGTTAGTCTTTGAGATCTGGGGATCTTAGGAAAGTTATTCAACCTCTAAATGCCACAGGCAACTCTCTAAAACTATAAATCGCAGAAAAGATGGCAACCTGCATTGGCAGAGGAAGATTTTTCACTTGGAAATTCCCTCTACCAATTTAATTACAGGTTCAGCTTTTATTCCTATCCACAATGCATGAAACGTAGAGGTGCTTAATAAATGCTTGTTGATTGATTCATAAATAAGTGCTCAAATATCAGTTGAATGAATGAATGAATACAACAAACTAAGTAAAATTAGCATTCTTTAAAACCACCTCTATTGACTTCCTAGGACCCAGTTAGCAAGACTGACCAAATAGCTTGTCTGATAACAATTTTTTGTTTGTTTTCCAGGTCTCCCTTGGCAGGGAATGGTACATACATACAATCTATACAGTCAGATCAAAAGATAATACTAACCGAGGTATTGGTAAAAGGAGCACAGAGTTCCAGTACCACTCTCTATCAAGCCCTGGGATACTTAGGACATCCACACAGAGCAGAAAGAAAAGAGAGGCCAGAAATGCTCCCCAATTTGCCAAGGAAATTGGGGCTGAAAACAACAGAGGAACAAACATCCAGCACATAGCTCTGGACCGCACCAATAAGAGGCAGGTCCCCCAAAGGGAAGTTCCTCTGGATGGAGTTTTTCCCAGGGAGTTGAACAGCAGCAACTCCGAAGTAAACCTCATCACAGTTATCACAGGTGTGGCCACTGGCTTGCTTACCATCTGTCTAATTGCAATTACTGTACTGCTGCTAAAGAGGAAACAGAGCTCCAAAAAGAAGGAAGCCCCAGCGGGATCAGGGAGCACTGAACCGATGATGCCCCAGAATAGGTACGTTAGCGACAGCTCAGAGGTTTGATCTCAGGTGCTGCAATTCAACTTCAGAAAGGAACCCAGGGTGTAATACTGTGAACGGACAATTCTGGAGTCTTTAGGCATACTCACAGACTCTGATTTGAACTCTTTCTTCTCTTTCTACAAACACATGAACACTTCAAACCCAGTCTCTCATTCTGCCAAAAGCTCAGCCCCATGTCTTCACAGCAGTACCAGCCACTGAAAGGACAACACTGAGATGGAATGACATTTCACCATAGCAATTTCTCAAAACTGTGAAGAAGAAATTATCCAAAGGTGCTAGTAGATCTTATGAACAATAGAAGAGGAAGCCTGTTCTTTCTCATTTTCACAGTGTATCAACTTCAAAGGTGCAATTTTCATGTTGTTTATTCAGGATATACAGTTTGTTAGTAGAAACTTCTTTATCATTAATCTGGCAGAATGGGAAGCACATTGTTTAACATGACAAGTTTTCTAAGAAATGAAGACAGCACAGAACCATGATGAGGGCTATCTCTTAATCCACAAGTTTTGGGTTTCTTAAACTATGTGGGAGAAGGAAAGAGAAGAGATCTTTCAGTAGTATTTGATCTGATTCTCACCCTCCCCTGACCCACATTGTTTTGTTTGCTTATTTAAATTTATATCGAACCAAAGAATATGGTCTGTCTAGAAGAGAGCACATTTTTATGGAAATGGGACAAATCCGTCCTGGTATATAATGGGTTGTAGAACTACTATATAGTAAATTATACTTGTTGACAATATCAACAGATATGGGAAAGGACATGGGCTTGGTAGTGTGTTGGTCATCTGGAGAAGATGTAAGGTTGAAACTCATACACAAGACAGGTTTCTGAAAGAATTGAGCCTAGAAAACACCTGCAACTCCAAGTCCTATATTTTGTAGGTAGTTAGGACCTTATAGAAAATGGGTGTAAAGGAGCAGTACTTACTGCATTGGAAGAAGTTATATTTATTAATATAGTGATGTCTCTTGAAAGTACTATAGAGAATGACAGCTTCTTATCTCCTGGAATAAGGCCAATCCTCAGTCAGCGTGCATAAGCAACATGGTCACACTTGGATGTATGAGGGCCAAACTGATGATGACGACACATTGTAGGGATGTTCTAATTAGAAACTGATCCAATCGCAGGGAATGCTTTATAGCTGCCACCCCAAAAAGGCTCCACAAGATGTGAAAAAAGTCCTCCTTGATCCAGAAAAACCTCTTTGCAAACTCCATGCTTATGAATCAGCCATAATTTTCTAGTGTAACATCTGGAGTCTTTTTAAACATATATATATACACACACACACACACACACACACACACACACACACACACACACACATATATATATACATATATATACACATATATATATACCCATATGCCTATGTCTATACAAATATATGTATATATACATACATATATACACATCCACACAAAAATATACACACAAAAATTTTAGGGAAAAGGAAATCTCAGTGATGATGTATACTATTAACCTTCTGATTTGGGAAAACAAGTGTCTACAGTGGTTGGGAGAAAATTGAAATGAATGTGATTGTATAATGTGAATTTCCCTTCCTTTAGGCAGCTTGACAACTCACCATTGGAGAAATCTCTGAGAAAGAACAGAGTAGGCTGATTTCTTCACTCAATAAGTGAGTTTACCATGGTTAAATTATATTTCAAGGGCACCCAAGCAGCATCTCTTACCAAGCAGATCCATATAGTGCCCTGAATCTCAGGATTTTCCCTACAAGTCAGTGGTAACACATCTGGAAGCATCCATACCCAGTATTCTGGCCAATAGTTAGGTGCTCTTTGGCTACCTCATAGTTTGAATGATTTGAACATTAGCTCTATGAACTATGTACTATTTAGTGTTTGGGCCAATTTGTACAGAGTATAGAATCTCATCTAACACTGTATTAGGTCATCAATAAAAAGAGGATACACAAACCAAGCCTCACTGCAAAGCTACTCATCAGGATTGTGCCACAAGACTGTGTTATAGCTGTGACCATTATAATAAGATCCTTCTGACACCTCCAATAATCAATACCTTTACAAACCCATCTTAGGTCAAATTCCATCTTTTAGTGAGGAGTGTTTTATCGTTGCTTTTGTTGGATAGTTCATGGCATGTAGAACCCAATAAACACACAACTTTTCCTGTTAAAGAATGAGAAATCTTTGTGCTTCCTTTTATTCTTCTGCCCCCTCTCTTTTTAGAAAAATCATTTCATTTTGGTTTGAGAAGCAAAGAATGAGTGTCTGAAAACTGAGTTATAATTGTACAGTCTAACTTTCTTAAAAGGTAGGAAATTCAGAGTTCCCTAATGAAATTCATTTTCATTTACTACAGTATGTAGAATATCTTAACCTTTGTCTAATAGATTGTGCTCCCCAACCACAAAAATATTTAATTCCTTGAAAGAATTTGTTTCATAGTAGGATTGATTGGCCTCACATAGATTTAAAAAAAACTGTTTGATGGATTTTTTTTTTCATTCCCAACACATCATTATCATTTTGTCAAGAGTTCACAGTTTTGAAGGAAAAAAAAATTCCTGTTGTCTAGAGCAGGAATGGAGACAGTTCCCTAGAAGATAATCAAAAGCTGTTGTTTGACCCTTGAATGGAGTGGCATCCTACTGAAAACTCATAGTATTAAAAATAAATGTCACTGATCTCCGTAAAACTTATGATTGTGCTAAGGATTCATTCACTGGTGAATCTTTTTTGTTTGTTTTTATTTTTCACATGTTAACAAGTAAATTGAAGTTGCATTTACTTAAGCTTCAGTGAGTCCAAATTTATTGAGTACTCACTGTGTGCAACTAGTTCTACTAGCCATGGTGAGGAATTGTAAAGAAAACAGAAAACCTGGTTCCTTCCCTTTACGGTTCTTATCCTACTATAAAGCTTTCCCTGAACCAAGAGTCGTATCAGGTAGGATGGGAACCCGACTTCAAATTCCTACTCTGCCATTTATTACTTGTCTGACCTTGGGCAAGTCACTTAATTTCTCTGAGCCTCAGTTTCCTCATCTATATAATGTGGGGGAGAAGGGCCATATATCTTTTTCTTTTTTGGTTAGGCAATTGGGGTTAAGTGACTTGCCCAGAGTCACACAGCTGGTGAGTATTATGTGTCTGATGCCAGATTTGAACTCAGGTCTTCCTGACTCCAGGGCTGGTACTTTACATGGCTATATATCTTTAAGGTAACTTTCAACTCTAAATCTTTGATCCTATAATCTCTAAGGTCTCTTGTAACTCTAAATCTAAAATGACACTGCATGCCTAGAACAAAAAGAAAGTACTAATACTTTAAGGAACTGTGATTTCATAAGCTCCCAGTTACTTTTCCTATTAGACTGAGCTCCTTAAGGGCAGGGACTGTTTTCTGCCTCCTTTTGTATCCCCAGTGCTTAACACAGGACTTGGTACCTAGCAGGTACTTAATAAATCTTCACTGACTGCCTGGCTTTGTGTCAGAGACATCATTTGAATCTAGGTCTTCCTGACTAGGCTCTAAGATCTGTTCTCCTTCCACTATATTACCTCATCTCTTGAGTGCCATTAAAAAAACAAAAACAAAAACAAAATGCTATTTTGTCATTGACACCACACATCTGTATTTACAAAATGTGAATGAAAATGCTGGAAAATAATTTTCATTTCACATAACTATAAAGCAGCTTGTAACAATGCAGATTTGAACTCATCCAAATAGTAGCCCCATTTTATTAAAAGAATGGAGTATAATACTTAATTTCAGTATGTCATCAGTAATATTCTCCATGTCAGTTTACTGAAAACCATGTCCTAGCAGTCTACTTTGTAAGAATCTGAATATTATAGATACAAATATATTAAAATTCAATTTTTAAAAATTCAACAAATGTTTATTAAGTGCCTACTATACTCAAGGCACTGTTTTTGTATCTGTAAACTGTTGTTATCTTTAGTATTATAATAACTTGTTATTCCAAAACAGCTCCATTTTGGACCTCACCCAATGGTGTTTTGTTAGTGAAGTACCCAAAGGGCCTCATTATAAGCCCTTCTCACTCGTGATTCCATCCCACAAAGTGGACTCTATGTGCCAGAGTTAGAGAGAGGCAGACTCTCATTTTTACAAAGATACCTTGCCCCTCAACCCTATTTATAATTTTGGTGGTCAGTAAGTATTAAATGACCATGCTAAAGAGAAGATTGATCAAGTAATTATTATGCCTTTGAACAGAAGGGCCTTTTCTTTTTAAAATATGTAGTTATATTTCCATTGTATTTTTAAAGATGTCAGTTCAACATGTGCCTGCGTCAGTTACATGGTTCAGATACAAAATCTCTTTTGTTTTTAAAAGTGTAAGTATTCATAGATCTCAATGTTTTGTTATTTTTGTTTTAATTGTAATAAAAAGTACATCCTACTTGAATTGAAAAATTCTCTTCGTCAGCCATTGCACTGACAAAAGAGAAATAATCATAATTCATGTTTATATAACACTGAGATTTACAAAAACTTTCCTTGTAATATCCTTCTGAAGTATGTAAAGTGTTATCTCCACTTTATTAATGAGGAAAATGAAGCTTGGAGAGTAAAGTGACTTAACTACGGTTAAACAAGCAGAAGTTATCAAAGCCAGAACTCAAACCCAGGTCTCCTGATTCCTAGTCTAGTATTCTTTCTACTATAACATGGTTCCTCTAATAGAAACTAAAAAGTGAAACTGATGAGTAATAATAACTACTTGCATTTATATAACTTGTTGAAATTTACAAAATGCCTTACTCCAAAACTCCTAATTAATATATACACGAGAAAGGCCCCAGCAGTCAAATGAAGAAGAACCCCCAAACCACCAGTCTGTCCAGTATGCCACACTTCGTTCACATAACTGCATCATTTGTCGGGAATGTAGAAATACCAGTTTCTCTATTTGTGTGTTCTAGAAACAGCTCCATAGAAATAAAGGCAACCAAATATTTTATCTGCAGGATGATATGGCCCCAGTTATATAGATCTGAACAAAGTGGCCTCCAAAAGGCAAGAATTACCTTAGAAAGTCATGTTCAATGAATCCAATCTGATGTATCCAAAATAATTATTTTGTCATTTCCAACTGGTTATTTCACACATTTATTTCACATAACATACTTGTTATTTCCTTTTGCAATCTGATCTCTTTAGCTACCTTGAGAAGTCCGTTAAAACTCCTCTTCTTAATAGGATGAAACCCACAGAGAAGTTGATTGCCTCAGGATGGCATCATGATAAAGTAGGAAAGGACATGCTGTTTGGAGTTAGAGGATGTAGGTTTGAATCATCACCGTTATCATTTCTTACTTTACCTGCGTGGCCTTGGGCGAGTCATGACCTCTCAGTGTCTCAGCTTCCTCATCCTTAAAATGAAGGTCTTACGATATAGGACCTCTGAGGTCTATTCCAGTTTTTAATCTGAGATCCCAAGCCTGGATTTCCCCGGCACAATAGTGATAAGGATGGGTTAAAATTCTGTGCTTGTGTTGTCTCTCTGTTTTAGAACTTCTCAGTTCATATATTCTCTTTGACACAGGGCTTTTTTATGAAACTAGCAAACAAACAAAAACCCCAATCTCAAATGATAGCAAGCAACTAGTTTAAATCAATTCACTCCTTAACATGTTTCATTTAGAAAAATTATTTTCTTGGGAATAATTCTAAAATGGCACGGTGATGACGATGAAAGTAAAAGGGAAAATGATTGCCTGTTCATAGTAGGTATCAAATGCTTGTAGACCGATTTATTGGTTGATTCATAAAATCGAAGAAACACATAGATTAAGACTTTAATTTCTCAGTATTTCCTGACTTTCTAAAAGTAATAAATTGCTCAAGGGTTCTACCAGTTCTTTTGATTTCTTTAGATTATAGCCAATCTCAAAATGGAAATGCAGACTATATTTCAGAATATGTAATTAAGAACAGAAATGACATTGAGGGCATTTAAAATATAGAAAATTAGCGCTCCCCTTCAGCTAAAGCTGATTAAGTAAAAGGACTCAAAGATGGGCCTTTTTCTGTTGGTGTGCATTAGAATGTGGCTTAATGTGTGTCTCATTAGGATGTGTCTAACTCCTGAAACTTCCTTTTGCCTTTGTTTAAGTACCTTAGTTTTTTGTTTTGTTTCCATTTTCTCTTAAAATATTCAATTTCACAGGAAACCCTGCCAAAGTTAAACCACCTCCAGCAGTGAAATCCTACTGTGATACCAATAACTCAGTCTCTGCTTCATTTCTAATTAACCGATCCTGGTTCTCATTACTCTTCTCCTTCCCCTATGGGTACTATTACCTATGCTCCTAGATCAGAGCTCTATTCATCTGAGAGATGGGATAAGTTGGCACGGCACCTGTCTATGGGGTGTCTCTTCTGTGTAGAGTCCTGTGACACTTTTAAATGAAAGAACAGAAAAGAACTACCCCACGGAAACATAAAAATCATCTAGTATCTTAATGGCCATATTTTCCCAGTTACTTTCTAACCACTTGCTGATGTTTTGTTTTCACATTAACTTAATAGACAGAAAAGATCAAGTTCACGTAATTATCAATAATAGGCAACCATTTCAAATATTATGCAAATTTATTTGAGTTTTAACTGGGATAAAGCATGAAAATAAACCCCAGTAACAAAAGACAATGTGTTATAGGGATTAAGTCGGCCTTGGAACTAAGAAGACCTCAGTTTGAGTCCCATCTCTAACATGTTCTAGCTGTGACCATAGACAAATTAACCCCTATGTATCCCCTGGCAGCATTTTAAGACTAAATTTTTGAAGTATTAAACATCTTGAGGAGGTAGTTTCCTCCCCTAAAATTCTCCTTTTTGGTCAAATCACAGGTCTGAACCAAAAGGGAAAAAAATAATGAAAAATTGTGTCTAGTAAAATTACTTTTCAAATATAATTGATTTTAAGTTTATATCTCTGCTCCCCCCCCCTTTTTAACAATTTCACTGAATCTGGTGCTAACTGGCTAAAGAAGCCAATTTCTAATTGCATATCGAACTTTTAAATATAAGTAAAATAGTAAATGTGTGCTATGTAACATATCTCCTGGTATAAGTATTGTATAGCAAAACATAAGAACTCTAATTAAAGGACAAATTGATGAAAATGAAAATAAACCAAGATGGAAAAAGAGAATAATAAATTCATGAACAAAATGCATCCATGAATTAAAAATGAAATTACTGGTTTCAGAAAAAAGTGACAGTAAAGCTTATGACTGAAGTAAGCACATTAAGATGAGGAAGCACACTACTCACCTGCACGTGGAAAAGGAGTAGATTCAAAATGAAGATGGAGACATATATCTCTGGACATCATTCTGTAGGCATTTGTTTTGCTTGATTATGTATATTTGTTATAGAGGTTTTGTTTTTCATCCTTTTTTCAAGGAGTGGGGAGGTAGAAGTCAAAGGCAGAGAAAATGTTTTGTTAATTGAAATATAATAAAATTAAATTTAAAAAAGAAAAGTAGTAGAGATCTATTCCAGTGTCCTCCGTTGTGGTTCAGGATTTTGAAGTCTTTGGCGAAATGTTTCAGGTCAACTTTCCTATTAAATAACTTTGCCTTTACACTGAATAAGGAACAATATATGTAATAATTTTATTAAGCGCCTCCTTCTTCCCCGAAATAACCTTCACGTATCTGATCAATATTTATCTAGTGATACCATAAGATTATATGTACGTAATGAACATATTTGCAAAGCTTTGTAGCCCGTGTAACTTTTTCTATCAGACTGTTTATAATACCAGCAATGTGCAAATATTTCATTCCTGTTGCTAGTTGCAATTGCTGATTTTTTTTACATGTGCATTCTCTGTTTTACATGCCAGTTACTTGTAACTATTTAGTCTCAAGTTCATGCCTATAATAACTCAGTTTCTTTGTTGAAAAACAAAATGTAGCTATTTCCTTTCTGGTTATATCTCTGCGTATGAGTACTAACAACAGATGGGAATTGAACAGTATCTTGGTGCTTGTTGTAACTTGTTACTTAGACCAAAAGCACAAAATTATTATGGTCTGCAATAAACCTCATTTGTTTTTACATCCATTTCATTTGTTTCCAGTTTTAAATATTTAGAAATCTGCGCTTGAACTGCTACCATGATGGTTATAAGTGATAAGGATTTTGTCAGCTACTAAAATCAGAACGCTTAAACTCTGAAGGTCCTCATTTTCCCTAAAGTAAAAACTTGAGTTAATTTGCTTATCCAGTAAAAACAAAATTAATCAATTAGCAGATATATTTGTTGAGAATCTAATGTATATGAGCACTTTTCTAGGTGCTACAGCTTTTGCATTCAAGAGGTTTACAAGCTACTTGGGGGAAAATCAGACCAAAAACTGTGAAAAGTGAAATAATGATAGACCAGGTAAATAATAGACACGTCCTAATTTCTGTATGCCTAACTTAAGTGAATAGACATATTGAACAACTGAAAGCCACAGTGCAAAGCCCAGTGTTGTCCAAGACTGCTGCCTCGCTGTATCCAACCCAATCACCTCAAGTCAAGGATCCCTCTCCCCTTAGATCCTTTCTTGAGTTTCCCTTGGAAATGAAAGTGAATCATTTCTAGACAATCATTATTCTCTCCTATATGTTTGCCTGTCTTCACCTTTCTGCACAAAGTCTATTCAAAGAAAAGAGAAGTTGAAGGAGGACAGTTAAACAGGAGTTATCCATGTTTCTTCCTCAGTTACTAAGAGTAAAAACCCATTGAAAAACTCATACTACCAGCTTCAGGGGGTGTGAAGAACATGAGGGGCACAGTGGGACAAAGGAAGAGAGAGAACTTGATGAGAAGCAGTTAACAAGGGGCAGAAGGAGAGAGATAGCAGTGACAAAGGACTTTAGTTAACCCCTGGGACCCAAAGGAGTTAATGATGACCTATAATGTAATAAGATTTTTAAAAATTAGACATTAATAAACACATCCAACTAGGTAGTACAGTGGACAGAGCACTGAGTCTAGATTCAGGAAGACATCTTCCTGAATTTAAATCTGGCCTCAGACACTTACTAGCTGTGTGACCCTGGGCAAATTATTTAACCCTGTTTGCCTCAGTTTCCTTATCTGTAAAATGAACTGGAGAAGGAAATGGCAAACCACTTCAATATCTTTGCCAAGAAAACCCCAAATGGGGTCACAAAGAGGTGGACACGACTGAAACAACTAAACAACAACAATCTCTAGGTTTAGAGTAAGAGAAGAACTCCATCCATCATAGCTCCTCATCCTCATCCACTGAAACCTCCAACCCTTGCTGATCCCTCAGCCAGTCACAAAGTCAACTAGAATTTATTAAGTACCTATATGTGCCAGACATTGTGCTCAGAAGTAGGGATACAAGGAAAGGCAAAAGATATTCCCTGCTTTCAAGGAGTTCACGGTTAATGAGAGAGATGTGAAAAGTTTCAGGGTCCTCATTAGCAACTGCCCAAATAAGCCAGCATGGGATACAAACAGAAAGGTAAATTGTAATTTATTTATCCACTGCAGTGTGACATACCCTGTCAGCAAGTGATGAATAAAAGGGACTTGTTAAAATAAGAAAAAGGATGCTTAAATCATTACAAGGAAAGAACGTGTCCTTTAACACAGTCATTTTTACACCAGACAAAAGGAAACAGTATCTTCTGTATCAGTCAGTTAGTTAATTAGCATTTGTTACACCACTTTTCTGTGCTTTTATTCTGTAGGATAAAGAGAAAGGGAAGAGTTTCTACAACTACTGAGATCCTAGGAGTTCCTAGGAGTTTTCTTTTGTAATCCTAAAACAATTAGGAAGAAGGGAGGTAATAACTATACATCACAATCGCTTATGTGTTCTCCTAACCATCCAATATCTTATCCTCATTTTAGCATCTCATGCCATGCCATCCATCAGCTTTTGACAGCATACAGGTTGTCCTCTAGTTTTTCCCATTGTGTTCAGCCACCTTATAATTCTGTCATTAGGAGACTTCAGATGATTCAGAAGTCTTGTGGAAACTAAGTTTTTATTGCCTTCATCTAACCAAAGCATCAGTCACTTTTAATGTCCCCAGGAGGGATATTCATCATGGTGTTGAAAATGAACTACCTCTCATTGTTCACCCATTTGAAGAGCGTCCAATTCCCTCATTTAAAAATAAAATCACAACTGACAGCTAATATTCGTTATCACTTTGTTCCCCACCCCAAGGGTATTCCAGAATATGCTGCTTTTGGCTGAAGATGGGATAAAACTATGTCTTTAGCAATGGCTTAACGGAGGATTTCTGTGTTTTAATTTTTCTTTAATATCAAAATGTATTAAGCTATAGACATAGCTAAGATAGAAATATCAAAACAAAAACCACCCTGACCTTCTTTCATTTCAGTCCCTGTTGCCATAAGTAAGATCAGCAGACTTGGAAGCAGATGACCTGAATTCTAGTCCTAGCCATTCTCCTTAGCAGCCAGCGTTACAGTGGCCAAGTTATTGAGTCTTGGGGTTTGCTCCAATAGAGATAAGAGAATTGGGCAGAATGTTCTCTGTGGTTCCTTACAGTTCTAAATCCTATGATCCCTGCTGTCCTTGTGATGTCAAGGCCCTTTCCAGAACCAGATCCTTTGATCTTTCCATTCAAGCTGGGGGTCCACTGCTACCATTTGCCTCAGCCACAAGGCAGACCTAGAAAAATGGCAGAGGGGAAATGTGGGGAAATGTGTTTGCATTGTTTCCTCTACCTCAACAAGCCCCGTATTGTAAATGGAAACCTTTGGACTCTAATCCCAGCTCCGCCCCTAGCTAGCTATGTGACCTGCGTAAACTATTTAAGCTTCCTGGGTCTCGGTTTCCTTATATAATGAAAGAGCTATTATAATGACCTTTGAAGTCTCTTCTAGCTCTAATATTCTACCATTCAAACAGTCTCTTCATCCAAATCCTACTCCAGTTCCTGTATAATTAAGCAAATATTTTTATTACTCTGAACCTCAGTTCAACAGCAAAGCATAGCTCATTCTAGTTGACATTCTTCTAATTCATTAACAGTTGAGAATTCGTTATCAATTTCAACTCAGACATGTGTTTTAAATGTTATTTAGTCCTTACTCTCAGCCTGGTCTGGCTGGATCACTCAGTGTTTGATGTAATACCAGCAGGAGAAAGAAGAGGTACTGTCGCTGTTATTATTGTTGTTGTTGTTGTTACAGCTAGCATTCATACAGCATATTAAGGTATGAAAAGTGCTTTACGTGTGTCAAATTATTTGATCGACATAACATTCTTGTGAGGTAGGTGCTATTATTGGCCCCATTTTACAGATAAGGAAATTTAGGCACAGAGAAGTTAAGTGACTTGCCTAGGGTCACACAGCTAGTAAGTGATTCAAAGTCAGGTTTTTCTAACTCCAAGTCACACACTCCATCCATTACATCATCTAGTTGACGTATTATACACCAAAACTTATGTTTAGTCAGCAATAACAACAACAACAACAACAACAACACACACACACACACACACACCACAAGAAGCCATTCTAGTTGATTTTTTTTTTTTTGCTTTTTGGTAAGGCAATTGGGGTTAAAGTGACTTGCCTAGGGTCACACAGTCATTCTAATTGATGTTGAAGAGGATAATGGTTCTCAAAAATGTGTTGGACTGCATTGTTCTTTCCGGTGACTCCAAGACTGATCCAAAATAGTTCAGGCTCCTGTCAACTCCTGCCTGGTCTATTGCAATAGACTCCAAAAGCCTCACCCTGCCTTAAGTCTCTCCTTACTCCAGTTTATACTCCACACACTCCCTAAAGTGATTTTTCCTGCAACAGAAGTCCAATCACATCATACCTCTAGTTGACAAACGTCCTATTCCTTTAAGGATCGAATATAAACTCCTTTGTTTGACATTTTGAACCCTTCCCAACCTGACTCCAACCTAGCTTTCAAGCTTTATGATATGTTGTTCACCTTTACATACTCTGCAGTCCAACCAAACTGGCCTTTTTTACCATTCCTCATACAAAATACTCCAGCTCTCATCTCTGGACCTTTGCATTGGTTGTTGCCTATGCCTGGAATTCACTCCCTCCTCATAACCTCTTACTATCCCTAGTTTCTTAGCTCAAGTAACACATTCTACATGAAGGCTTTTTATATCCCCCTCCAGCTATTAATGTTCTCCACACAAAATAATCTTGCTTATATTTCATATATACATATAAAAAGATATATTGTCTCCTTATGCTATATTATAAACCACTTAAGGCTAGGGACTATTTTATTTTTGTCTTCATGTCCCTAATAACTAGCAGAGTACCTGGCATATAGTAGGTGTTTAATGAATGCTTATTGAATAATGGACTATTTGTTTGAGTGACATTTCTAACCCTGAAAGAAGAAAAGAGTAACACAGAGTTTAGGATTCTTTACCTAGTATAATCTTACCTTTAAAGTTCACCAATCTCTGTTTGAAAGCTTTGTGCACCTCTATTGGCCATCACCAGATCCCCAGTTACAAAGCACATTTTAAGAAGGAAACTGATAAGCTAGGGAGCATTCATAAGAGGGAATCCAAAATTGTGAGTGAGCTAGAGACCAGGCCATGTGAGAACTGATTAAAGGAACTAGGAATGTTTAGCTTGGGGCAGTGAAACTCCAGTGGAGTGATCAGAGTATTTAAAGGGCTGTCAAATAGACCGGCTCTACTTGGTCCCAACAGAAAAACTAGGAGCAGTGGGTAGAAGTGGCAGAAAAACAAATTATTGATTAACATAAAGAAAAATCAACTAGAGATTTGAATGATCACAAAGTGGAATTGGCTATCTTGGGAAATAGTTGGTTACCCTCTCAGTGGAAGGTTTAATTGTTGGCTGGAAGGTCAATTGTCAGGAATTTTGTATAGAGAACTTTGTTCAAGCCTTAGTTAAACTAGGTGACATCTCAACCAATTCTGAGATGAAGTCAAGTATGGAAATCTTCACTGAAAGACACCATATTTGATATTCTGATCTCTTTCCCCTATTTTTCCCTTATACTTTTTTTGTTTATTAATTTATTTAGTTTTAGTTTTCAACATTCACTTCCACAAGATTTTGAGTTCCAAATTTTCTCCCCATCTCATCCCTCCCCCCATCTTCTGAATACCCCTTTCCCTAATCTGCCCTTCCTTCTATCTTCCTGCCCCCTTTCTCTTATCTCTTTCCCCTTCTATTTTCCTGTAGGGCAGGATAGATTTCTATACCCCATTGCCTGTGTATCTTATTTCCCAGGTGCATGTGAAAACAATTTTTACATTTGTTTTTAAAATTTTGGGTTCCTAATTTTCTCCCTTCCTCCCTCCCTACCCACCCTCATTGAGAAGGCAAGCAACTTGATACAGGTTATACATGTGTAGTCATGCAAAATACTTCCATAGTAGTCATGTTGTGGACAACTAACTATATTTCCCTTCATCTTATCCTGCCCCCTGTATATTCTGTTCTCTCTTTTGACCCTGTCCCTCCTCGAAGTGTTTGCTTCTGATTACCCCCTCCTCCAATCTGCCCTTCCATTTATCATCTCCCTGCCCTCTTGTCCCCTTCCCCCCCCCCATTTTCTTGTAGGTTAAGATAGATTTCCATACCCATTTGAGTGTGCATGTTATTCCCTCCTTAAGCCAAATCTGATGACAGTAAGATTCACTCATTCTCTCTCACCTTCCCCCACTTCCCCTCCACTTTTAAAGACTTTTCTTGTCTGTTTTATGTGAGATAATTTACTTCACTCCACCTCTCCCTTTCTCCTCCCAGTATAATCATCTCTCGCCCCTTAATTTTATTCTCCAGATATTACCCCTTCATCTTCAACTCATCCTGTGCCCTCTATCATCTATCTATCTATCTATCTATCTATCCACACATATAATTTTTTCCCTCCAACTACTCTAATACTGACAGAGAACTCATGAGTTACAAATATCATCTTTCCATGCAGAATGTAAACAGTTCAACCTTATTAAGTCTCTTATGATTTCTCTTTCCTGTTTACCTCTTCATGTTTCTCTTGAGTCTTGTATCTGAAAGTCAAATTTTCTATTCAGCTCTGGTCTTTTCATCAAGAACACTTGAAAGTTCTCTATTTCACTCAATGTCTGTTTTTTCCCCTGAAGGATTATACTCAGTTTTGCTGAGTAGGTGATTCTTGGATGTAATCCTATTTTCTTTGACCTCCGGAATATTATATTTCAAGCCCTCTAGTCCCTTAATGTAGAAGCTGCTAAATCTTGAGTTATCCTGATTGTGTTTCTACAATACTTGAATTGTTTCTTTCTGGCTGCTTGCAATATTTTCTCCTTGACCTGGGAACTCTGGAATTTGACTACAATAATCCTAGGAGTTTTCTTTTGGGAATCTCTTTCACGAGGTGATCAGTAGATTCTTTCCATTTCTATTTTACCCTCTGGTTCTAGAATATTAGGGCAGTTTTCCTTGATAATTTCTTGAAAGATGACGTCTAGGCTCTTTTTTTGATCGTGACTTTCAGATAGTTCAATAATTTTTAAATGATCTCTCCTGGTAAGTTGTTTTTCCAATGAGATATTTCACATTGTCTTTGATTTTTTCATTCTTTTGCTTTTGTTTTACAATATCTTGATTTCTCATAAAGTCACTAGCTTCCATTTGCTCCATTCTAATTTTTAAGGAAGTATTTTCTTCAGTGAGCTTTTGGACTTCCTTTTCCATTTGGGCAATTCTGCTTTTTAAGGCATTCTTCTCCTCATTGACTTTTTTGACCTCTTTTGACATTTGGGTTAATCTAT
Source organism: Vombatus ursinus (assembly GCF_900497805.2). Taxonomy (NCBI): domain Eukaryota; kingdom Metazoa; phylum Chordata; class Mammalia; order Diprotodontia; family Vombatidae; genus Vombatus; species Vombatus ursinus. The sequence continues at coordinate 3,211,424 of NW_020951478.1, forward strand.
TTTTTTAAGGTGTTACTTTCTTCATTATTTTGGGGGGTCTCCTTTAACCAGCTGTTGATTTGTTTTTCATGATTTTCTTGTATCACTCTCATTTCTCTTGCCAGTTTTTCCTCTGCTTCTCTTACTTGCTTCTCAAAATCCTTTTTGAGCTCTTCCATGGCCTGGGACTAATCCATATTTTTCTTGGAGGCTTTGGGTGTAGGAGCTTTGACTTTGTTGTCTTCTTCTGGTTGTAGGTTTTGATCTTCTTTATAACCAAAGACAGATTCTATGGTCTGACATTTTTTGCACAGTTTGCTCATGTTTCCAGCCAATTACTTGAGTTTTAAAGTCTTTGTTAAGGTAGGGGTCTGCTTCCAGTGTGGAGAATGTACTGTTCCAAGCTTCAGGGGTTTTATGCAGCTGTTTTCAGAGACACTTCTAGGGACCTGTAAATTTTCAGTTCTTCCAAGGTGGTATGATCAAGGGCAAGGTGTTTACTCCCTTTCTTAGCCTGTACTCTGGTCTATGAGTGACCACAAGCTCTCTTTTCTGCCTTGGAACTGTGAGGAAGATTCCCTCACCACCTCCACTACAAGTTCCACCATGTCAGTGCTTCTCCTTGCCCCAGGACTGCCACCCAGAACTGTGACCCAGATCCAAGCACAGGCAAAGCAAGAGAATCTTGCCTCAGCAGCAGCAAAGAGATCCCTGCAATCCTCCTCTGATCAACCACTCAATTCCCCCTCAGTCTGTGGGCTGAACTCCAGAAGCAGCCACCTCCTCAGGGCTATGCTAGGACTGGGGCTGGGACCAAGCTTCTCTCTCATTGTGGTCACAGACCTTTCCTACTGACCTTCTAAGTTGTTTTTGGTGTTTGTGGGTTGAGAAGTCTGGAAACTGCCACAGCTGCCTGTGATTCAGGCCTCTGAGACCTGCTCCAGGTTTGCTGAGGCCTGATCTTTGCCTGCACGTACATTCTGAACTGCACTCCTCTCCCAGCCTGATGTAATAGACCTTTCTAATCACTCATCCAGGTTGTCTTAGGCTAGAAATTTGTTTCATTCTGTCTTTTCGTGGGTTCTGCTGCTCTAGAATTTGTTTAGAGCCATTTTTATTTGGAGGGCTTTGGGGGAGAGCTCAAGCAAGTCAATGCTTTCACTCTGCCATCTTGGCTCACCCTCCCTATTTTTCCCTTACAGATCTTGTAATTTTACCACTCCATATTCCCAGTAAAAAATAATGATGAAGTTCCCAAGAACAGAGAATATCAAAGATGGTACTCCTGGGGAGAGCTTGGTTTGGACAGTGGCCATTTTGAACCAGCAGAGCATGAGGTCTACAGTTTCTTTGTCCCCTGGAAGTTATATATGGGCCACAAAGTTAGAAAACCAATAAAGTTTTGCTCCTCCATTGCCTGTCTCTGGAGTTCAAGGCCTGGGTGGAGCAGTGGATAGAGCATTAAGCCTGGAATCAAGAAGACCTAAGTTCAAAACTAATCTCAGATGCTTAGTTGCTATGGGACCTTAGGCAAGTCTCTATACCTGTGTTTGCTTCAGTTTCCTCATCTGTAAAATGGTGATAATAATAGCACCCACCTCGTGATTAGCACAGTACCTAGCAGACAGTAAGTTCTCTATGAATGTTAGCTATCATTATTATTGACTTTCTTTTAAGGACAGGGCTAGTCTATCCTGGTGAATACTGGGTTTCTTTTTACCTCTCTTTTGAAAGGTGCCTATGAAGAAAAATGACAGAGAAGTGTGAATGCTTCACAAGATGTTAAAGGCAAGTCTGAAACTGCAAACAAAAGTATGCAGTAAAGGATCCAGTGATGTTACATTTACTCATGTAGGTTCAGGCCATTGATTTACTTTGCCCTTTTATTGAGTTTATGAAGGCACTAACATTTTGCTGCAGTGTGAAACTAATATATAAAATCTCTTAAAGTTGAGGTCTTTAAAATGTTTGCCCAGGAGTAATAAATTGTATTTCGAAAGTCTGTTAGCTAGCTGCTATTTAATGCTTAATACAAATGCTAACAAATCATTTTCCTATCTTTTTTACTTCACTGTACAAATGTGCCCCTGCGACTAAGATTGTTTTCAACAATATGTTCACAATGAAGTTTGGTAACTTTCAGATGGCATTTATTTCTCAATCATTACACCATCAAATTTCCTGAAACAAATTTTTCAGAATAAATCTGGGACATACAAAGTCATAGCCTATGGTAAGGTTTAAAAAGGTGAGGGGTGGAGGGTAATGCACAGCAGGTGATTATGAACAACTGACCAAGATTAGATCCCATGGTGAACAGTTGGACAAAAACAGGCCTGCATCTGAGTGGAGGAAACATAAGAGCCCACCTACCCATGATTATGTTTTTTTTTTTTCACTTTCAAGACAGGAAGCATAACCACAAAAAAAATCTGAATGTTTCATAGTGTTAAAAGTATTTTGGATCTTAAAAGCACACAATAAAGGAGTTATTAACTATAGAGTAACAGTGAGTCTCTGGCTTTCACTGCCTGATGGCCAGATGTGTTACACTTTACCCCTCCCTCCAGACTTTTCTGGTGACTTTAATGGGATTTGGGAGTGTTCAATTTCTACCATTGGCTCAAAACCCAACCAGTTGTGTTCCCTCAATTTAGGGGTCCCCAGCACCCGAGTTCCACTGAATTTCCCATATACTAAAAACAGATTGTTACGTCCATAGGGACAAATTCCCTGAGAGACTGAGTGTTTTAAGTGAAGGAACAACGCCTTTACAAAGGATTATTTACTTCAAAGATATAGCAGGAACATATTTACCAACATCTCCTCAATACCTGAGGGGCATAATCTCCTTTTAAACCACTTCAGTCTCTGGGGAAGGGACAGGGATGAGATTCACAGCTTAACTTGTTCCTATGCAGCATAGTTCCACCAAGTTCCAAATACAAAGTCCCTCTGATGTTTCAGCACCCTGGACTTTCATGGCTTCCCTGATGGGCTAGCAGTACCATCTGGCTTTGAATCCTGACTCCTAAGTTACTGTGGGTTCAGGACTTTGCTGCCTTTACCTAGAACTGAAAAGGACAAACAAAATAGACCAAAATCTCAAACCCATTTCTTGGGGTTATAGGGCCGAAAGGGAAAGGGGGAAGGTAGTCCTTCCCCCATTCTCAACTTAGCACATGGTATCCATACTTAGGGTAAAGACTTTTAACCCCTGGAGGCTGCCAGAGAGACAGGAGTGAGACTGTTCCAATCAAATAATTTTAAAGATATATCCTCTTCTGACTATGTAGCCAAAGGAAAGAGGCTACTCCTAGGCACACAGAAGGGGGACATCATCATTGTAACAATAACTAACATTTATATAGTACTTACTATGTGCCAGGCACTATGCTATGCATTTTACAATTATTATCATATTGGTCCTCACAACAACCCTGGGAGGTAGGTGCTATCATTATACCCATTTTATAGATGAAACTGAGGCAAACAGGGATTAAGTGATTTGTTTAGGGTCACACAGCTAGGAAGTATCTGGGAACGGATTTGAACTCAGGTCTTCCTGACTCTAGGCCTCTCCTCCCTACTCTCCAGTCTCCAGTAACCACAGACCTCTGTCAGTCTCTCTGAGCTGCCTGGGCTACAACAATGACTAACTTCTTTGCTTTCCTGATCAGAATTCAGTCTGGTATATTTGTTCAATCTTTGTTGAGAAGACGTAAGAGGCAAGCTAGATTCTAATTCTTCCTTTTACTCTACCATCTTGACTTTACCTCCCAGCAACAGTTCTCAATGTTAGATATCCTCATAATCAGCATGAGCCATTTTATCTGATTCATCCCCTAGTGCTCATTGGCCCCTAGATGAGAGGAGGGTCTTGAAAGAATGGGACATAGAAGTGGTAAAATTTGAGATGATGAAGTTAAGAAAAAGAAAGAAAAAGCAGGTGATTCCAAGGCCCAGTAGAGCATTGCAGTGGGGTGTCCCTGGGAGCCACGTAGCAACAAGCCTCCATTGGGTGCTGAAAGGAAGTGGGGACTCTGAATCAAAGGTGAGCACCCAAGGCAAATATTACCTATATCATACATTTTGCTCCCACTTTGGCAACATGACCTCCAGGTACATGAGTCACTACTCTAAATTTCCCTATTTTCTGCCACTTCATTTGCCTACATCAACTCTTAATTTTACAAACAACTCTCAATTATCTCAATTATCCATATCAGTCAAGAATGAGAAAAATAACCACACTTCATAGAATCTCTTAGCTAATGGTTATATATTCTTCCCCTGCCAAAAATTTACCAATAATGTGCCTTAGAAACAGATGGGCAGCTTTGAGTTTTCAATCAAAATTTAACTTTATCAACATAGCATTCTAGGGATGGGGAGGAAGGCACCAGGGGATCCAACAGTTATACCTCCATACCATGGAGACAGGACCCTTCTCTTTCTGTCACTCTGGGTGATAATATTTCAATGCTTTGATGGATCTGTGATCTCACCTATATGGCTACTACCTTCCCAGATGCAGAACAAAATTTATCTGTGAATGTCCATCCCATGTGACTCCTAACAACTAACATTTATATAATAAACTCCTTTACATACATCACCTCATTTAAGCCTAACTCTAACCTTGGGAAGTAAGTGCTTATGTTAGTATTATCCTCAATCTCCTGAAGTCCAGGGAGATTAAGTGACTTATCTATGATTGATGGAGGTAGTGCAAAACCCAAGGGTAAGGTGCTCAAATTTTTATAAGAGCTTACAGCTCATTCTGCCTTAGTCAAATCTTGGTGTAGGTGATGCTGTTTCCTCAACATAAACTGCTCTACAGGAGTTGTTAACTATATCTATGTTTCATGGAAAGCTAGGGAAATCCCTTGCTTTTCTGAGGCAGTGCCCTCTGGTACTCTGTTGTTCATCCTTCATTTTCCGAGAGGACCAATGACTTCGTAGGGTGATATCTTGACTTGCCAATGAATTGGATTTAAGTGAGGATTTAAGTCTTCAGTCTCATTCTCTCTTCCAGAGTCATCAAAATCCAGGCAAGACAAAATCCAGGCCCTGGATGCAGTGGATGATCTTGGAGTCTTCAATGTTTGACCAAGCTCTAAGCCCTTCACAGCACCTGTTGTGGTCACCTTCATGGTCATTGGAACAACTGTTCTCATCCACTCATTCTAATAAGTGGAAGTCTTCACATGTTGGAGTAGACATCCTCCTAACTCACCAACACTTTTGAGGCCCATTGGTTACCCTCAACCTTGTTTAGCCTGCATGCCTACACTGTTTCACTGAAGCATGGTTGCTGTGTATGCTACAACTTCTTGGAGACACTGGTGAGAGTTGGGTGACAGTGGATACCAAAGGTGGATAAATAGCCCTGAAAAGGGCTCAGCTAGCCCTCTCACCATAGGTTCTAGTCCTCCCTGAACACCCCACATGCCACGATTATATTCTAGATAGAGCTACACACATTTTTACCTGGTCAGGAGCGATAGTTCATAGGACTGAGAGGGGCTGCACTTGAATGAGAGGGTGCCCTTGAAGGAGGGAGAAAGTCTGTTGCTGAAGAACTCAAGCTTTGAATCTGTGGTCTGAGTGATGCTTAGCTATCCTCATGGGGCACAAAATGGTTTGGCTTCAGTGTTGTGTTTTAGGCAGGGTGGGTGCCAGACCTCTATGAGATTACATAAGTGGACTTCATTTGAAAGCCACTGGGAGTTGGAAAAATGGCTTTGGTGGAAAATTCGAAGAAGGGCTTGTTACTCCAAGACTACTCATCAGAGTTTCATGCCACTAAACAACCTGACAGATAATATCATCTAACTAAACAATGGGAAAAATGGTCAAGAGAAGGAATGTCAATGAGACCCAAGGTACTTGGGATGGGAAGCAGCTGATGGAAAAGAAACAGACTCCTGAGTTCATGCAAATGGGGCTGACAACAGCAGTCTTCTAAGGGTTGGTAAGTTGGTAGTACAGTACAATACGGTATCTAGCTCATTTTCATTGCTGACTCTGGGTTCTGGATAGGAAAGAAGAGGAAACCTGTGGGCAGAAAACAGTGAAGAAACAGCCACTAGCAGTCAAGCAGAAACTTCAATTGTCTGAAGTATTTCCAATGTGATACACCTCCAGGACCAGAGCTAAGTAACTGTTTTTGAACCTGGCACAAGAGGGAGAAAGAACAGGAAAGAAGTGAGCCTCAAAGATGAATCCTCTAGATGACAGATACGTAGTGTTCAGAACCATCTGGTCATTCTGTTTTAGCTACCTAATCTTTCTAAGTTATATTATGTTTAAGCTAGTGATGAAATGCAAGTGCTGTCTGCAAATGTTTCAAGTTGAGTGCCTTGGGACAAATCCCCAGTCAGCTACCCTAGTTAGAACTTTGTCTAGGGCATCTGGACCAAGGGTGCAGACCTCCAAGGGAAATTGGGACAATGACCTTCCCCAAGAGGAGTATCAGAAAAATGGGGATCCTTCCCATGACTCCACAACCACAAACCAGGGTCTAAGATTACCAGAGAACATTGTCTGGAGCATGATAGGTGCTCGGTATGGCAGTTCATTCCCTGACAGGTGAGATTCGGGAGTAGGAAAGAGCATATGGACATTGTTCCAGACCTGAGGAGGGAATTGGAGAGTCTTTAAGTGGTTTCATTTTTGTCATTGTATTCCCAGCCCCTAGCAAAGGGCCTGGAAATAGTATGTGCTTAATAAATATTTGTTGATTGATTGATTGACTGAGGAGGCAATCTCTGTGGATACAACTTCTCTTTCATTTGCCCACCCCCCCAATCTCAGTGGTCACACAAGGGCAAAAAAGAGAACCATTTGGCGGAAATAACTTAATGTTTATTATTATAATTATTATTCAAGGACGCTTAACATACAACTAATTTGGACTTATAATGATCGGGTATCTGATCAGGTACATCATTTTATAGATTACCTAAACTATCTACTGTACTTGAAGGGAACAAAAGTATTAATGACAAAAGTGAGCCTAAGCTATTCTGAAAAGGCTCCTGGTGTTCATGGAAAACCCAAGTACCACACAGGAATGAAAAGACTACATGTTCCTCATCATTTTTGCTACTCTCCACCCACCCCCCAACCGCCACTTTAAAAGCACTTTACAGTCTACGTAACGTTCCCTTGTCATATCTATAACAGCTGCAGAGTTACTTGTTACTTAATTTGAGTTTTAATGGATCCTGACTGTTCAATTGCCTGTTTCTCCACTAGAACAGATAGGACCTCTCTGAGCAATGGGGCCAGGCCAGGGGACTGACTGTCAATATCTCTCTATTTTTTTCTTATGGTCATTATGGCTGATGTTCCCTATGCCTTCTAGTATGTTCATGGGCAGAGGGAAGACAATGGTGGAATTCTTCTCTGTGGCCACAGTAGCCAAAGTTTGCAGATAGCGCAGCTGAAGAGCAACTGGGGATTCAGACAGTACCAGGGAGGCCGACTTCAGTGATTTAGAAGCATTCATCTCTCCTTCCGCTGCCAGGACCTAGAGGAACAAAGGCACAAAAAAGCCAACATTCACCACTGTGTCTCTGGATTTTATTCAGAAGTTTCCACCAGCCCATTCCTGGGCTACTCTGGAATCATCACTCTTTCATCTTTGGTTTTATTTTACAAAGAGATGATTGGAACGCAGAGGCTTCAACTTGTTCCTTTGATCACTTACTCTAGGGAATGTTTTCTTCATGTCATTGCTGACATCGCATCTCACAATATGAGATCTAATTCAAATTCTGTTAACTTTCAATCATGAAGATCAATGGGCACTTCTGATTCCTGGAGGGTAGTATCTTTGTCCTGAAAAGGTAGGAGGAGGGGAGGTACAGATGGACCTCAAGAGGGCCCCTGGGTTGTGGTGGGTGAATCTGCGGTAATTATGACCAGAGGATTCTATAAACCTTAGGTCTATGGCCAGCAGGTCCTATGGTAGGGAAGAGTCCTGAACTGTGATGATGTGTATTAGATGGGCTGGTGCAGGGATGGGGGCTAAGAGAGACCCTGAGTCATAGCCCATGACTCCTGTGGGGTTTGCAATGAGGAAAGCGCTAGTAAGGGTAAAGAGTAGGTCCTAGGAGACATGGACTTGTATTTTGGTTGGTGAGATCAAGTTAGGAGTCTAAGGGACCCTCAGTCATCGTCCATGAATCCTTTGGTAGAATTTTAAGTTTCTTCGCAGGGGAAATGGTTTTTCATTTTATCTTCGTATTCAGTGCCAAGTACAGTGTCTTGAATAGAGTAGGCGTTGAAAAGAGAATTAATGGTTGAACTGGATTATATGTTACCAGTGAATGAAAATATCTCAGTGAGCTTGAGTAGTACTTGGTATGTCAGGGTCTTTTATGCCTTGACTTCCTTGACTTCCTCCACACCTATTATCTTTTTTATCTTATTTATTTTATTTGTTTATTTTGTTTGTTATTATGTTGTATTGGTTTATGTTATTTATTTATTTGCAGGTAATGGTTCTCTAGATAGAGGAGGAGAAGGGATATAGTCGGAAACAATGTTGATGTAAAAACAAATATATAAACAAAAATTTTAAAAAATGAATGAGAATTATTCAGGAACTGGATCACTCTTTTCAACAAGTGCTTGTCATTGCTACTGCACTAAAGTATTTTCCTACCTGTGATGTCCAAACTCAATGCTGTGGAACAGCTGGGGCTCAGCTAATAGTTAATCACACACCAGATACGTGGTAAAGAAAGATTTATTTCACAATAAAAGCATGCAAAGAGCTATAGGACGCGTTTCTAGTCTCTGTTAGTTCCTGGGAATACAGGAACACACCCATACAAAAATAAAAGGTTTGTTCTGGGGCTAGGATAATGGTAGAATTGAAGGGACTTGAGTTCACTCCCCATTTTCCAACCACATCAGCCTAGACTACACTGAGCAAAGAAGTTATGGAGCAGATATGGGGCAGATTGATTTAATTTTGCCCTCAGGTGGATTGATCTGGAAGCCAGCAGAGGGTCTTTTGAGCAAGGAGGACATAGAGTCAGTTCTAAGACCCTAGAAATGAGGTCTTAAGACTCTAGAGAACATCTTTGCTCATTGCTTTTAACCTTCTCACCTCCTGGCTTTTACTTGCTTTTATCTTTCTCTGAAAGGCTTTTTAACTGCCTTGGGAACTGCCTAGGGGTGGTATAAGAATATGCTTTTATTAAATGCACCGTTTATTTCAGCCTCTGAGTGTCCAACTGTACCAGAGATGCAGAATTACTCCTTGGACAAAAGTAAAATACTGAATATACACAAGAAACTACTTGGGACCAGAGCTCTGCTCAGATATTAGTATTAGTGTGTATTTTATCTCTTCTTATGCTATTTGTGTAACACTCCTTTAAGTAGTAACAGCCCTCATTTCCCCCAGGTCCAGAGGCAAATTCTTATTAAGAACTTTATTATTAAGAATAACAAAAATAGCTAACAGTTACGTAGCACTTTAAGGTTTGCAAATCAATTTCCATCTTATCTCATTTGATCCTCACAATAACCCTGGGAGGTCGGTGCTATTACTATCACCATTTCAGATAATAAAACTGAAAGGGAGTTGAGTGGCTTGCCTAGGATCACACAGCTAAGTAGCAGGATTATTTCTCATCAGACCATCAATTAGTCTCATTTTCCTCATAATCTTCAGATTGAAGATTGGCTCCTAAAAATGAATGGCCCTTACCTTGGCTCTGGCCTCCCGGGTGGCCTCAGCTTCTGCCGCCATCGACCTTTGCAACTGCAAGGGAATCCGGACATCTTTGATTTCTACTCGGGCCACCTGGATGCCCCACAGCTCAGTAGCATCATCCAGTATTGTCTGTTTCAGAAACAAGAGAAAGAACAATACCGACCAGAAGACAGGTCACTAACTGGGTGTATTTTTCCCATGCTCTATATTTTACAAGATTCATTCTCCTCCTTCTTTTCCTCCTTTATTATTTATTCCCCTTCTTTAGGCTTTAGCAGCTCCATGACTACTTTACAGGATTCAGTTTGGTTTATGAGGAAGGGGCTGATTCATGTCAGGATTAATCTAATCTAAATTGCTCCTGCAGGATAGTGCTCAACATCCAAGGTGTGAATAGTTATCACAAAAGCAGGCCAGCAAGATCAGGCCCCAAGGCAAGTGTTTTAAGGAGTGAAAGCTCTCTGCTTCCTGTGATGTCCTCCCCTAACCAGGGGTGGGGAACCTGCGGCCTTGAGGCCACACGTGGCCTTCTAGGTCCTCAAGTGCGACCTTTTGATTGAGTCCAAGTTTCACTGTACAAATCCTTTTATTAAGGAGATTTTTTCTGTGAAGTTTGGATTCAGTCAAAGGGCCGTACTTAAGGACCTAGAAGTCCACGTGTGGCCTTGAGGCCCCAAGTTCTCCACTTCTGCAACCCATCCCAACTTTCCTAACCCCTTCCTGAGCACACAGCTCAGGGCATTTCACAAGCCACCGAGTAAACTTCTGTAATTTTTCAGCCTAAAATAACTCAATTTTTAAAGTTCTTCAGTAAAATAATAACTAATGTTTATATAATGCTTTAAATTTTGCAAATCACTTTAAAGACAGAGAGTTTCCCAAAAGCCTTGAGCTCTTATTATCCCCATTTTACAAAAGATGAAGCTAAGGCCTCAGCCTTAACCCGAAGTTAGGTGACTTACCCGAGGTCACCCAATAAGGAAACGTCTGAGGCAGGATTGAAACTCAGATCTTTGTGACTCTGAGTCTGAAACTCTATCCACTATGCCTTCTCACTGCCTTTTGGGCAGTCCTTAATTTATAATGTTAAATGAAACTAATAAGACACTAAGACCAAAAAATCACTGGAGCCCTCCATGTTCCCCGTCCTCCCCAATACACTTTACGATTGGGAAAGAATGAAGCCTATATCCTTGAAAGCCATTGATCTTCTATATGAATAGATAGGTAGATAGATAGATAGATAGATAGATAGATAGATAGATAGATAGATAGATAGATAGATA
>NW_020951478.1:3222437-3249292 GCF_900497805.2 Vombatus ursinus
ATAGATAGATAGATAGATAGATAGATAGATAGATAGATAGATAGATAAAAGATTACTCCAAGCATGAAATGTAGATTGTAGATGCTGGGTGTATGTACCTGGATGCTATGGGCAATAACTTCTCTGCCAGCTAAGATTTGGGACAAAGTTTGTGTCCCTAAGACATTCCTCAAAGTGGTCTGGGCCAGTAGGAACGTGGCTTGGTGAACGTCGGTGACATTAGCCACAGCAGAAACAGCGCTGTGGATTCGGTAGTAGACCACTCCATCTACTTGGGTAGTTACAGAATCTCTGGTGAGGATCTGTAGAAAAAGAAGAGAGAGATTTCAAGCTGTCTTGGCTCTATGGGTTAGAGAATCTGAATTTCAAGTTTCTGTATGTCCTGACAATCTTCTATCCTTTTTCTTCTCCCCTACCATCCCCTACCCTGACCATCAATTTTAGCATGAAAAAGAAAAATTGAAATGTGTGTGTGTGTGTGTGTGTGTGTGTGTCTTTGTAGGATTTTAGAACTAGAAGGGACTTGAGAGGTCATAGGTCCATTCTAACCTCATTTAACTAATGAAGAAACTAAGGGGCAGAGAGACTAATTGATTCGTGTCCAAGTTCTCACAACTAGCTAAAATTCAGATAACCGGGCTTCTATAGCCTGATGCTCATTCCAACACACCACGTGGTCTAGAATTGCTGAATTTCACATCCAGGGGTCTTTATTTCCACAATATGGCACTTTAATTCAAAACATTCTAATTTAAAACACTATCAAAAAGTTACAACAATCTTATTTAACTTTTGTGGTTCCATTCAGAGGTAGAAAACGAGTTTTCCTGATTCCAGCATTTAATACTGGATTGGTCGATTCAAGGAACAATTTTGCAGCTTCCAAATGTGGATGCATTTAAAGTGGCTCATTAAGGCCACTAGATGGCACTACAGACCATGCTGTATTTTTGGCTAAAACACTAGCTATGGCTCTCCCAGATTGATACTAGATAGGTTTGGACTGAACTGACCCCCCTTGTTTTGGTATTTCATAGATAAGGTTTCCAGTGTGTAATACTGCAGAAGAAACTGAAAATGTTATCTCACAGAAGTAGAGATACTTCCAAAAGAGGTGATAAACATTCCAGTTTTGGTACACAGTCCTTTTTTTTTTTTTATTTTTTTTTAAAGGAATAAGGAGCTCATTGCTACTTGGAGAATAGACATAGCAAAGCAAACACCCCAGGTTGCCTTGGGGCAGCCTTCTAGGTCTTTTTTTTTTCCCTAGGAACCTACATGGACTTTTCTGATGTGGATTCAGGTGAGTTTGGGACACCTCAGTTTTGCTTCTAGATCATCAGTCTGAAAGCTAAATTCATTCAAAATGTCTTGAATTAGGAGGCAAGAAAGAAATTACTGAAACTTCTCAAACTTGTTTACTGCTCAGAGCAGACATTCTCTACATTTAAAAAACATAAGGGTAATACATAAAATCAGAAGACTTCCTGAAGGGAAAAACAGACTGCTATTGTTATTATTGCTTGTGTAAAGGTTAGGGGAAATCTTTAAAGTTTTCTTTCAGAGACAACTTAACTTATGCATTTTTATCCAATTCCTCTCAAAGTATATTTTAAGGCAGAAATTGAATTTTAGTGGGGGGGGTCTCCTCTTTACCAAACAGAATATTAGCATTTTGGATCCCCCTAAATTTTGTTCTTTAACACTTGAGTTCTTCAAACCATCTGTAATTTGGTTGGTGTGGGTACACCCTCTATTAACACAGAATGCTACCTATCAGTGATTTATTGCTGATTTTCATGGGTTTCTGCGGTTAAAATGAAAAAAAAAAATTCTGCAACCAACCAGGTGATGAGAATAAAATTAGCCTGACTGATCCTGGGACCACATATACACCTATTCTGAAGACTTTCCAGCTGGGTAGGACCTCCCAAAACTTGCCCTCCCTTGACACTGCCTTAGAGAATTTAAGCTAATGTGATCATGCGCTCCATTAAATTGAAAGAGTCAGAGCTTCCAGGAATTGGGAGTTGATAATGCCACTGTACTCTGCCCTCATTGAGTTCAGGTCTGGGTACAAGGTTTAAGGATATTGATTAGAAAGAAGAAAAAAAGGATATTGATAAACTGGACAATGTCTAAAGGAGGGAAACCAGAATGGTGAAGGGCTTTGAGTCCATGTCAGGATCAAATAAAGGAATTGGCCATGTTTAGCTTGGTGAAAAGAAGATTTGGGATGAGGGTGGAGAGGGCTGAGAGATAACTTCAAATGTTTAAAGGGCTATCATGAGGGAAAGGGATTAGCCTTGTTCTGTTTTACCCCAGAGGGAGGAACAAAGACCAGTGGGTACAAGTTGTCAAAGTCAGCTTAGGCTAGACATCAGGAAAAAAAATCTGTCATTCAAGTGGAATGGATCACCTCAAATAAGAGTAGGTCCCCCTCACTGGGAGTTTCAAAGCCAAGGCTAGAGGACCACTTGTCAGGGATGCCTCTGAGGTCTGTTCTGGGTATAGGGCAGTGTGATCCAATAATTCTATGTTGTGGTGAGGGTTCCTTTCATGTATAGGTAGGACTAGATGACTACTGAGGTCATTTTCAACTCTCAAATTCTGTGATTTTGTGACCCCAGAATCACCTCCATGGAATCATCAGAGTAGAGTTGCAAGCAAACTCCACTCAGGCAACAAGAACTCACATTTCCATGGTACCTTAAGGTTCACACAGTTCTTCCATCCCAACAACCAGGTGAGGTAAATCATAAATACACAAGTGTTATCAGTTCCATTTGGCAGATGAGGAGACAGGCTCAGAGAGGCAGTGACTATTTGTCACTGAAGTGTAAAAAGCACCAGACTACATGTGGGCTTCAGCCCTGGATGTGTCCTTAATTGATTCTGTGACTTTGAACAAGTCACTTCATTTCCCTGGACATTAGTTTTCTCATTTATAAAATGAGAATACTGGATTAGATGATCCCTCAAATTACTTCCAGCTCTAAAATTCTATGATTCTATGAAAAATCATTTGTTTGAGATGTTTTTAATTTTTTCCCATATTTTAGAAGTTCTAATTATGGATTGACTCCTAATTTGTGTAAATTGTTTTGTATTCCCCCAATTTTAATTTCCGTGGAAATCTAGTGTTTCCTATATTAGTTTAACAAGTGAGAAAGGAAACTATTCTGACCGATAACCATTTTTTTCTCTCCTTGCTGATCTGTCTTTCTCTAGGGTCCTAACATCTTTGAATTCCTATATGTATTTGATTCTTTTGTCCTACTCTTTATCTTGTTGGATATTTATTTATATAAAAGATCCTAGGACCATCCAATGGTTAATCAGAAATCTATGATTTTATCAGTGGAAATAATATTAAAGATGATATGTTATCACCTACACTGAGAACAATTGGATTTTTCCATCTGACTTGCAGCCAAAACCTTCTATATGAATTGTCTCCTCCCACTAGAATGTGTGCTCCTTGACAGCAAGGACTGTCTTATTTATATCCCCAGCTCTTAGCACGGCACTTTTCACATAGCAAGCACTTAATAAATGTTTTTTTCTTTCATTCAAAAGGACAGGAAGAGCCTTTTGAAATTCACAAGAGCTGTGTAAGTCAGATGCTAAGGAAGCAATGATGGTAGAAGATGCATGCGTGCATTACCTTGTGATTGGTATATACTCAAGCAAACTTAAAAGGACAATGCAATAATCCAGGATTTTATCTAAGTAAAATCGCCTAATCAGGTTAAAGAAGGCTACTTGAGATTTCAGCATACTAGAAGAGTTTGGCTCTGTGCTTCTAAAGGAAATTGATCATGAATGGTTGGTACCTCTTGTGGGGGGATGTTGCAGGTAACAGTTCGGAGATCAACTTTGACAAAAACATCTACACATGGTAGCACAAGGATCAGACCTACCAAAAAGAAGGCATATTTAAAAAAAAAAACATCCTGGGTACTCAAAAGATAATTTTTTTTAAACAAACAGCCACAACAACAAATTCTTTGAGGTTAAGTTGGGGCTCCAAAAGCTCCTATGACTTTTTTATATCAACCATTGTTTTCTTCACTATGGATACCAAAGATCTCTAACATTTATTTTGACATTTTCTTCCTGGTTTGGGGGTTTCTGCTCTCTAAAAATCCAGGATAATTTTAATGAGAGTTATCTGAGGAAATATTCCATCATAAATCCATATGAAAGGCATATCACCTGGCCTTGAATGTCATATGCTGCTTCCATGTGAAACTCCTTCTCAACATTACTGTGGGAATCTTCCTGAGAGTCTCCATTCCCTAAATCCCCAATGTATTGTGGAATTGATGGTTATTTCACAGCTGTCTTCTAGTTCAAGTCTACTGGAGGGGAAATGATATCTCTAGCTTCTCTGTCATTAACACATGTTGGTCAAAAGAAGCAAAATAAGATGTTAGGATAATAGTAGCTTATATTTACATAGCATTTTAAGATTTACAAAGCACTTTCCTCACAAATCAGTGAAAGGTACATGGAGCACAATTGCTGGCAGGAATGCAAGTGAAATGTTGCTAGCTCTACTCTGTCCCTCCAGGCTGGGCAAGTGAATCTCCTGGTATGTTTTGCCTGAACCTGGAAAGCAACCAAGGGTATAATGATAATGAAAGGAATTTTCTCTCTACAACATAACAGGCTTCATTCAAGGGGGAGAAGCTTCTTAAATAAGAATAAAGGAGTTAAAAGGAGAGATATGATCTGAAGATTTCTGCTGGCTTTTTGCTGGCTAGCTGCATGTGGCTGTGGGTCTGAGTCACAAAAAGTGTTGAAATAGCTACTAAGGCATTAGATAAAAGAGCTTGATTGGTGGGTGGGGTGCTAAACTTGGAGGATATTGGCAAATATTTTCTCCATTTTATGTATCAGCTAATTAAAGCTTAGAGAATCGAAGCAACTTGCCCAATATTGCACAGTTAGTAAGAACTATGACTAGCAATTATTGTACCTGGAGCAAGTAGCAATGGCAACATGTACCTGTAATACATGTCCTGTTAGGAGGAAAAAATGTACACTTTAGATACCTGAGGTTTTTAGTTGGTGAAAGGAGAGGAAGCCTCTCACAGTTGCTGCTACCATGATGCTGAGGTCAGGTAGGGGAAGAAGGATGGCCAAAGATACTAGAGTGGTTTGCCATTTCCTTCTCCAGCTCCTTTTATAGATGAAGAAACTGTGACAAACAAGGTTAAGTGACTTTGCCAGGGATATACACAGTTAATAAGTGTCTGAGGCCAGATTTGAACTCAGGAAGAAAATTTCTTCCTGACTTCAGGTCTGACACTCGATTTACTGTACCAGCTACCTACCCCTAGGATTTGTAAGGATGTCACAGACTTGCTAAAGTGATGATTTAATGTATCCCTGCCATCAATTAATTGTTTACTCATTTGGAGGGAGAATTTTGAGAATAAGTGAATAAAAAAATTAGTGTTGGTGCTTTGGATGCACCAATCCATTCTCATTCATTATATGGCATTATAGAAGCAAAAGATGGGTTTGATTCTGAACACCAGGCAAATGGCTAATAATCTCATAGAAGGGAAAAAAGTAAACTACTGGGATGCTTTCTTCCTCCACAAAATCCTGATCTTTCAGCCTCTGTTGTGACTTGTCTTGAGAAGGACTGCTTTATGGTGACTTTTGCTGTTGATGATAGGTAACAGGTGGGATACAAAGTGATGTTTAGCTTCAATTAGCAAAAGTACAGAGTCTTTCCATTAACAGTTTGGATGACTTCCCACTGGTCCTTATGGCATTCTGAGGTAACTCATTAGAGATATGTATGACGAGCGTAGCTAACCTGGGACATTCAGTACGTGAAAACCCCTGGGAAATGGGTTCATTTGTAAAGGATGGTTTTCCCCTCCAGCATACTATGTGTTGGAACTATTCTATAGTCCCCAGATCAAGCTTTATTTTATTTTTCAGGCTTACCCTGTCCAAGTTAGAATGATTCTATTGCCCTGTTCCAGAGTGGTTAACTACTATATATACTTTAGTTGTAATGGTTCTATGTCTTGTCTTTTCTCAAGGTCAGAAGCCCATTTCCTAAGCTTTTGGTCCAGAGATTCTGAACCTTTTTCATGTGATAGATTCTTTGCTGATCTGGTAAAGACACTGGACCCCTTCTCAGAATAATATTTTAAATGAATAAAATACATAGGATTACAAAGGAAACCAAATATATTGAAAAACAGTTATCAAAAATAAATCTTAAATATAAAAACAAGTTTATGAACCTTAGGTTTAGTACTCTTGCGGGTTTTTCAGTGCATTTTTAGAGGAGGGAGGGGGTGCTAAAATTATAACTCTCTTCCCTCTGATGATTCTAGTGTTAACCTGACATGGCCATCCTCTTAATAAATTCCCACATTTAAAGGATCTTCCATTTGCTGCCAAACAGATCTTTAGGTACAATTCTTCATTAGGCTCCTAAGTACTATTTTTCTAGATACTTGGCCTCTTGGGAAAATTTCCTAAGATGATATTCTGATGGTGCTGTAACAAAGCCAAGGCCAACATCCCAGGGACCATATTTCACTGCAACCTGAGCTTCATGATCTTCTATCAACTCCACACTATGCAATACCACCCTTAAAGGCATGCCCATCTTCTGATGGTTGCCTACTTCCCCGCTTCTCACCTACTGACTTCCTCCCTCCACCTCTTCCCAGGGTTTGAGGGATGGGGTTTGAATTATTGTACATGTGCCACCAGAAATGGTTATAGATCCCCTGGGAGTTAGGCCAACCCCTCCCTTGGTACAATTACATACCACCAGAGCAGATTATCCTCTTTCTCATCTCATCACCCCAACACACATATACACACACCTTCAAATGAATTCATATTTAGTTTGCCATCTTTCCTCTTTGACACTTATTATTTGATTTGTCCTGTGAGGAGGGCACCTCTTAAATCAATATTCACCCTGTTCAAACAGTATGACCCAGATCATACCTTTATCAGTGCTCTGAATTGTAACCTAGTTATCCAAAAGTTTAAGAAAAGCAGTTTATCCCACCATTCATTCGTGTATCTTCTAAAGACCCCTGTAATGTGGGGAGTAGGAAATGGCAAGAAAGATGGGTTAAGTCCATGTGATTTACACAGGGGCCCAAAGCCCACTTTGGCTTGAACAAGACCACTCAGCAGCTCAGAAGCGCACTTAGAAATAAATTCTAAATAAGTTCATGGGCACAATGTTTCCATTTCAATGTTTTTGATTCTCCAGGGAGTCCTGCCTTTTTGTGGTATTGCCCAAACTGTCAACAAAGCTTAATTCTGGAAAACATTATTTCTTACCTGGTCCTTTTGCTTTTTTTGCTTGGATTCTTCCAAGCCGGAATACAACAGCCCGTTCATACTCCTTAACAATCTAAGAGAATAGCAGAGTGGGGTTAGCCTTAATGTTGTCATTCAGCAGCTTTTAGGAGTAATCTCTATTTTTCCCCAGGCTGTTACCTTTAGGCACATCCATATGGAGAAAGGAAAGGTGATGACCATCAACAGGAAAGAAAGGAAAACCAGGAACCAGCCACAAGCCCCAAGGGTTTTACTGTGGGCATCTATTGAACAAGTAGAAGGAGACAGGTTACAGCTATCTTCCATTAATGAGTACTGACATCTTAAATGGCTGCCATCCAGTGGAGATGGCATCCATGAAGATGGATGGATTCACCCAATTATTCTAAAGTACCATGTTTAGTCTAATCAAAATCAGTAGCTCACATTCATGTAGGGCATTGTTGTCTATTAATGTACTTTTCTCACAATTGTATAGTGTATCACTCAATTTTTATTCAATTCAATTTTCAAAACACGTATTAAGTATCTGTTATGTAAAAGGTAGTGAGTTGAGGACAGGAAAGCAAAAAAGATAAAATCCCTTCAGAAATTTACCTTCAGTTCATTTTTAACTCAGCATAGTGCCTGGTACATAGGAAATATGTAATAAATTCTTATTGATTAAGACCCAAACAATGACTGTTAGATTGATCCCAAGTAATAGAAAGTCTGAATAGCTTACCTATAACTCTGGATGAGCACCCCTTTTCAATAAACCCTCTCTAGGATTCCTATAAATAGTTTACAAATACTCAAGACTACTCTGCAATTTAAGAAATCTTTGCTTTGTCTTATGTAATTATCAAAGGAAAGAACAAAACATCCGGAAGACCCCACCCATCCTTTCCCTCCTCTCTAGTAAAAGAAATAAATATAGATGAAATACTTTTACAAAGTTTTCATTTGCTTGGCAACCTTACTGAAAAAACCCATCCTTTATAAGACAGATCTTTACCAAAAACATTCAGGCTTAGATTATAAATCAAATGACTCTAGGAGACTGGGAATTTGCAGATTTTAAGACTGGGGTGAAAGAAAGGGTGTCTCTAGTATTAAGCTATAACAGTGCTTGCTGTCTGACTCAAGGTAGCAGGAAATGTCATGAATCTGGCCAGGTGAACTCCCTTTTTGAAGTAGTTGTCTAGAGACCTACATAACCTTCTTGGTTGCATACCAAGAGTTGGTATGAATAAAAGGACTACCCTTTTGAATTCTCCTTCTTTATTGAACAGTGCTGCCAAAAGGTTTCCCTTTTGCAAGGTCTCTATTGGAACATTCCCCTACTTCTGGACACTTGAACTCATCCCCATTCAATAAGTTATTTTTACTACCATGTTGTGGTTCTTGATGTCAAGATACTCCTATGATTCAAACCCAGGCCTTCTGTGGGCTATGGGACCATCTCATGAGCAAGGCCACAATAAATCAAAAGGCATAAGAGTGAAAAGCAAAGGCTGAGTGGCAAGGACTACATATATCACCCCAGAAAAAAGAGTAGAAAGAACATGTTGCCTTTGCCCACAGACATGGTGCCACACATGGACAAGAACTTTACAAGTCTGAGAGATGTACTCCTAGGGGATGTGACCTGGCACCTGTCAAGGATACAGGGTCACCCACATTTCACTTTTATGACCATCTAGCTCTGGAATATAAACCCTTCCCCATATAACTCAATAATAACAGAACCAAGCCATGTAAAACATTTTTTTTTAAATCCACAAAAAGAGAAGCACCATGTTTTCTTCTATTAAGCAGACTACAGTCGAAGAGACAGGCCTAGGGACTGCTACAAAACAGACTCTTGACACTCCAAAGCAACTCCCCTCCTCAAAAACTTCCAGGGACTCCCCACTGCCTCCAGGATAACCTTAGTCAATAGTTAAGGGTCTCCACATTCCGTCTACAACTAATCTTCCTGGACTTATTTCCCATTACCTCCCTTTCATGTGCCCTACATTTCAGCCAGCCTGGGTTACTATCTGTATTTTGGTCTGTGTAGAAAAGAGACATGCCATATAACTGGAACCCATTCCCTTCATATGTCTGTCTATTGCCATGCTCTTCAAGGTTAGCCTCAGTTGCCACCACCTTTGTGAAGCCTTCCCTGATACTAGCTGAAAGTAACACCTCCCCCCTCAAATTTTCTTCCATCATTTGGTCTAGTCTCTCCTTTACCTTTATCACATTGTACCTCCAATCTTCTTTCTGTATCTATCATGACCCCTCTCCTCCCACCCCATTATATAGTATGCTCCTTGAGGTCAAGAAATGAGTCCTTTTTTTGTCTTTGTATCTCCAACAACTAGTATAGCGTCTTGCACATGGTAAGGAGCTTAATAAATTTTTGTTGAACTTAATTATATTGACTTATTCATCGCAGACTATCAGGTACAACAAGACCAGGAAATTCAAGAGCAGAGATGGCCTGAGATAACTAGGCAACTTCAATGAAACTTGCAATTAGTCAGAGGGAGGGATGCAACAGTTCAGTGTAACTCATACTAAAAGTGTTTAAAAAAAAACAAAAACAAAACACCTCAATAAACTTTGCCCACTTCAAGAGTAGAGAAAAAGTTTTAGTATCCCCATTAGACAGAAATAAAAACAGACAATAGAAGAAAGAAAACTGAGCATGGTAGGAGCCTGGGTTCAAATTTGACTCTGACACTGGTTTTCTGACTGAGGGTAAGTCACTGCCCCACCTCTGTGAGTTTCATCTTCATCAATTTGTAAAATGAGCATGAACATTTTAAAACTCACATTCCTATCTCATGGAATTATTGTGAGGGCAGGGCTCTGTACACTTTAAGGCACTATAGAAATGTGAGCTCTTATTATATGTGTCCTAAAATGGAAAGTGAGTATAAAGGATGAAAACAGGGGAGGAATCTGTTACTGGGCTTTAAGATCTTTGAGGGCTATGTATTACTTAAACTTTGTTTCTCCCTCAGTACCTAGCACAATATGTGGTACACAGTGGGTGCCTAATAAATGTTTACTACATATTTATATGTGTGCATTATTGTCTAACACAATGTTCTGTACACAGTGGGTGCCAAATAAATGTTTACTATGTATTTATATGTGTGCACTATTGTCTAGCAAAATGCTCTGCATACAATGGATGCCTAATAAATGTTTAGTATGTATTTATATGTATATTTATTTATATATATATTGTCTAGTATAATCCTCCACACATAACACTTACTATATGTATTATATAAGTATCATTGCATTTAAGGCTAAATTTAGGTTTTCTCATAGAGAAAATGAAAGTTAACATGTTAGAGCTAGTTCTTCCTGCAGTATAATTTGCCTATCTACTGATAAAAGTCCAGCCAACTCCTCTTGCCCATTACCTGCACAGCATGGGTAGGAGACATAATGGTTCAAGTGAGAAGACATCAAGCTGGAGCTTTCAGGTGGAGAGGCCACATGGAAAAGGACAGGTGCCTAGCACTTACAGCCAAAGCTATTCCAGAGAGTGTCGGAACAAAGCCTGTGCAGGTTGGAGGCACAGAGATATGTCTGGATGCTAGTGCAAAGATACGAACCAGACCAAAGTGGCTGCTTCTGTCATTTGGAGACTAACAGACCTACCAAAGGCTGAGGAAAAACACTGAACCTGTAGTACAATGGGCCTGCAATTCCATTTAACTATGCAGGGATTTCACTAATTCATGCACTGAGTTCTCTTAGACTATGAGCTCAACCTCTGGGGAGGTAAACAGAACTCCCTAGGAGGGAGATCTCCTCAATTTCTTTACTAAGGACTATGGTCATTTCTTTGTTCCTTACTTCTTAAATAAACCTGTTCTATTTTTAATGCCTTTGTTAGCCTGGGTGCTTACAGAGGAGCTAAAGGCCCTTTGAGAGATATGAGACAGATTCTGATGTTTCCAGGAAAGCTATTCTATTCAAGAATGAAACAGTGAATACAAGAGATATTGTGACCCAGTTAAAACACAGTGTCCCCAAAGTCTTAGAGTAGTTTTAAGCTTTTAATAACAGAACACTGCACTAAGTTTTTGGGGTCATCCTATATACTCTGATGAATTAATAGTTTCAGTAAAAACAGCACACAAGTTTGGAATTCAAGAGTGAAATCCAACTGTGGCAAAGAGAGTATGAGGTTAACAATATATTAGGTGGTTTTCATTTAAGGACAAAGAAAACTGGTATAGCAGATCCCAAATACACAATATAGATGTGACTCAATATATCATGGGTGTACTGTTCAGCCAGAAAAAAAAATATCTTAGATCTGGAGATCACAGAACACAGCAGTTCTTCTGGTAAAAATGGAATTGTATATGACCTTTGTAATGAAAAAGGGCAGATCTTTTCAAACTGCCCGCGACATGTCATAATTTTTATTACAGCAGGCTGAGCCAATTTCTAGAACAAGCCCACAAAATGAAAGAAAAGAAGAATACCCAGAGATTGTAAAAACTGCCCAAATTAATGGAGGGAATTCTCCTGGAGAGAAAAGGAGAAGGCACAAGAGGGGACTTCAGGGAAAGACTGGAGTCCAAGGAGGGGAGAAAAGAGCTGAGTCCAGATTTAAAAACAAAAAAAGTTGTATTTCAAGTTGTGGTAAGGGAAGAAAATGTAGGAAAAGAATTAGGGAAATACAATAGGTGCAGCAAACAAACACTAGGGGGAAGAGAGCTCTTAAAGAGGGAAGAAGACAGGTAAGAAAACCTTGAAGTCTCCAGAGGAGTCGAGGGGGGAGGAAGGGAAGATCAGAAAGGAGGGAAAAGAGCATTCTGAAAGATTAATGGTAGAAAGACCAGTCAGAAAAAGAAGCCCGCTATAGATAGAGCCCAAGTCTCTAAGAATGTAAGAGATAAAGAATCTGAAATATAGGAGAAGTAAGAACAGAGAAGTTAAAGGATGTTCAAAGGAAGTCTTGACATACTACCTTTAAATTACACAACTAAATAGAAAGCATAAATTTAAAATTAGTGTAACAAGGATTGGCACATGCACAGAGTGCCTCTGATGGCATGAAGAGGGTGAAGACCTAACTTCTGGGAGGGTTGTGATGATGTGGAATAGAAGCACCTTGGAGAAGCATTGCAGCAAGGGTAGACAATCTGTAATTGGTTCCAATTTGCTAACCACATGATTAGAACTGGGAGTGCCTTTAAAAAGATTAGTAATTAGAGTAAAAGTCCCTATCTGTTTTACCCCAAGGAACAAGGAATTTTTGGGACCCAACCCAGGCTTAACTGAGATGAGGACTCATCAGGGAACGTTGGTTGAACCAGTACTGGAACTGATTGATCCTAGGGACTGAGCTAGCTCTGAGCTCACTCCTTCTAGAGACCAAGGTGGTACAGGAGAGTGTGTCCCTAAGATGTTGGGGGAACATGTTTGTACTCCGCTAAACTAGAAAAGAAAAGGAAAGGAAGGAAAAAAGAGAAGAAAGGGAAAGGCAAGGGGAAACCCAACAAATATTTGGTCTCTGAATGCATCACAGCAAAACATATGGAGTAAGTTAGTCAAAATTCCTGGAAAATGAAGAATGGGCAAGCTGCATTTACAAAGAAAAAGTTTGTGAGAGAATATTAAAAGGAAGAAAGAAAGAGAAAGAAATTGAATCAAGGTCTTACAGATAAAGCCTATCCATGTTAACAAAAATGCAGAAACATATAAATGTATAAAAGAGTTGAGAACTAACCAGAAAAAGTAAGTAAGCAAAAGAAAACAACGAAAATTGGAGAATACCAAATGTATAGGAAATGCACATAAAATCTGTGAAAACTCTGCAGCCTTTTACAATCCCGAACTTCCTTCAAAGATGGAGCAAATGTTCCCTTCTGCATAAACCGCTAGCACCTCTTCCCACCCCACATTACCTATACTTATAAATGTGTATATCGTCCCCCCTGCCCCCCGCCATGGAATGTTGAAAACCAGAATTGTTTCATTTCTGTCTTTGTACACCTAGCTAGCACAGCACCAAGTAGGGTCTTGATAAAAGTTTGTTCCTTGATTGATTAATGGGAAAGTGAGTTGCCTACTTACTTCTAAATCAGATTTACTATATTACTATCTCAGCTCTGCCATTTGCCGCCTGTGCCGCCTTCATGATCTCACAGGGTACCACTAGCAGGGACCTCAGAGGTCATCTAGTGCAACCCTCTCATTTTACAAATGAGGAAACTGAAGCTCAGAAGACAGAATTTGAACTCAGATCTCATGACTTCAAGTTCAGTGGCCTTTCTGTTACACTGCATTGCTTCTCTTGGCCTACATTTGACCACTCTGGGCCTCGTTTTCCTCATCTTGTAAAATGAGGGATTTTGGACTAGAAGATCTCTAAAGGTCTCTTCCCCCAAAAGTCCTACGAAATCTCTATCTGTGATGGCCTCTGAAGCCGCAAGTGCCATTGGGGGATGGATGGTCACACCTATGAGACAAATGACAGTTGTAGAGGTATCACAAGTTTTGGTCCTACAGGCCCTCGGGATTTCTGGTAGCTCAGGGAGGACATCAGTCAGATCAGCTTCCTCCTGATTCCAGGCTGGTGGTCAAACCCTGGGCTTTTCTGAAAGAGCCAACACCTCCCCTCTGTACTGCATATGTAATTTTTTTTTGTCTGAGGAAAAACAAAACAAAGCAAAAACAAAAAGCAGCCTTGACCTCTCAGAGGATCCCCAGGGTCCCACCAAGCTCGTGCGTCATCAATCATCAAGCACCGAGCTCAGCTTCGTTAGACACTAAATTTGCTGCAAAGTGAATAAGGGAGAACATGGTTTATCTTCCGAGAAATACACTTGAGCATTAAAATTACCCAGGCTACCCCTGCTAGGAGAATTGGTGGTGCCCTCGCTTGTCATTAGCAGCAGATTAAAGAGAGAGGCTTGCTGGGCTTTGCTCTTTAGGGACCATCGGGATCTGCCCCTGGCCCAGGTCCCTCTGTAAGCTGCCAGCATAAGGGAAAGTATTCTCCAGTCTTGCTTCTCTTACTTTGTGACAAAATCAGTGAACAAAGAAGTAGAGACTGAATCTGGGAATTAAAATTATTCAGGGGAGGAAATGTGAATCAACCTTGCTATTTTCCCACTTCTCAATCTTCCTAACAGGTTGCTATGCATTTCTGAGGAAAGTCTCAAAATCAAGCTATTATCATTCACCATTATGAGGTAGCAGTGAAGTGGGTGCAGTACGACCCTGGGCAAATCATTTCAACCTTTCAACCCTCAGTATCCTCATCTGTGAAATGGGGATACCAGCACCTATCTCCCAGGGTTATTGGGAGGATTAAATGAGATATTATATTTAAAGCACTCTGCAAACTTTATATAAACTATATAAATCCTAACTATTACTATTAATAATAATAACCAATATTTATATACCACTTACTATGTGCCAGGCATTGTGCTAAATGCTTTGCAATTATTATCTCATTTTATGTTCACAACAACCCTGAGAGGTAGGTGCTGGTATTATCCCCATTTTACAGATGGTGAACTGAGGCAAACAGAGGCCAAGTGATTTGTCTAGGATCATGAAGCTCTCTGAGGTGGGATTTGATGTTGGGTCTTCCCAACTCCAAACCCAGTGCTCTACTGCAAATATAAACTATACCAAAAATAAACAAACAAACAAATACCCTCAGTTGGGCTCTCACTGTTACTTGGCAATCATTTTATTCTATCCTTAATACAACAAGGAATAGCAGAGAGAGGACTGCACTTGGAATCAGGAAGACTTGGCTAGCTATGGGGCACTTAACCTCCCTGTGGAGTTTCCCCATCGAAATGAAAGGGTTGGACTTAATGGCATCTAAGGTCCTTTTTGACTCTTTGTGCTCATTTCATTCCTCATAAATACAGCCGATCCTCTTTCCTGGAGTCACCAAATCTTGACCTACCCTTAAAGAAGATGATAGAGCTTTCCATTTCAATAAGACTATCATGGTCATTCAACTATTAGCATCATTAAGTATCTACCATGTGCTGAGTACTATGCAAGGAACATGGGATACATAGACAAAACAAAGCCATCATGAGGCTCACCTTCTGTAGGGAAACATATATAAGTAAATGCAAACCTATATGAACACGATATAATCAATCAGAAAACATGTCTTTATGTCATTGGGGTGGGAAAGCCACTAACAAAAAAGGTGATTATGAGATGACCAGAGTTGGAGATGGCATTGGAGTTGGACCTTTAAAAAAGCTATGACAGAAAAGTGAAGACGAAGGCACTTCTAGGACTCCTAGGCAAAGTCGCAGAGATGGGAGATGAAATGTCATGCATGGAGAACAACAAGAAGGTCGGTGTGGCCAGACCATAAAGGGTGTGAAGGAGAGTGTGAAATGAGCCTGAAACATTCACTGGAGCCTGACTGTGAAAGGCTTCAAATGCGAAATACTGGACCTGTCCATTTATCCTAAAGGCTGTTGGAACTTCTGGAACAGAGAGGTGATATAAGTGTGAGTTTTAGGAATATCAGTTGAGTAGCTGTTTGGAGAATGGCTTGAAGAGCAGAGAGGCTGCATTTCTCTCAATTTCTCCCCATTCATACCAAAAACCATAGCCTTGTTGCTCATTTTCTTTTCCCTCTCCCCTCAGGGAAAGGAGGAGGTGGCCTATACTCTCCAATGCTAACCCTTCCACCTGTGATTTGGATCCTTCACACCTTGCTCCATCAACTATCCTTTATATCTTAGACATTTCATCTCTGCCTCTCCAGTGGCTCCTTCCCATACTTAACAAACATGTCAAATTTTCCCCAATCCTTAATCAGGATGCGGACTGGACTTGTTGTATGGAGAAATCCTAGATAGAGAAATTCCCTCTACCAATGCAGGGCAGCACTTCCTCTACCACGTACAGTTTTAGAAATTTGCCTAGAATGCTAAGAGGTGTGTGTGTGTGTGTGCATATACATACATACAGCATAATATATGCATATATGCACATGTATGCACACATACACACATGTGTGAATGTATGTGTATATTATGTATATAGACATAGGTCTATATATATTTATATTTTGTATAGCCTATAAAGATAAAGAAAGGGACTGATTACTTACTATTTGTCCAAAACATTTGCCCATGGCAGAGGAGGAAAAAAAAGATGGAGCTCAATGAATTAGGATATATATGTATATGTATGTATGTATGTATATACACACTATATATATGTGTGTGTGTATACATATATTACATACACACACATATATATCACTCATTCCCTCTATTTTTTTACCAACTACTTTCCCCATCTTTTTGTAACCTAGTTTCCAGACCTGCCACTCTACAGAAACAGTCTCCAAAAGTCCTCAATAACTTTCCAATGGCCAGATATACAGGCCTTTTCTTGATATTCATCTTGCCTGACCTCTCTCCAGCTGTTGCCATTGCTAGCCACACCCATTTCTTTGAAAGTCCTTAAGTAAGGACACCCTTTCCCAGTTCTCCTACCTCTCTAATTATTCCCAAAATCTCCTTTACTGGCCCTCTGAGGTGATAAGACACTGAACCCTTTTCTCTCTGTACTTTCTCGACTTTCCCTTCTTTATCTTTAAATGGTACTCAGGACTTCTCTCATGCTCTTATTCAATTTGTACAATTCAGCCCTGAATGTGGCCTCATCCAAACACTTACCATACTCCAATTTGTGTTAAAAGTATTTTATACGTCCTATTCTCTTACTAAAATGTAAGCTCTTTGAGGACAAGCACTACGTTGTTTGCCATCTTTGTATGGCCAGTTCTAATCACAGTGCGTTGCACATGCAATAGAAGGTACACAATACTTCTTTGTTTAATTGAATCATGTAATACTTATTTGCGTGTTTTATTTCCCCAGCTAGATTGTACATTCCACAAGAGCAGTGATTGTCTTAATTACCTTTTTGTCTCTAGCCCCTAAAACTGTACTTTTAACAGAGTTGTCATTTAATAAATAGTTGTGGAAACATGAATGAATCTGTCTAGGTCTTTTACTAGTGTCTAATGGGAGGTAGAATTCTGATAAATGTGTCCTGAGATGACAGAAAGAGAAAGGACATCAGACATTTCTGGGTTGGTTATTATGTCATAATCAGCACCCAGTCATTGCCTGTCAGAAGCCAGTGATGTTCCTCAAGTGCAGATCTGAGTCAGGCTCTCATCTACTAAATAAACCCTTGTGGCTCCCTATTATCTTGAGGATAAAATAGAACAGCCTCTGTTTGGCTTTTAAAGCCCGTCACAACTTGGCCCCAACCTATCCTTCCAGTTTGATTATTCATTTCTTCCCTTCCTGTACTCTGTAGCCCAGGGAAACTGGCCTTTTTCACATTTGAAACTTCAAACCCATGCCTTGACACTGACTGTCTCCCATTCCTGGAATATACTTCCTCTTTATTTCTTAATAAATGTCTGTCAATTGATTGATCGATATATAAATATAGTGTGCTGGTGTAGGGCACTAATCATCATCAATGAGGAGAGGGTCCCACACCAAGGATTGCATTCAAATATTTTAAGTTTTTATTATTTGGAGCGCATGACTCAGAAGCATTTGGCAAGCACTTAATACCTGGCAAAGGAGAACATTTTTCCAGCTTGGCATAATGGATAGAATGTTGGGCTTTGAGTCAGGAAAACCCAAATTTGAGTGATGCCTCAGACACTAGTTGGGTGATCCTGTACAAATCACATAGCCTTAGTTTCTTCATCTGTAAAATAGGGATAATAACAGTACCTTCCTCACAGGTTGTTGTAAGATCAAGTGGCAACTAGGTGGCAAAATATATAGAGTACTGGACTTGGAGTCTGGAAGAACTGAGTTCAAATCCTAACTAAGACATTTGTTACCTATGTGAACTCCAGCAAGTCACTTAATCACTATCTGCCTCAGTTTCCTCATCTATAAAATTGGGATAATAAAAGAACCTACCTCCCAGGATTGTTGTGAGGCTCTAATGAGATAATATATGGAATATGCTTTGTAAACTTTAGAGCACTATTATTTTTACCATTATTATTTTTATAGCTTAAAAGCTCATCCTTTTTTGCTGGTTCTAAGTATATGGACATATCCCCCAGGCTGCCTTGCTACTTTCATTATTATGTCATTGAACTGATGTGGATTCTCCCTGAACCAATTCAGATCCGCTCCCCCACCCCTTACCTCCGGTTACATGAAGTTTCTGTCTCTATTTTCCAATAAATTCAGCACAGAAATCCCTCCCGGTGCTCATGGGCCTTCCTTTTCTTCTTTCAATGTCTCAGAGGTAACAATGTACACCTTTTGTCCCTTGGTTGTCTGCCATTCTTGCTAAATGACCAGTTCAACACCTTTTCTAGACTTATGGGATATGGAAGCTGAGTTACCTAGTAATGGGAAAATATGTATGAGAGCTCTTGAAAAACATGGACTATGTCTTATTCATATTTTTTATTCACCAAGAAGTCCAGAGTGGTGCCTTGTAGACAGTGGATGCTTCATAAGTTTTGTTCTATTTTAAATGAATTTAAAAGATCTGCCGGGAGTAGAATTGTAGTGTCTCAGACTGAGAGCAAGAAGGAACCTCAAAAATCATTTAGATCCTTCATTATAAAGATGAGAACATGGAGGCTCTGGAAAGCAAATTTGCCCAAGGTCACACAGGTAGTAATCATGGAGCGGTAGGTAGGATAGAACAGGGCAAAACTTAAAGCAATAAAACTATCCTCATGAAGTTACATGAAGTCTGAGAAATTTCAGGAAGGACTTTTTGATGTGCAACTTATTTTTTTGAGGCAATCAGGGTTAAGTGACTTCCCCAGGGTCACACAGCTAATAAGTAGTTGAGGCCAGATTTGAACTCCAGTCCTCCTACCTCCAGGGTCGGTCCTCTATCTAATGTACCACCTAACTGCCCCCATGTACAATTTATTTTGAAAATAAAACAGCTAAGTTTTCCCACCCCACTACTTTGGAGGAACTTATAGACAATAAGGGTTGATGAAAAGTATACACTTCTTTCAGTTTCCAAACTGATTTATAGCTAAAACAAAAAATAACTGAGACTTAGCGCTCTCAAAATAACATAGAGATTAACTTGGGGGAGAGGGGGAAGAAATACCAAATATTCTTTCTTGGTTGAGGTAGTCATCATCCAAAGTTCCCTAAAGAAAGTAGCAGCCTCAAATTTAGATTAAGAAGGAAAGAAAGAAAAAATAATCAACAATCATAAAGTAAACAGATTTCCACCTTCTCGTAGCTGGCCAAATAGCCACAACTATTCTGAACCTGCTGGATGAAAGACTGCCCCTATACAAGGGGCAGCATGCCCAGAAATTATAGTTCTTGGTGATGCCATTCATATCTTGGGCCTCTTTCATGATCCTTGAGTGAACACCGCAGAAGAATCCTGAATGTGTCCACCAATCAGACTTCAGCCAACATATGATGGAAATGAGCGTTAACAGTTTTCAGAGCCTTGGGTGTCTAAACTGTAAGCCTCTTCCCTCCCTTCTCCCCCATTTTAGGCTTTGTCTTAGGGATGAAGGAGTTCATGAAAGAGGGGAAATACTTTAGTAAACACATTCAACGAACATCTATGCAATGCCTACCAGGAAGAAGGAAGTAGATTAGGCTCTAAGGATCCCAAGAGAGATGTCGGATGGCCCTTTCTCTCACAGAGCTTAGATATTTAGTACTTTAGTGTGTGGAAAATTTCCCTCAAGCCTAAATTCATTTTAAAGATTTCCCCTAAATTGATATATAGATATCTATTCCCTTTCCAGCCTCAAACAGTGGTGAAGGCACCAAGAAACCATTTAAGGTGATAACATTTCACACTTGTCCTAAGAGAAAAGGGTGTAGAAAGATAAAGAACAGCAATAAGGGTCTATAGTTATAATGTCATGATTTGGAAATCATTTGGTCCAACTTCCTCTTGTCTGTTTGTTTGTTTACAAATGAGAAAACTCAGGCCCAGAGGGCTTATTTAATTCAATAAACACTTATTAAGCATTTATTATATGAAGGTACTATGGTAAGCACTGGCTAATCAAAAACAAAACAAACAAAAAACAGTCCCAACTTATCCAAGGTCATGCAAATGTTAAGTAACAAGGCTGAGATTCAAACTCAGGGCTTCTGATCATAAATTCAGTTTTTTTTTTCATTTCACCATGATTTCCCTAAGTTTTGGTACCAAGACACATCTTTAACATCCTCACCTGGCAGTCTCAAAACGAAGAAAATCTGAGAGGACAAAAACCTGTATTATTGTGACCTTCTCCACAAAGTCTAGATTCTCTGATCATCCAGACACCCTGCCCCTGCCTTTGTACCAAGAACCTCTCCTAGGAATTCCAAGCACAGCATATATTAGCCCCTTATTGGTCATACATGTAGCTTTGTACCACATATGTAGTACCTTTCTGAGGTACTCATAGCAGAAATGAGTTTTAATAGTTTTCATTTTCTGTTCATATTCTTAGACCATGATCAACTGGGGAATGGCTCTTATTCTTATACATTTGAATCAGTTCCTCATATGGAAATAAAAACCTTTATGAGAGAAATTTGACACAAAGATTTTTTTCCTGAGTTAATTGTGTTGCTTTTAATCTAGGCTTTATTGTATTTGCTTATGTACTTTTAAAATTTGATGTAATCAAAATAATCCCTTTAGTCTTCTGTGAACTTCTCTATCACTTAATTGACCATGAGCTCTTCCCCATTCATAAATATTACAGGTGATTTCTTTCTTGTTTTCATATCTAGGTCAACACATCCATTTGAAGCTTATCTTGGTATAAAGTATGAGGTGTTGGTCTAAATCTAATTTCTTCCAAATAGCTGTTTAATTTTCCCAACAGTTTTTGCTAAATAGTGAGTCCTTATTCTGTTAGTTGGGTCCTTTGTGTTTGTCAAATACATTTGCTCCTGTATGTTGTGTATTAATCTGTTCTATGGAACAATCAATAAACAACCCCCTGACAAACCTGAGAAGACATCATTCAAACTTCACTTGAACAATTC
This sequence comes from Vombatus ursinus, assembly GCF_900497805.2. Taxonomy (NCBI): domain Eukaryota; kingdom Metazoa; phylum Chordata; class Mammalia; order Diprotodontia; family Vombatidae; genus Vombatus; species Vombatus ursinus. The sequence continues at coordinate 3,243,824 of NW_020951478.1, forward strand.
CAGTAAGGGAGCATCTGCTACCATATACCAACTACCTTACTTCGAGTCACGAGCTCCCTGAGCCTCAGTTTCCTCACCTAGAAGAATAGGGGATTGAATTAAATAATTTCTGAAATCTCTTTAGCTCTGAATTTTATAATCTTAAATTGGGGGAAGGGACTTTTAAAGATTAAAGAAGATAGCTGAGGAGGAACTCAGACTGAGATATTCACTAATTCCCTTTGGTCCCTTCTTTAGAGTAAACATATCAATGATCAAGGAAGGACAGAAGAAAGTGTGAGTAGAAATCTGTCAGAACAATTTTTCAGTAATGAAGAAAGGTGGAATAAATTATCCTCAAGAGAACTACTTTCTTAACCCAAACAAGCTTCCCAGAGGTTTCAAGTTTTCTCTTAGAATCCATTTATGTGAAGTGTATTGGTCTTTCCAGTTTTTAACTTGGGTTCATTCTCAACATGCAGTGTACATCAATCATGAGGGAGAGAGGATATTCTCTATCCTTCTCTCCTTTTATCAGTCTTAACTTATAATTCATTTTTCCATCCACTCATAAGATAATCAGATGTCTATAAGATCGCAGAAACCAGTCACTACCTAACTCTTCCAAGAAAAATGTAAAAGTATTTTTATACAAGTGAAAAAATATAGCAAGTCACAAACTTTTCTCCCCTAATCAGGAAACTTAAAGAATGATCCAACCAGTCTTCTTCTCTCTAAATGACAGAAAGTCCAGGCTCTTCTATTTAGTAAAATGCATGCCAAGATCGTGTTACATGAAAAGTAGTCCCTAATGAGATCATAGACTTGGACGGAAATTTAAAAACTATGGAGTACAAGCCCACCATTGGCAGATGAGGACACTCTGAGAAATCAAGTGATTGACCCAAGGCAGCAGATATTAAATAGCAGAGTCAGGATTTGAACCTACATCCTTGGCCTCCAGGTCCTGAATTCTTTCTAATATATCACATTATCCATCTGCAATGTTTGTTATACCTGTTCCACTATAAAACAAGGAAAAGAAAAGAACCTACCAATTAAATTTTGCTTATCCTGCTTTTCAGGGGAGGACACCCCAGCATCCATCACATCCTCAGAGAAGTCTTTATCACTGTGCAGTTGTGGAGGGCTCAGTTATCAGAAAGCAGAGGAGGTGTGACTGTGAGAGAATCAGAAAAGAGAGAAGAATGAGTAGGTGAGAGATGGTTTTTCCCATTCAGGAGCACCCCAAGGGGTTAGTTACCCAGGTGAAGGGAATCTGTTTCCATAAACAAAAACCAAATACCCTTTGTTGGTTGAGTCTGCCTGCTGCAGAAAGAGGACTTGAAGAATGTAACCTACCAATGAATAGTGCTGTTTGAAGCAGTCTGGTTAAAAAAAATGGGGGGAGGACTTCTAGCTCATCCAAGAAGGGACTGTTTACTTCCCATATTCATATGCTCTCAACAAGCATTCTACTTTCCTCACCTCTAAATCCACAAGTCAACAATAATTAATTATGAATTTACTACATGCCAGGCACTTGGCTAAGTGACACATCCCCAAACTCTCGTCTACATAGTCCTGTCATTCCAACCAAAGTCATTTCTTTTTGATTTGTTAATTTGCCCTTCCTACCTCTCCTCCCTTTGGTCTTATTTTCCTCCCCTTTGCTTAATTACTTTCCTTTCAACAAGTATTTATTAAGCAGTTTTTTTGGTGCTAATATAACAGGACCCTCATGATACAAACCAAAAATTATCAAGTCCCAGCCCTTGAGAAGCTTACATTCTACCAGGATATACAGATAAGTCAATATAAAGTATTTGTCTCTTTGCACCTTAAAAAATCAAAACCTTAAATTTCATTTGTTCTAAGTTTAAGTATCAGCGTTACTACTCACTAGTTGGGTAACTTTGGGCACTTTTTCCTTAACCTTTCTGGGTCTCAAACTTCCTCCTTTATAAAATGACAGGATTTGAACAGATAATCCCTAAGGTCCCTTCCAGCTCCAAATCTTATGATCCTTTGAGTGATCTTTCTGAACCACCTCCCCTACCCCACGTTCAGTGCCTTTTCCCAAAAATTCTCCAAAAGTACAACTGCAGGTATTCTCGGTTTTCTGTCAGGCATAAAATAGGGTGGAATATTAGATATTTGAACTAAAGTGAAAGAAGAGAGGGCATACAAATTTATTAAAAATGCATCTGTGTTGGACTGATTTGAAAGGATTATTTCTTCTCTATTCTTAGTTATTTCTGGCTAAAGATGCTGTAGTATTTCTGGTATTCAACTATACCTTTCCTGTCCATAACCAAACCTCAGTCATACCCCATTGATTCAAGGATATGGAAAGGATGAGCAGAGAAGTAACTTGGCTATACAAAGCCTTCCACCTATTAGGTGCTTAGGAAAGTGTTTGTTGAATTGGGTGCTGTCAAATATTTATCTGGGTCTAATTCCATCCTCTTTTCTCCTTCGGCCTGCTCCAGACTACTGGGAATTTGAAAACCGTTACTGGTTCTCTACTCTGAGTTATATATATATGAATAGATTACCAATCTTTTTATACCTTCTACATTATTATTTGACTACTTCCCTGATTCACAGAGATCCTTAGCCTAAAGAGGAATTAGGCAAAAGAGACTTGAGGCTAGGTAAAAGAATAACAAATTTTCAAATGCTACCACAATAGGCTTGAACTATTTGCTGCCTGTGCACAATAAAATATATTTTTTGGACACAGTATTTCAATCAGCTATTTAATCACTCAACTGAACTATTATTCAACCTAAATGGCCTATATATACCATGTACTTAAAATTTTTAAAATTTGTTTTATTTGTAATTTATAGGATAAAACAAGCATTTCTATAACATAGTACAATTAAAAAATGATTGCTCATAAAACTGCAAATTTATTACGTACAACTTGCTCCATTTAAATATATAATAAAGTTATATAAATTAATTTTTTCCTTTTTTCCCCTCCTGCCGCTAGCTACCATTAGACACACACACACGCACATACATACACACACATATATGTAAAATCATTCTATACAAATTTCTATTTATCAATTCTTTCTTTGGATGCAGATAGTGTCTTCCTTCATAGTGAATTTGGGTATTTATAATAGCCAAAATGACTTATTTGCTCAAAGTCATTCTTAAAACAATATTGCTGTTACTATATACAATGTTCTCTCGGTTTTGCTCATTTTCTTCTTCATTATTTCATGCAAGTCTTTCCATGTTTTTCTAAGATCATTGAGTTCATCATTTCTTTCAGCACAATAGTATTCTATCACAATCATATACCACAACTTGTTCAGCCATTCCCTTATTAATGGGCCACAACAAAGAAAGCTGCTATAAACATTTTAGAACATAGAGGTTCTTTCCCTTTTCTTCCCTTTGGAAATAGACCTAGCAGTGGCACTGCTGGGACACAGGGTATAGGCAGTTTAAGAACTCTTTGGGCATAATTCCAGATTGCTCTCCAAAATGGTTGGGTCAGTTCACAAATCCACCAACAATGAATTAGTGTTCCAATTTTTCCACATCCCCTCTAACATTTGTTGCTTTCCCCTATCCTGTACTTATGATACTGCTATGTATTTTAATATGTGCATTTTTCAAGCCTTCCAAGCAAAATTTTAAGTTCTGCAAGAGCAAGGAGTATGGTTGAGACACTCATACACAAACATGCACACATATATGTATAGATATATCTATATATCTATATTTTACAAATATGTGCGAGCATGGATTTATATATGCATATATTTATATACCAGGCAGCTAGGTGGAACAGTGGATAGAACGCTGGACCTGGAGTCAGGAAAACCTGAGTTTAAACCTCAGATACTTACTAGCTGTGCAACCTTGGGCAAGCCATTTAACCCTGTTTGCCTCAGTTTCCTTATCTGTAAAATGAGGTGGAGAAGGAAATGGCAAACTACTCCAGTATCTTTACCAAAAAAACACAACAACAAACAAACAAAACTCAAAAACTCAAAACTCAAATGGGGTCATGAAAAGTTGGACGTGATTGAAATTTACTAAACAACAATATTTATATGCATACATACATACTTATCGCATGACAAACTTAAATGTATAAAGATAAAAGGTGGATAGTAATAGTTAATACATCTTCTAATTCTGAGGACTATATGGGAGGAAAAGCCTTAATAATCCTTCCCTTTCCCACCAAATAAACAATGAAAAAAGAATATAAGGAGAATGTGGTAGAAAGAGGAAGAAAGAAGAAAAATGTTTGGGATACGAGGAGGGAGAAGAAAGAAAAAGGAAGGAGAGAATGTTCCCATTATAAAACTCCATTTCCTGGACCTTCAGATTAACTTAGGGACAAATACTTTGAAAGGTTTTTTTTTTTTACTTCCTGGTTTCAATGATGCAACTTTTTTTTTTTTTCAGGTTAGGTGAAACAAATGAGCCTTCTGTCACTCCAAATCTGAGATACATATAGGACGGTCTACTTACTTACCCAGGACTCCTCTTTCCTCACCTGAATCATATAACATGTGGACACACACACACACACACACACACACACACACACACACACACACACCACACACTTCCAATCTTTTTCAGAATCACAGAATCTTAGAGGGGGAAGGACCCTGTCATTTCTTTGGAATGGGAAAGAGCGCTCAGTGATGCTGTTTTGGTTACAAAGTAATTCTGAGATAGTGATTTTACTCATTTAAAAAAATTACTGTGAATCATTTTATGCCATTAATGACATATTAGTTGCTGCCTATCACTTTAATACTTGGTAGAAAATAATAATAATAATTGTTCCCTGGTGGCAGCAGAGCAATGCCCTAAGGTGAATGAATGCAAATATGTCCCCTTGGAAGATGACTAATCGACTGTTTTTCTTTGTCTTCAAAATGTTCCTATTGTCCCACATTAAAAAACAAGATTTATTTCAGCAAAGAGTGAACATCTACTGTGCCTTTGGTAACAAGCCAAGCATGCTAGGAAATTAAGATCATCCATTAAAAGAGAGAGAGAGAGAGAGAGAGAAGTATTTCTCATTGTTTGTAAATACCAACTTGAAATAATGTTCAAGTCTTTTATGAAATATTTAGTCACTTATGCACTTGTCTGTATCAGAGAGTAGTTACCCATTCTCATTATCTGTGTTCCAAAATAGTAATTTTTCTTTTGTGATGGAGACAAAAAAGATAAATATTGTAGGAAAAGGGAAATTTGTTTGAGTGTATACTTTTTCTCTCCTCCTCCTTCTTCTCCTCTCTCTCTCTCACACACACACACACACACACACACACACACACACACACACACTGAGTTGCCGTAGTGTGGTGGCAACAGTGTCTAAAGAATATGATTATTCTGACAACTCTAATACAAATTAGTTGTACCCTTAAGAAAAGTCACTTTACCCCTCTAAGTTGGCATCTTTGTTTGCGCGTGGAAGGAAGGAAGGAAGGA
>NW_020951478.1:3249302-3367397 GCF_900497805.2 Vombatus ursinus
AGAAAGAAAGAAAGAAAGAAAGAAAGAAAGAAAGAAAGAAAGAAAGAAAGAAAGAAAGAAAGAAAGAAAGAAAGAAAGAAAGAAAAAGAGGGAGGAGGGAGGGAAGGAGGAAGGGAGGGAAGGAGGAAGGAAGGTAGGAAGGAAGGAAGAAAGGAGAAAGAAAGAAAGAGAAAGAGAAAGAAAGAAAAAGAAAGGAAGGAAGGAAGGAAAGAGAGAGAAGGAAGAAAGGAAGGAAGAGACTTTGTCAGCAAGAACCTCTGTGGCCACCTAGTCTAACAAATACCTCAGCAAGACTTCTCTCTAAACCTCCTCACCAAATGATTTTCCAGTCTACAATTGAAAACTTCTAGTAAGAAAAACCCAAAGCCTCCCACAGAATTCCATTATCCTTTTGTTAGAAAGTTTTTCCTCAGCTATTTTGATCATAACATCATGGATAGTGGTACTCCCACCAATGAAGTCAGTCTCATTTCATCTATTCCTGCTTATCTTTTGCCCTTCAGTCCATTCTGTGACTGTTACAATGTGATCTGATAAAGACTGTCACTCATGAAAACTTGCCTGTTCCCTTCTCATAATTCCATCAAGATTTCTTTGATGTGCATAGATTGCATTCAAAGATTTTGTAGAGGGGGGAAAGAGGCATATGGATTGGTTTGTTGTTGTTCAGTCATTTCAGTCGTATCCAACTCTTCATGTCCCCACTTGGAGTTTTCTTAGCAAAGACACTGGGGTGGTTTGCCATTTTCTTCTCCAGCTCATTTTACAGATGAGGAACTGAGGCGAACAGTTAAGTGACTTGCCGAGGGTCACATAGCTAGTAAGTAAGGCTGGATTTGAACTCAGGAAAATGAGTCTTCTTGATTCCAAGCCCAGCACTTTTTCTACTGCACGACCTAGCTGACCCTATGGATTAGTAATAATTGATATTTCTTGATCAGGTTTTTTTTTTTTTTGCTCTTTTTTTTGGGAGGGGGGCAGGAATAATCCCTGTGACTAAATTTTCCCCTTTCTGATATTTTGTAAATACTTTTTTCAAGACCCTCAAAATAAAGTGGCCTCCAGCCACTTTCTTTGTATCCAATTGATCTTATCCAACTCCTGTTCCCCTGCTTTATTTAATGTCATTTCTAATTCCTCACATAGCACATAAAAGGACTATCAATGAATCAACAAGCATTTATTAAGTGCCTACTAGGTGCCAGGCACTGTGCCAGGCTGTGAGGATTCAAATACAATAAATGAAACAATCTCTACTTGCAAGGAGATGCAATAGAGGAGAGAAACCGGACAAATATATGTTATATGTATATCTTTACATCTATATAAAAAGTTTCTATAAAATAAATACAAAGAAGCTAAATAAAGGATGTTTGAATGAGAGGACATAAGAAGTCGAAGGGATCCAGAAACATTTCACATCTTAAAAAGTGATACTTGGGCTGTGTTTTGACAGGAGAGGGATTCTGTGAGGGGGGTCAGGAGCCAGTGCAAAGCCATGGAGACCCAAGATGAAGCATTTGTTGTGTGAAGATAGGCCAGTCTGGCTGATTCAGACTATGAGAGAGAGAATAATACGCAATGAAGCTACAAAAAACGGTTGGAGAAAAGTTGCAAAGTGCTTTACGAGAGCTAAAGAGAGTGGTTTATATTTGATTCTAGAGGCAATAAAACGCACTGGAGTTGGTTGAGGAGTGGAGTGACGTGGTCAGATCTGAGCTTAAGGAAAATCACTTCAGCAGTGGAAAGAGGATGGAGTGAAGTGGGGACAACCTTGAGGCATAAAGACCAATTAGGAGTCTGTTGAAGTAATCTAAAGGAGAGGTGATGAATTGAGCCCTGAATTGAGGTTCCATGTGAGAGAAAAGCTATTGGATGTGAGTGATGTACAGGTAGAAATGTCAAAATCTGGCAAATGGGTGGATATGTGGGATGAGGGAGAATGAAGAGTAGAAGGTAACAGCAATACTATGAACCCAGAATAGAAGGATAATGGTACCTTAACAAAAATATGGAAGTACCTCCAACAGAAAAAGTGAAGTTTAGAAGAGTGATAGGTTTCAAGTAGGGGAAAGAAGGTAACAGGCTCTATTTGGATATGTTATTTGAGGTATCCCTGCGACGTGAACTTTGAAAGGTCTACGCATAGAATATATCATGTGTTGCCATGGCTATGGTAAATTTTGTTATCAACTCTCTTGCTGGAAGGAATGGCAAACTTTGAGAGAGTATACTCTGTGCATAGGTGGGTTTCCCTTGTTACTTAACTGTTATTTACTTTGATATGCAATTTATTTGTCTTCTGGGCTGGTGAAAGAAATATTAGTAGGGATTTGTGCACTACAGTTTGGGGCAAATGCTGGCCCCAAAGGAGCTGAACCTGAGATAGTCCAAGACTACATCTGCATATTACCAATGAGCTCATGGATGTTTGTACCATTATTGTTAGAATGTAAGCATCTTGTTTCATTTGCATTTGAATTTCTAGTACTTAGCACAGAGCCTGGTACATAGTAGGTGCTTACTAAAATATCTGATTATCAAAACCTGTATTGTTAAAAGGTTTGCTTTGTGTTTTAAAACTTCCAGATTTTAATCAATTTTCCCTTAAGTTAAAAACACAATATAAATGGGCAATAACTTTTATACCTGATGGTAACAGCCCATCAACTACTTTGCATAATGTATTGCATGTGTTCAGTGATTTTTTTTAAATAAGAAGCCAACTTTTTTATCTATTTTGACCAATTTCTGATGGTTTTTCACATCACCTGAATGCATATGTTGTTTAAGACACACAGCAAAGTAAGTGGACTTTGTGTAGATGCTTGCAGGCTACTACAATTTTATCTACTTGTCTTAAAACAATATTAACTTGTCTTAAAAATACGATTCCAGAGAATCCTAGCATGAATTTCAATGTTTTGCTCATATTGAGATGGTTTAATGATTGTCTTTTACTTTTCTTCTTCCATTCTTTTTTTTTTTTTTTGCTTTTTTTGGTGAGGCAATTGGGGTTAAGTGACTTGCCCAAGGTCACACAGCTAGTACATGTCAAGTGTCTGAGGCCACATTTGAACTCAGGTCCTGACTCCAAGCCCAGAGCTCTATCCACTGTGCCACCTAGCTGCCCCTACATTGTTTTTCACATGTACCTTTGCATTTCCCAATCAGCTGCTGTTTCTTTGGTGAGAATCATCAATGGAAATTCAGGTTTTCCTGTTGTTAGCAATTATTTCCTCTGTGCAAACCATAAGTTTTGCTTACATGATTCTTATTTGTCTTGAAGTATTCAGGAACATCTTGCTGTGGTTCCATGTTCTCTTAGGAATCCACAAGGTCCTCTGCTTCATCAGATGTTGATTCATTTTCTTCTGCTTTGCAGTATTTATTCAGAGACATTTGGAATCATTTAGATGTCCTGGAGGCAATATCCCATTCTTTTTAATGTTGTCCTTATTGGTTTATCTGCTTGTGTTCAAGGTTAACAGAATTTTCTTCCTACTGAGATCTTTAGCAATCTCAATTGTTTTTACCCCCTTTTATATTTCTCTATCTTAATTTCTGACTCCTCTTTTGATGGCAGTCTCTCAGAAAGCTAGATCTCAAAGCTGTCCTAACCTCTTCTCATATTAGAGAATTCACTTGTCAGTGGACTGTCTCTGCCCCAAGTGACATGGGGAGAAGTGGGAGAAGGTAGAACTTATCTCAACTGGAGGCCTATCCCCTTTTCTTCTGGCCTGGCAGAGCCTCACACACTTCGGTGCTTTTCCCAGTTCCCTTTTTCCTTTTGTTCCTTGGATGAATACTGCAGCCAATCAGCATGCAAGGTGCACTATTTTCCTCCCCACCCACTCCTGCCCCCAAAGAAAAGCATGCTTGATTTCCTCGGCCTTTACCTCCTAGTCACAGAAGGGGGGTGGGCGGAGTTGAGTTTTGTTACTTGTTACCATAGAATAGCGGACTGAAGGAAGGTGGGGAAGGATCCTGGGAGACTAAAGGAGTTGAGCAAGGGAAATGCTAAGTGATTCCCAGAAAATAAATTGCCCTTTGTGCAAGGGCTGGTGGGGAAGAAGGTTTCACTGGGCAGGTGGTGGACTGGACTTTGCCGTTTTAGTTCACCAGGTTACCTCATTACTGTCCCAGCTTCCGGAGAAAGTTACAATTGCTTTTATGTCTTTTGCATAATTCTTATTTAGGGGAGGTCTGGAAGGTAATAAGGATCAGAAGAAACATCTAGTTCTCCATCTCCTCCCCTAAAGATTTAGATCTAATTTTTATACCTATGCCTCTCCACACACCCCTGGGGAATTCCAGATGGAAAGAAACATTTCTTAAGAACTATTTTTTTAAATGGAAGAAAACACAAAGTATCACAATTTTGCAGGAGAGTTAATTTTTTTTTCTTTCAGGAAATAAATTATTGGGAATGTGATGTGCTTGACTATATGAATATTAAACATCCTGCACAACATAAAATAACAGAATAGGAAAGTATGGCTAACATGGCAGATTAAAAATGACATCTAAAATATAAGTAACTATTAAAATCACAGTGACAATTCTAATCCATTTACTCAATTAAGCACCTCAGAAGGGACTAGGGTTACAAAGATAAGGAAAGTGCTCTCAAGTTTAGAATCTATTCAGGTGAAACAAGAGGAATACAGAGAATTACAAAATAACCATAAAGCATGGGGGTGGGGAGGGGTAGAGGTGAAGCACTAAAATTAGCTAACATTTATATAGCACCTACTACTTGTCAGGCACTGAGCTAAGCACTTTACAAATATCCCATCCTTTCAATAACCCTTTGAGGTAAGTGTTTTATTACCTCCATTTTACAGCTGAGGAAACTGAAGCAGACCATGGTTAAGTGACTTACTCAGGGTCACACAGCTAGGAAATGTCTGAGGCTGGATTTGAACTTGGGTCTTCCCGACTCCAGGCCCAGCACTTCCTTCACTGCACCACCTAGATGCCTCTAACAACCAAGATCAGGACAAGCCTTGTGGAGGAGGTGGCACTAAAGCTGATCTTTAAAAGACACTTTTTTTTTTAAGATGATGGTGAGGAGGGAATGCATTCTAGCCATGAAGGATAGCCAGTCCAAGATTATGGAGATGAGTGAGCCTAGAAAAAAGGCCAGAGCTAGCTAATCAGCAAATTACGTTAAATGAAAGACACTGACCCTAGAGACCACTGGGATCTACTCGAACTTTTTGATCAGTATTTCAGACCTAGGCTTTAGGAATATCAATCTGGCAGCCACCTTGGAGGATGGACTGGAGACTTGAGGCCAGGAGTCTAGGTGAAAGGTGACGAGGGCATTGAGAGGTGGTGGTTATTGTGAGTGGAAAAAAGAGGAAGGATTCAACATGTTATGATAAGAGGTAGATTTGACAAAACTTGGCAACTTACAGAGCACAAAGTATAAGCAAGAGGGAATAGTCGAGGACGACTAAAGTTGTGAACACAGGTGACTAGGAGGGTGGTGGTATCCTCTACAGAAATAATGGACTGATTTTGACAAGTCAATTTTAAAATGCCTACAGGATATACAGCTGGGAATTTCTAATCCTCAGCCAGTTGGTGATGAAGAACAGAAGTGCAACAGACTAGGACTGGATGGAGAGATTTGGAGTCATTTGTATAGAGATAATTGAACCCACAGGAACTGATGAAATTACCATGAGAGAATAGAGAAAAGGGCCCAAGACAGTGCTGCAACACATATGGGGCGAGACTAAAATGATCCTATAAAGGAGAATGAGGAGCAGTCACAAAGATGATCCAGGAGGGAGCAGGCCATGCCTGAAGTTGATTCTAAAGCTAATCTTGGAGGACGCCTACAGCCACGTTCCAAATGGTCCCTCTTAGCCTCTGAGGCACCCAGACCTTATCCAACTTTTGTGGTTTCTTAGTAAAAGAGAATAAGAGCTGGGGAAGGAGCTATAACAACTCTAGGGCTTAGAAGGGAAAAGCAAGTTTTCAGCAAGGAACCCACAGAAACTTCAGCAGAGAAACGAACAAACATTTAAAGAAGAGAATCCCTCACAACAGACAAATTTCCCACACCTTCCTGGCCCAGCAATCCTACTCCTGAACACCTCAAGTCAGTGAAAGAGGTAGAACTAATAAATACCAAGATATATTTGCCAGACATAAGACTTTCGGTCAAATATACGCCAAAATAGATTACTAGTCATGTGATTTTAGCCAAACCAAAACTTCTATGTGCCTCAATTTCCAAGATGTATCAAACGGCTACAACACTTGCCCTGACTACCTCACACGGGTGTTTGAAAAAGGACATTAAATAATTCTCTAAAACACTATACAAATGTATGCTGCTGCTATTATGTGCTTAGCATTATGTATTTTAAATGAAATAATTATGGAGTTAAAGTAATTGAAAAAAGATGGGATTCAAAAGAAGTTCTCCACCCCTTACCCCTGTCTTGTTAAGTAGTTATATAACTATAGTTTCATATTCTGGTGTCTAAAAGGTGAATAACTTAAGACATAAGCACACCCCTCTTTTAACTATTCAAAATTGAATAATTTCATTTTTATACTGAAGTGCTTACTTAAATTTATGCTCAACAAGTATGAACTTAAAAGTATTAATTCAATTCAGATAGGCAATACATTATTCAGAACATTATATAGTAATTTTTTATAGACCATCTAACATACAGCATAAAACAAAGTGTTTCACTTACCCAATCCATTTAAGTATCCAAACATTTATTCAAGTATTTTTTAAACTAGAAAAAAGTAATCACTAAAAACTTTGTGCCATGTCTGTAAACTTTATTTTAAAAATTGTGTTAAAAACTAATCATACAGGATTTTTTTTATTAATAGGCTTAAAAAGTTTGTTCCCCCATTAAAGGAAAATACATTAGCAACATCTTCCATCAGAGACCATCTTTAAAAAAGTAAAACCTCTAGGTGCTGAAATGTTCTACAGTAGATTTTCTACAATTCACACTTGTAAATCACAGGATTAGAGACCATTCTCTCTACTGTTTTTCTCTAAAATGCGGTAGAGAGATAGCTGTCTTAAACAAATGACTTTCAATCATGTGTTACACTACCACAGGTACTTAAAATAGAGTGCACACTGCATTTCACTAACAAAGGAAATTTTTTCTATATGTCGCCATACTATTTTTTTCGGTATTTAAGTATAATGTCTTTCAAAGAGAAATACTAAATCTCATGACTGTAAACATTCACCAAAGATTTCCAGTACAACGAACAAAAGAGATGGCCTAGATGCCGGTCAATTGTTCCTATGTGTACAAATGCTGTCACCACTATTGTTAAGAAACATCTCCTGAAGGCAAATTATTACAGATTCAGTTGTATTTCTGTAAGAAAGCATGCCTGGAAGTATAATTTTACTCAAAATACCTGAAATAGTCATTCTAATGACCAGAATAAGCACCATTTTTCTAGTTACTCCTTGCCCAAAATATAGTTTTCAGTTTAGTTCAGCAGTATGTGCAAGACATTTCATATTAGTATTTAAAAACTATTGGGGGCAGGGACAAGAATGGGGAGGGAAAGGTGTCAGGAAGGAGTCTCAAGTCCCCTTCGTGTATACACTCTGAGTTCCTATTGCTGCTAACAGGAACTACTCATGCATACTAAGGGGGAAAACCCTAAGGGCCACATGCAACCTTTAATCCCTAGGCACAACTATTACTGTCAAGAGAAATCACAGGCAGATTTAAGGCTGTATTCGGCTGTAAAGAATCCAATCTCTTCTTTACCATTCTTTCTATACAGACCACACATACCAAAATTTCATAGAATGGGAGCTGATAAATACAGAACACTTTTGTAATATTGTTTCCCATATGGTTTTGTCAGTCCTATTTACATGGGAAAGAGTTGATGCTTAAAACTGCTATAAAGAAAAACTGCAGCTACAATTTAACTCTGAGGCACTACAATTTCCCCAGAGTCATCCCTATTTTCATTTTCTGACTTCTCCCCAGCTTCCTTTTCCACCAGGGTGTTCACCAGTCCTTAAAAAAATTTGGTCTTGTTCCAAAGGAGGAAAAAAAAAAAACACTTAAAATCTATATTCACTGCCACCCACTTTGGGAAAGTCCAGTCTGCAACGAAAATGGGGTTCCTGGTGCTGACGGATAACTAGGAAATCCATCAGGCTGAGTCGGATAGCTCTCCAAAGCTGAAGCTGAATGTACCTAAAACAAAGGGTAAGAATTAATTTAAGAAGCCATTCCAGCTAATTGTTAACAGCAGTAGGTTTTCACTTGACTTTAGCAAATATACAAAAACTAGAGTACAGTGGGGGGGAAAAGAACAGAAAAATGTTTAGCTGAGACAACTTTGTTTAACTACTCAAAATTTCTTAAAGAATGTGTCAGCTGCACAAAAAACAAAAATGCTAGTTTATTGATCCAAATGTTCTTTAAAAAAATATATATAAAGGGGCAGCTAGGTGGCGCAGTGGACAGAGCACCAGGCCTGGATTCAGGAGGACCTGAGTTCAAATCTGGCCTCAGACACATAAAACTCACTAGCTGTGTGACCCCAGGCAAGTCACTTAGCCCCACTGCCTAGCCAAGAAAAAAAAAATACATATATATAAAAACCATAGAACAGGAAAAATAATCAAGTTAGCATCGTCAAACTATGTCACCCTTTTAGGGAGGGCAGTATGATTTGAAGGTTTGAGGAATGAGATCAATTACAATTTCGGCAGAAGAACAGTGATAATAAACACAGAAAAATAGCTTTTACTGCTAAATGTTAGGACTTCATATTGGGCACTAAACTGTCACCATTCGGCAGTATTCACAGCTACGACTGGTTTACCTGCTGTAAGAGGGCCGACTGTGCAGCTGCACTGTGCTGCAGTTCCTGCAAGGAAGACTGTGAGGGGTTCTGGGAAAACCCAGGTATTCCTGGGAGTGACAAAAGTCCAGGAAAAACAGAATTTCCAGCTGCTTGAAGTCCAGACGACAATCTGTAACAAGTCAGTTAGGAAAAGTTCATGCACAAGAGTCAATGTCTACAAGCTAAACTTCCTACATTTGTCAAATGTATTTCACATAAATATTAAACCTTATCATACTTTCTGATTCTCCTGAATTCAACAAACCAAAACACTGAGATCTAATGACCAAGTTTACAAATGTGAAATTATACATGCACCTATTTTCCCCTATGTTTAGCATGCCAAGTCTGCTTCAAAAAGGCTGCTCAGAAACCATTTCTGATTATATATGGTACAAAAATGAATACCACTGGGTATCTGACTTTGACTTCCACCCAACGTAGGTTATTGAAAATTACTTTTTTTAAAGGTACGCAAGGTTAAAAATGAAGACTTTTATGCCATTTCAGAAATAAAACACACCCAGCTTGTGCAACAAGTGCAGAGTTGAAATTGGAACTAAATGCAGATGCAAATCCTGGCAAGACTGGAGCTGGTGATGGAGCCGCAGCAGTGGCTGGCAATGGTGCAACCGCTGCTACTGTAGATGATGCCTGGAACCCCGGGAAAGAAGGGAGTGCAGGAGTAACTGTCGGAGTGTTGGAGACAGGGAAGCCGTGGTAGGATGGGTTTGAAGATGGCAGAGGTCCTTGAGGAACAGAGAAAAGGGACGGGACAGCAGTAGACAAGTTGAGGGGAAATGGTGCTGCTGAGACAGGGGCTGAGGCCGTGAGCGCCGAGATCACAGCCGCAGTAGAGCTGGGACGAGGGACTGATGTGGAGGAAGCAGGAGTAGGAGGAGTGGCTATTAATGCCCCCGGAACAGACGCAGAGGGGTTCAGCGCTGGGTTACCAGCTAGAGGAAAGTTACCGGTCAGCGAAGTGAAAGGTGGAAGAGCAGTAAACACAGGAGCAATGGGTGCGGAGGGGCCGTGAGGGGTCAAGGAGAGGGGCGCGGAAGCATTCGGCGGGGCACTCAAGGAGGAGAGGCCTGCCGATGCTGGATTAAGGCCAGTGGGTAAAGTGACCGGCACTGACGCTGCTGCTGAAGTAAGCACACGGCCTAATGCTGCCGACAGGCCTGAAGTGCTAAGAGGCGGAGCAGCAGCACGGGGTGGGCCTTTGAAAGCTGAAGGCGGGGGGCTTGCGGGCTCCGTTTTTACCAAGACGGGGATGCCTGGAACAACAGGGCTGGCTGGAATCTGCAGTGATGGGTCACCTGGGCGGGGGCCATGCAAAATAGAGGCTGAGGAAGCACAGCTAACTGGTAGTGCTGCTGCTGCTGATGCAGGTGTGGCTAAAGGAGATTGGGCTGGTAAGGAAGGGGGAGTGGAAGCTGGATTGGCCACGGAAGGTGGCGAAAGACCCGGGAACATGGCCATGCCTGGAGTGGCAGACCTTTGGGGTGTAGGTGGAGCTGACGGCGTATAGCACTTGTTAATGGAGGAAGCAGGACAATCAGAGTTCTGATTAGTGAGAGAAGATAATGAAGCCAAAGCAGAAGAGTTGATTGAAGTTGTATCATTTGATGTCAGAAATCCTTTCAAGACAGATAGAATAGGATTATTCAGCCCAGGAAGACTGGTAGCAGGCCCACCAGCAATTACAGAGGGAGCTGGGCTAGATACCACTTGGGGAGTAGGTGTTAAGGACAAAGGAAGCCCTGCAAAAATGGATGATAATGGAGCGGGATTAAGGTTATTAGTAGAAACAGCTGTAGAAGTAGCAGGAAAAGGGAGGCTGTTAAAAGGAGCAGGAGCAGGAGCAAATGATTCACTGGGAACAGGAGGAGGGCAGGGTGTAGCAGCACCCTGTGGGGCGGGAGGAGGAGCAGCTGTAAGGCCTGACATAGGAGTCAGGCCAGAAAAAACTGCGGGGATAGGAGCCGGAGTTGTATTATGTCCAGGTGGAACAGGAACTGTTGGCAGGGAAAGGGTTTTGATGACGGTTGATGCTGGGATTGACGACTGAGGTGTATGGTTCGATGAAGAGGCTTGCCCTGGGGGCCCAGGAAGGACAGGAGTGGACGAGTTCATTCCAGCGATGACTGGAGTTGCTGGTGCAGATGGGTGATTTACTGCCTTCACTGGAGATGGGGTAGGGACTGGAGTAGCAACAGGTGTCGAAGGATTAGAACAATGAGGAGAAAAGAGCTGACTTGAGTGGGAAGAAAATGCTGCAAAGAAATAAAGGATGAGCATCAGCATCATAGTGAAATTTAAGATGCATTTTTTTTAAAGACATAAATGACAACTTAAAATCTAGAACTGGTGAGGTTTTTTTTTTGCACATGAACACAAAAATCTTTCTCTCTCACACACACACTCCCACATACACACAGTCTTTAATATACTATGATCACAGAGAGGCAGCAAAATACAGCTGGAAATACACTGAAGTCCTGGGGTAGGAACCCTTGGGCTCAAGTCAGAGCTCTGACATCTGCTAGGCATGGGACCCTGCTCAAATCACTTCATCTCCCTGAGCACTTCAGATCAATGAAAGTAAAAAAAAAAAAATACAGATGATTCCTGCACTACTTATTTCAGAGTTCTTGTGAGAAAAATACTTTGCAAGTTTATTAAATTTTTTTGGGTGGGTGGGGTGAGGCATCCTTGACGAGTGGGTGCTGGAGCTGTGATTCCATTCAAGTAAGCAACTATCTCCACTAATAAGACCAATAATTCATCTGTTTTAGAATTGCTTGGGGGCACTAAGAGATTAAGTCACTTGTTCACAGTCACACAGATAGGCCTTGAACTCAGGTCTTTCTGTTTCAAGGCCAGGGCTCTAGCCACTATATCATACTACTTCTCTTTAGAGTCAGTGATATAAAAATTAGCAGGATACAACAGGAAGAAACATAGTTGTTATCCTCCCAGTAAATCTGACACTTACTTGGATTTTGGGGTTTTGATGGATTAGAAAGTTCTTCATTTTCTGCAGAGAAAAAAAAATATAAAATGATTTTAACGTCCCACAGAATTGCTTTTCCCAATTGATTAGAGATGAGAGTCACATGAGTGTATAATAAGGTCTATGGATTGTTCCTTAGGGAAGTCATTCCGCTATCTCATAGTAAGGGAACTTCAGATTCTCAGAGTAAGAAGTGAGGACAAGGGTCATCTAGTCTGCAGTGTTCACACTGCTGTTAAACTCACTATAATATATCCAGAGTTCTTCTCAATCCACAAAGGACCAGGCCCCTTCTTAGTCCACAGAAGGATATGCTTCAGGTATTAATAATAAAATGGTTGAAACAGAATTATCATTTGGGATCCACTGTTCAACACCACATCTTTATTCTTCACTGCCAAAATTGTACAGGGCCCTAAAAATCCAGATGGAAAGGACTTAAGAAAGTTTGCTGGGACAGGCTAATTTCTGCTGCAGCTCTAAATCTGTGATCCTAATTTCTTGGGAGCTTAGGGAGGCTCCCTTTCCCTTGACCATTTCCTTTTCTTGATGCTGAGCCAGTTAACTTATGAAAACCCAAGATTCCTCTCACAAGTACCATCAATGTACATGTGTCCAAATTATCCACAACTGTTAAAACAAAATAAAACAAAACAAAAACATGGGAAAAGTAACTCTGAAGGCAGCTTTGTGTGGAGGAGTCAGGAAGAACTGGGTTCAAATTGAAGACCCACAAAAGAGTTCTTGCCATCAGAGTCCTCAGCACTGTCCAACTGTTCAGCATTAGAAACGGACAGAGTTTTATGATGGAAATGACATTAAAAGAAGAGGCATTCCCATTTGCTTGCTGCTGCACCCCAAGGATCCCGGGACCTTTCCATCTGATTTGCAGCTGACACCTTCTGTACGCGTTGTCTCCCCATAAGAATGTGAGCTCCTTGACAGCAGGAATGTGTATCCCTGGCACTTCACACACTGCTTTACATATGATAAGCATTTAATGAATACATGCTTTTTCCATTCATACACTGATTCACATTTACTTCAGACACTTAATAGCTGTGCTACCCTGGGTAAGCAACTGAACTCTCCAGTGCCTTAGCGTCCTTATCGATAAAATAACAGGGTTGGACTGATGGTCTCTGGGGCCTTTTCGGATCTCACCCATGCCCAGCAGATGGCAATGCAGGTTCAAGCTTTCTTGGTGAGATCAGTTTGATTTAGATAATCAACCACTGAGGGAAGGGCCCCTCTGCTCTGGTTCCTGTGACTCTGCACAGTCTCATACCTGAGCATTTCTCAGCATTCATCCATCTGCAGCCTGGCTGCCTACCACATGAATCTTTCCAGTGACTGCTCCAACAGTCCCCTTACTCTGGCATTATGGAAAACTGTGGTTTTATATGTCAATATGCCACCACTTCACCTTATCCATGCTGTACCGTACTTTAACTTATGTTGTTCAACATTTCCCCATGACATTTAAAGTTTATTCCCCCACAGTAATTCTTTTGGGAAATCAGGAGATGGGTGACAATATAACAGTGTTAAGATGGAAACATAAAAGGCCAGAAGATAATGTGAAGAATAAAAAAGTGACACAGAAAGGTAGTCATTAAGTTTCAGCATGGCTTTATCAAGAACAGAAGATACCAGACTAATCCCATTTCCAAATTGGGCAGAGTTATCAATCCAGTGGATCAGGCATGTTGGAGAGAGAGTGTGTGCTAAAGATTTCTTTAGAGCATCTGATGCTTCTAATGCTGCCCTTGTGGATAAGGTGCAGTGACAGAGGATAGAGCAGAGGTGTTACACTCATTGCCTGGCACCTGGCCAGCAAAACTTTAAATGTCATGGGGAAATGTTGAACAACATAAGTTAAAGTGAAATTTCTGGTAACCTGTTTTAAAGCACTTCAAATCATAAGGCTACAATAGGCAACTGTGCATTATCAAAAATAATTTTATGGATAAAATAAATGATCTAAGGTTAAGATCTCTATAATAAGACTTCTTTACCTGTTGCCACTGGATTAGGAGTATATGGAAGTGGAGGTGGGACTCCTGGAGCTATGACATTAGCCAATGGTACCAAACCTGCATTGTTGTAAGCACCTAAAACATAAATACATGAGGAAATAGATTTTGTTTCAAAGAACATAATTTGGTGTTATTTAATTTCACTCACAATATTACCTGACTTGCTTCCAATAGTGTTACAGTCAGAGCTGATAGGACTTATTTTATATAACAGAAAAAATATGAACACTCTAAAATAAACAACAACTGCTTCCAGTTGGTATGGTAAAATACAGTAGCTGATGTGAGGAAAAAACTCATTAAGACACTTTTGGTAATTTTCAAGAGTACATACCAGATTTTCAATTTTTCCTAATCTTCAAGAGTACATACTTCCAGTAAACTCAATAAATTAAACATTTAACAAATGAAATAGTGTATGCACACAAATCAAATTAGAATCAAATATCTTACTTGGTGCAATAGTTGCATGAGGTCGGCAGGGGGGTATAGGATATGGAACAGGTTTATGCGGATTGTATGTTGCAGGAGCCTGGATAAGAATAAAATAATTTCAGCAACAATAGTAACAGAAAATAAAATATGCACTACAGCAAAAAATTTGTTCAAATAAACTGGAAAGTCTCCCAGCACACATACCAGATCCCATATGGCACTTTTCCCTATCCATCTACCCAGTGGTAGTGATGCCTATTCAGTACCAATGGTGTAGATTTCAAGTTTTAATCCTAAATTTCAGTCACTTAATTCACATATCCTCAAACAAGTCACTTAACTTAGTGATTCTTAAAATGTGAAATACCATGTGTCAACCTCCTAACCATTAAGTCATTGAAGATGTGGTAGCTCCATAATGCTTTTTATAGCTCTTTGAAAAAGTCCTGTAACAGAACCAGGAAGGCAATATATATGATGATTACAACAATGTAAATAGGAAGAAAAAGAAAAAAAAGTGTAATTATACTGTTCAAAACTTATTTCCTCTCCCTGCCCCCCCCCCCAAAAAAGAGAAGATGCATTTTCCTCTTTTCTCTGCAGAAGAAGCTTTTGGTATGGAACTTAGCACACAATGTTTGACTCAGTTAGGTGTTGGTTAGTGTTGATAAATAGAATGGCCTGTTTCCGTCCCCCTCTGCATTAATTGCTAGAAAGGAACACTTCCTGGGGACGGGAAGAGGATGGACATATTTGGAAAAGAAGATGACAAAAAACAAATTCTATCAATTCTTTTTAAAAAAATAAAAGAAATAATAAACAATAACAATCTAATAACCAGATGCAAAAAATGAAATATCCAGCACTAATGACAGATTTTTCACAGCTAACTAATGATTATTTGACAATAGTGTTCTTGTATCTCAAGATCCCTAAGAATATAATTATATTTTCTATTCCACACATACTGGTTTACATGGGCCAAGTATCCGTGCAGCTATTCCTTTGCCTTCATTTGTACAATCTTCACCATCCTTTTTGATAGGGAATCCCTATAAAAAAGAAAATTAGTTATTCCAGATAATAACATTCTGCACATAGAATGTCGTAAAGTAGTACAATGAAAGTAGGATAGTATAAGGTAATAGTAGTATAGTAAAAGAAAAACAATATTGGGCTGGGAGTCAGAAGATCTGAGTTCAAGTCTTCTATCTGACCCTGACCTAGAAATCATAAGCCTGATGACAAAGCCCAAAATTTTCTCTTAGTCATTACATACAAAGAACTTTTTTTTGTCTGTCTTACAAAAGATTATTAGATTTAGAGTCAAGGAGCTGGATCTGAGTCTTAGCACTAACACTAACTATGTGATCATCAGCAAATCACCTTTAAGCTCTTGGAAGCTCACTTTTTTCTATAAAGTGAGGGTCACATCCATTTTATCAACTCTAAGACACTATGGTTTCTGAATATAGCTTCATTCAAGAAAAAGGAACATTCTTTTTTCTGAAATACTTCAGGATTTCTTATTTAGTTGTAGGTCTTCTTTCAACCAACAGACTATATACAACTCCTCTAGGAAAGGGTTTTCAACAGCTATTGCAGCAGAAAAATTCATGCCCTGGAGCCAATACGAGTTATCAACACTATTCGGAATTGGAGCCAGTCCTTCATGGCTCTGCTCATATCTTACCTCCTTCAAGAAGCTTTCCCTAATTACCCTCATTATCAGGGCTCTCTACAACTTAAAATTACTTTATGTATCAGAAAATGGCCCCTCAAACATATTTCTTAAAAATACTATTAGTCATCTGTCCTCAGACTCTTACTAGCTGTGTGAGTCTGGACAAGTCATTTAACTGCTTGCCTCAGTTTCCTCATGTGTAAAATGAGCTAGAGAAGGAATTGGCAAACCACTCTGGTATCTCTTGTCAAGAAAAAATGGAGTCATAAAAAGTTGGACATGACTGAAATGACTGAACAACAACAATTAGTTTCTAAGATCTATAAAAACAGGGGATTGAGAGAAGACAGTGGTAGGTAAGCAAAGGGAAACCAGTTAATTCCAGGTCTGAATTACCACAAATTCTGAACTACTAGGATGCACATTAATAATGAACTTGCAATTCTGATGACAATAGAATCTCCTTCATGTACACATTTTTCCACCATATATTTTCTTTACAAATTATAATTATTTTAAACTTGTTCTTTATCCATAACAGCATTATATAAATCACAGTTTGCTTACTGGAAAAGTTCCATTTATCTGACTGGGTTTCCCTTTAGGATATGGGTTGCCAGGAATCATTCCACAAGAAGATATCATGGCATGAGGAGCTTTACAACCTCCCTTTAAAGCCTGCAATAAAATCAAAAGGAAAATAAAAATGAGACTCTGGAAACTCCCACCTTCTTATGAAACAATTAGTACCTGAATATGTGATACACCAACATTTAAATAAACTCATTAATAAATGGTATAACAGTCCAAGTTCCTAAAAGAATGGAAGGAGATGAGACACTGATGTCTCATAATTAAGAGAAGAGAGCATCAAAGATAAGCTGCATGATGACATTTAGAATTCCACCGTAGAAACATCTACTTATTTGATTATTAAATTGTTTTTCTCATAATCACTAAGAAATGACAAAGTGACAGCATTGTAACATTGGGGAGGTTCCTTCTTTGTAAGCCTCAGTCGTCACCTGAAAGATCAGGGGACTGGGAGACTACATGATTTCTCAGATGCCTTTTAGGCCTGAAATTCTAGAACTCTATTATATTGCTTCTCAGAACTCTATATTAAATCCAAAAAGATATGCACTTGTTTAAATAAAATCCTCTACAAAATTACCTGCTCAAGAATTCTCCTACACCGCTTCTTTTCAGACATGTTGATCCTAAAAAGATCTTCAATAAGGCGATAGTTTTGTGCATCAATAATGTTCCTACCAAGAAAATAAAATTAATTCATTTATGTTATTTGTAGCTCTAAATATACCATACTATGGGAATTAACAATCTTACTTCAGAGAGGTAAAACTCTTTTTTATATGCCATTGAGGAGAAATATGATGGAGAGTGTGTGTGTGTGTGTGTGTGTGTGTGTTAGAGAGAGAGAGAGAGAAAGAAAGAGAGAGCAAACAATCCAACTTAAAAAGCTTTATTTTATGATGACTACAAGATGTAGGTTTGCATAGATGTAATCAACTGAATGAAAAAGATAGAGTAAGTACTCTCCACTCTTTTGCAGAGATGGGGGGGTACACAGATGTGAACACTTCATATATTGTCAAGTTTTTTTTTTTAACGTATTGCTTAGTTTTACTGATTTTTTTTCCCTTCTTTTAAATTTTTTTTTTATTTGAGATGGTTTTTTGGATAAGAGAAGGGAGAAGGGTACAGGGGGAAATTTAGGCAATGTAAAAACAAAAGATAACAATAAAATTTTATTTTTACTGCATTTCTATCAATTCCTATCTCTTCTATGGCACTCCATGGTTTACAAAATGCTTTTCCTACATCTCAGCTTAAAAGAACTCTTAAAGTTCTTTATTATTTTCTCAGTGAAGGGGCAGACCTAAAATCAGCAAGTGTCTAGGACCTTAAAGAAATCACAAGTCCAAAAAATTAAGTTTTGCGTTATCTTTAAGATGGTAAAATGAAACAGTCCAGACAAAGTGATGTTGGGGGTCAGGTGACCAAAGCTGGAATCTTGGCTCTGCACTGTACCAACTGAGTGACTTTGAGCAAATCACTTAACTTTTCTGGTCTTCAGTTTCCTCTTCTCTAAAATGAGGGGGTTGAATCAGATGACAAACTCTTTATCTATTATCCTATGAACTCAATACGTAATAGAATAAAGCAGTCATATTCTTTTAGCACAGTATTCTGGGTAGTAGTAGCATGCAGGAATAAGAATTCAAAAGGAAAGACTGATAAAAATGTAGACAGGAACAATGCCAATTTCAAAATCCAGCTTTGTGGTCTCAACTTGGGGATTTAACATGCAAAGGGCTCTCTATAATAAGTACACTGGCTTGTCCTAGAAGTAAATAAAATAAAATCATAATTCTTTCTTACCAAACATCATTTAGTACTCTTTAAAATTCATGAATATTAAAAGAAACATTTACTAACTTCCTTAATAGGCTATTGAAATCTTTTCATCTGAAACAAAAAAAGACACAAAGAATTACTCACGAAGCCAACAGTTCAAGAGCAACCAGCTTATCTTTGCTGAAGGTGAAGCAGTTGAGGATGTTGACCACTTTCACTGCAGGGACAGCCACCATTTTCTAGTAATAGAAATAAGAAAACAGGTAACAGACAAATCATGACATTTATTTCCCTGCCTCTGGTCCCTTCAGAGTGGCACAGGTACTAACTGTGACCCTGGGCAAGTCACATCTGCCTCTGAATGTTTCAGTTTCCTCAACTGTAAAATAAGGAGTTGGACCAGACAACTTCTAAACTTCTTTCCATGCCTAGCTCTTTGATCCTGTGATGCCCCCTTACCATCCCATGTGGTTACTTTTGTTATGGTTAAAGGCAATATCAACTTAATCAAAATGCCATTACTGTAAAAATCAAACAACCAAAACTTGGTCGGGAATGTTAATGTAACACCAGAAAGTCAAAATAAAGGTTTAAAAAAATCTACAGATGCAAGTCTTTTACGTCAGAGGCTGAAGCGCTAAATCAGATTAATACAGACACGAAAATTACCTGCAAGACTCCAGTACCAGCTCGACTGCTGGTTCCCAGTCTTCATTTTAACTTACAAACTTACCTACATTTCACTCAGGGTTAAAAACAAAGTCATTGTATTAAGGGGTCAGGACACCTGAGTTTCCAGTGTCAGTTTAACCCACTAGTCGTATGAGAATAGGCGAGTCCTTTTACTACTAAGGGACTCTGGTTTCTATACATAAGATGAGGAGGGGGATGAAAGGGCGAAGAGAGTAGATTGTTTCCTGTTTTAGTATGTGAGCTTTGTAATCAATAAATTGTATTATCTAGGAAAGCTATCTATTCTCTCACATTCAGCTTTTTAATCTGTCAAGTGAAAATGATTTCAATAACTCCCTAAGATTTCTTGGAGCTCTGAAAACATGGTTCTATATACACAAAGAAAGGGGGGGGTGGGCAGCCAGGTGGTGCTATGGATAAAGTACTACCCCTGGAGTCAGGAAAACCTGAGTTCAAATCCAGCCTCAGATGCATAAGTTACTAGCTGTATAACTCTGGGCAGGTAACTTAACCCCAATTGCCTTGCCAAAAAAAAGAAAGAAAGAAAGAAAGAAATCAAGAACCACTGGAGGTTATCAACTTTAAATATATTATTATAATTATGTGCTACTATAATTAATACATAACATTATCTTATGTAACATTATATTATATACATCAATAAATATAAGTTTAAGAATTGAGTATCTCCATAGGCCCACCCCATGATTATTTAATGATAGGGGAAAACCCCAAGAAAGAGCCCTACAGAAAGTCATTTGAGTCACTCTGCAAAAGACTTCTTTAGAGCAAGAGTTCTTAACCTGGGATTCACCAGTCTTGTGGCACCTCTCCATTTTCTATGATCTTTCAAATATCATTGATACTTCTGCCAGTTCTTTCAGGATCTAAACACATAGTTCACCTGGGTCAAATGACTTATATTCATCAAAGGCAGCAAAGTGTGCTTTTACTATCTCCTTACTTATCTCAGGCATCAACTGACAGCCACTTTTGTTCTCTAATTTCCATTGTAAAAGACATTCCCCTCTGCAGAGAAAACGTAAACAAAATAAGAATTGGGCAGCTCTTCCATTTCTCTGTTATTATTTATCATCATCCCACCCACTCCAAGCAAAAGTCCTATTCCTTCTTGGATCCTCCCTGCACTACCAATAACACCCACACACCTGTATGCTGTTTTTAGTTTCCCTTGCCAGTCTTAGCTCATTTGGAGACAGAGCATTCCCGACTCTTTTTATAGGACCACACCATGCCCTTATATTTATTTTTTACTTGGCCTTCCTTCCATCTTCTACATATTTCTTTTAAACATATAAGTTGGTTGGTAACTTCACTGTGTTATCCACATAGGTCTCTTAAGAGAAATCCAATTTTTATTCTTATTGGAATTGTCCTTTGGGTCTTCATATTCAGAACATCTTTGAGCATCTTCAGTCTCTCCTTATACATTTTGTATAGCCCTGATACACTTTAATGCAAAAGGATGCCACCTCTTTCCTCAGAACCTTTTTTTTTTTTTTTTTGGTGAGGCAACTGGGGTTAAGTGACTTGCCCAGGGTCACACAGCTAGTCAGTGTTATGTGTCTGAGGCTGGATTTGAACTCAGGTCTTTCCGAGTCCAGGACCAGTGTTTCATTCACTTCACCACCCAGCTGCCCCTCTCAGAACCTTTTGATATCATAAACTGTAGATGGAATTTCCATCATTTCTGCACCAGTAAGTAAGGTCCAGAACAGAATTTCCCCTTGTTGGTTCTATAACGTTTTGAAGCATGAAATTATCCCTAAGGTAAATCAAGAAGTTACGAGATGTTGTGCTTTTCATGAGGAATTCTAGAAGATGTCTAGAACTACTATATGATGCCTCAGGGCCAGGCTTGTGATCCAATTCCTAAACTCCTCATCTATTCTCCTTCTGTCCAAGTGGTTTCGTGACCTGCCTTGGTCTGTAGTACACTCCAGTGACCACATCATTTTGATATCTCTTTGCTCTGATCTGCACCCTAATACTTTCCATCAGTTATCTCTCTCCCCCTTATTTTTGAATTCTCACATGAATATCCCTTATTACTATACCATTCTACTCCACCTACCAGTTCCTTTTACCCTTCCCATTTCTTTTTATGAGGTACGCCCATCTACAGCCACAGTCCAGTCATGGGCCTCATGCCACCAAAATGTGTCCCCTGGCACTAGCTGTCCTCTTGTTTAATCTTGGACTGTGCAGGTTTTACCACTGGCTCTTTGTTTGGATTGGTTTTTCTTCTGAGCACTTCTGGGTGTTTTAATTGCTACTTTTTTCACTTCTTTGTCTTCTTCTCTCTAGTATCCATCAATGGGGGCACATATAGGCATTCTTCTCATGCCCTTGTCCTTTTCAGTTTACAGCTCTTTTGATTAAATTAACAACACACTTGTCACACACTCTGCTTAGTCTGTTAGGAGTGCTCTACTCCTTGCTAGAAATCTGTCAACCCTAGACTGTAGGCTGTGAACCAGAATTCAAATCAGTATAGTGTCAATACTGTCTCCCACAGGCAGCTAAAAATACAATGGTCAGGTTCCTTTCCTACTCTTAAGTGTGACATGACAGAAGGCAATGTTGGACTTGAAGTCAGAAGGCACAATTTAAGTACAGGCTGTGCCACTGTTAGCTATGAAGTCTCAGGGAATTGACTACACTTTTTGGAGCTTCAGTTTCCTCCTCTACACACTGAGGGTACTGGACCAGATGGCCGTTAACATCCTTTTCAAGTCTAGTGATAGGATTCCAAGACTTCATGTAGTTTATATATGGTTTATATAACCCATGTGTGTGTATAATCTGTATCGTTCTGAATAATCACCAGCTTTTTCAAAATGGGAATCAAATTTAAAGTTATCTTGCCTGATACACAAGTTTTCAAACTGACTGGAATGAAAAAATCAATGGAATAACTGGACAAGATAGTATAACAAAGAAGAAATTTGAGTCATATATTCTAAGAAAAGAAAAGGGGGCAAAGTTCACACTTACATGTTGTAATGCTTTCACTGCCTTCAACTGGGGTTCAGCCCAAGAAAAGTACCTCAGTAATTCAACTACCTGAAAAAAAGGATAATTTTACTCATATGGGTCTAAAGCAAACTCAACTATCTTTGAAATTATTTTCTGTGTGAGTTTTATGACTCTTTCTACACCATTTCTACTGTTTGCCCCAGAGTCAGACTAGAATCATGGTCAAGGTTCCCGAGTTCAATTAATGTATAAAAAAAGTACAGGATATATCAGAAAGTTCCTAATTCCAAAAGAAAAACAGTTGTTTATTATTGAGATGCAATAGTAATCATATGAATGAGAAGACATTTTAGTTGATAATGATTGAATGGGAAAACTGCATATAAACATTAAATACTGGTTAAAAAAAGTTTTAGTCAAAAACTAAAGAAAAGGGACTTTGGAACAAAAAACACTTTGGAATCAATGGAATGGTTCAAGGGTCACAATTTGAACTAATGAAATAGATTGTATGGCATTATACTAAGGTCTACTTCCCAAAAAACACAAGCAACAGGTTATTTCTCAAAAACAAAAAAAGGGGGAAGAAAAGCACCACAGATTATTTTGGGGGGGGGCAGGGTGGGATTATACCACTTGGAGGAGGAAGAGGGGAAAAAGGTCTTTGTGATATCAATGTTGAAAATGGATTCATCATCAAATCAGGATAGTTTAAATAAATTTAAATCAATAGAGACCAGTGCAATCTCATCACTGTCACTGAGGTGGTGCTAGGTAGTACAGGGGAGATAGAGTGCCAGAGCCAGACCTGGAGTCAGGAAACCCTGAGGTCAAATACAGCCTCAGACACTCACTAGTCTATGTGACCCTGGGCAAGTTATCTGCCTTAGTTTCTTCAACTGTAAGAAAAGGATAATAATAGCACCTATCTCCCAGGGTTGTACGATGACATCTGTAAAGCACTTGGTACAGTGCCTTGCACAATAGGTGTTGAGTAAATGCTTGTTCCCTTCCCTTCGATCATCACATTACCTGATCCAGACTCCCCTTCCCCTTTTACCTCTCTTTAGCCTACTAGTACTTGATAACTAGTTCAACTGGAATAATGCTGAAACATTCAAAAATCTGGACCCTAATCTTAATTTGACAACTATTTGTATGACTTTACAACACAATCTGGTTTCTCTGCATCTCATTTTCTTGTACACTACTATCCTACTCTTATCAGCCACTTGGGGAAAGACCTTGAACAAATCAAATTAGTGAAGCATTTTTTGCTCCTTGGAAGAAGGCACTTTATAAATGAGATCATAAATATGCATTCTTCTAGGTACTTGGATGGTAAGAATGCATACCTACACCTTTTAAAAAGGTCACATTGTCAGTACAGTAAAAGCAGTCATCTGCAACCTGACTAATCAGAACACTATATAACCTAGCATCTTAAAAAAAATCTTCTATCTTGTAAACTACTCAGCTAGTGTTAGCACACTTTGAAAAAAGTCAGATAATATTCAACTGTCTTTGATGACAGCTAAGCAGAATACATCTACAGGGAAAAACCGAGAACTTTTAAAAATTCTACATCTATAAAAAGTAGAAAGCTTTTCTGAAAGGCTTTAAAAGATAAAGTTTGATTGGAAAAGAAAGAAATTTGTAAAAGACTTTCTGCTAAGAAGAAACTGGACAACCTACTAAAGCAGTAAGGTTTGGCTATGAAATTGTAGAATTACCGATCTAAGTTTGCCCCAGAATTACTAAAGAGAATAAATCTTGAAGTTGAAATCAATTCTTTTCCTCTAACTTCCCACACATCCCTGCCAATAAAAAAAAAAAAAAATCCCTAAACTGAAGTTCTCATAGGTTTAAAGTTCAAAGGTAAGGAGCAGAAAATATTAAAAATTCTTGAGAAATGCTAGATAAACAAGTTAAGTTCTAACATTTGCTACTTCCTGGAATACTTTTTCTTAACTCAATCTATACTTCTCTACTGCTTTCCAGAGATGTTCCTTTGCTAAGCAAATCAGAGGCTATTTCAGATTTGTATTTCTATTAGTGGCCTAGGCGTGATTACTCTAACAAATACTTTCCAATTGACCAAGATAACCCCTAAC
Source organism: Vombatus ursinus (assembly GCF_900497805.2). Lineage (NCBI taxonomy): Eukaryota > Metazoa > Chordata > Mammalia > Diprotodontia > Vombatidae > Vombatus > Vombatus ursinus. The sequence continues at coordinate 3,273,543 of NW_020951478.1, forward strand.
TACTTCCAGATAATTTCTGCCACCTGTGCAGCTCCCTCAAGTAATAAACCTGATAACTGTGATTAAATTATGTTACTAGGCTTAAAAATATTAGATTAAGTCTGGGAATTGATGGAAGTCATCTCTCTTATTGTGTCTATTCTAGAAGTCAGTTTCAATACCAGAAATTATGCTGCTTCTATTATGGCACCTCCCAAAAAAGATGGAAAGAATTTTAAAGGTCTTGAATAAACACAGCAGTAAATGAACCAGGGGCTCAAATAATCTGAGGTATAAAGATCTTTTACATGATAATATTGTCATGAAAACAGTTTCAATGCTAAAAAACAAACAAAAAAACTGAACAGTACCTGTTCACTAGAGAAGTATCCATGCACATATTCAATTGCTTTTAGTTTGTATTCTGTCAAAACAGCCTTAAAAAAAAAACACACATACACACAAAGTTCTGTTAAATATGTAAACAGCACAAACAATAATAAGCATCCACGAAAACTGTCCTGTAAAATATCATCAAGTACTCCGTGGTATCACCGAACAGCAGAATACAAACTCTAGAGTTAGTAGGTCATATAATAATAACAATAATAATAATAACAACTAGTATTTATATCGTGCTTCTAAAGTTTGCAAAATACTTCACAAATATTATCTCATTTAATCTTCACAATGACCCTGTAAAGTAAGTGCTGATGTTATTCCCATTTTACAATCGAGGAAACTGAGGCAAAAAGAGTTATGAAATTACTTGCCAGGGTCACACAACCAGTGAGTATCACAGCAAGAAAGATTTGTGCTCAAATTTTCCTGATATCAGTTCCAGTGTCCTATGTACTGCACCAGTTGGCAGCCTGACTTACACGTGCACAGGAATCCTCCACTTACAACCACCATGACAGGTGTGGTTCAACTAGCCTCAGTCTGAAAACCTTTAGTGGCACAGAACCCACCACCTCCTGCAGCAGTTCTTTTTATTTTTTGATAGCTGTGACAGGAAACACATAATTATATCTAGCTGAAATCACCTTGCTGAAATTTCTACCCACTTCTTATTCCATCACAAAAGCCCCTTCCCTATATTTCTATACTTATTCCCTAGGCTTGCCAGTGATGGCCCATTAGAACCCAGGATCCCTGGTTAAAGTTTCAAAACTTTCATCAACAGACGTTTCTCTCTTAAATTCTGATCATATGACCTTTACAAATCAAAACAGAACAATCTGAGTTTATGCATATTCTAAGAATTTGAACACAAATAGCCTCCGGTTAACATTTGTTGGAAACTTGGAATGCAAATTCCCACTTTAAAAGGGTAGGGGAAGGCTTCTACTGACTAGCCTAGGAAACCAGAAATCATGTTTTAAATGGTTATAGTAAAATGAATTTTGAATTAACAATCACTAAAATGTCAAAATGTTTTGTTTGTAAAAGTGTTTTGTACCTTTTAGAAAACCAGTCTATCCTACCTTAGGAAATAGCATAAATACTATTAGTAAATATTTATTTCTAACTATAAACAATTACACCATTAGAAGTTTCCTATAAATACAGATGGAAACTCTAGAAGGGGCAGAATTAAGGACATAAATGGAGGTGTTAACTTGGGCAAAGAGATGGGTCACATATAAGGGAAGCATTAAAAAAAATGGGGGGAGGGGTGGGGAACTAGAGTAGTTCTAAGAATAATTTAATTAAAAGATTATTCTCCTGCGTTCTTTAACATTGTCTTCAGTATCCTGTCAGTCAACAGTAGCATTCAAAACATCATGGATTTTTCTACATTGCACACTCATTCAAGCATTCACTCCAATCTACTACTTGGTCAGCTTCAACCCACTTCTCTAATCATCTTTGAATTAAGTTTATTAAACAGGTGTGGAAGACAGCATCCCTTTCAATTTCAAGAATTTGTGTCAATGTCTTTTGGGGAGTCACATACAAAAAAAGGAACTGATTAGCTCCCTAAACATTTTAGACACAAAAACAAGAGTTCATAGCTATTTTACTTCTCATGCCTTTAGTCTACAAGAGCTGGCAGACAGATCATCTGTTCCAATCTGTACTTGAACAGGAATCCTTCAAACATTTCTAACAAACGGCCAGCCAGACTCCACTCCAACAAGGACAGGGAACTCAATACCTCCTAAAGCAGCTCATTTCAATTTCATAAATATTTAGTTACTGTCATGTCTGTTTTACTAGCCCTCCCTATGAAATATGAAGAAATATAGCCCAAATCATTATCTTCAAGTAGCTTCCTTAAGACATGTTTGTTAACATAAGATTTAAACAGTTCAAGATAAAAAAAATTTCATAGGACTATACAGGTTTCATTCAATAAACAGAATAACTACTACTGGAGTTCAAAAAGCAAAATCTATAGAGGATGGCATGGCTGGTGAAGACAGTAGTGAAGGATGGGGAGGGTTTAGATAGACATAGAAGAGAGGGGGTAGAGGGAAGGGCAATGAGAAAGGAAAAAGGCAACACAAAGGTAGAAACACAATAATTCTGCTAGAACCTAGCTGCAAGATTTGTTTCACTTAGTTTTTATTAGTTTCATTAAAGTTATCTCAGAGTTTCTCCCCTACCCCCACCCCGACCCTGACCCCCAACCCCACCTCTTGAAGGTTGTGAAATAGTTCTGAGTCATATCAGAAGAGTCCACAGCAATACGTAGGCCAAAAATAACTGTTATCCACTGAGTTATTACTGGAGATGGATGTGTTAACAGAACACTAACACCAAAGTATGGCAGAACTTGAGATACTGGTATTATTACCTTCTCTTGGAGGGAAGAGAAACAAATCTATCTGGGTTCTAGCTCCAGCAGTTATTAACTGTGTAATCCCTTACCTTCTCTATGCTTTAATTTCCTTAGCTGCAAAATGATGGACTTAGAATAGACACTCAGGTCCCTTCCAGTTCTAAAATTCTAGTTACTTTTGACTATGAAATGTCCTTAATTATTTGCCAAGTGAAGATCTTAACATAAGATTTCCTGATGTTTGACCAGCTTAGGCCTTTTCTGCTGCTGACTTTTCAAAAGAAGAAACTGCAGTATACACTCTAAGTCCTCATCTTTACATGCAATAGAATAACGTCCTGATGACAGACACCAAAAGACCTAAAACTTCTCAAAAAAACTTACCATCAAAACCTAGGTATCTTAGAATCTATTTTTGCCTAAACTTTCATTTTAAAGATAAGAAAAGTACCAGAATAGTGAAGTGACATATTTAGTTGCTGTCCAAGTCAAGACTAGAATCCACGTCTACAAACTTCTAGTCCAGTTTCTTTCTGCTATCACCATTCCATACCTTCAAGAGTTATTTTTTTTTCCAATTTCTCATATTTAAATGGAAATCCATTCTAAGTATTATGTTCAGATTTTGTATGGGGGAAGAATAACCTATATTGGGAAAACAACTAAAAATTTAATGCTCTACTGGTAAATGGTAGAGTTATACAGACAGGAATTTTCATTTAAGTTCATATTTCCTTAATATACTTGGAAGATAAAATATTTTAACTATAAAACACAAAGTATATAGTAAAGTTAAGGTGGGTTAATCTGTGTGTCTCTGTCCCCCAAAGCAACACTGCCCACTGAAGAATTGAAGGTAGCGAAGCTGGAGAGGAAAGCAGAACAAGGTTTACATTCAGTGTTGGGGACCAAGAATCCTCATTTCTTCCTCGAGTGATTTTTCCAAAGAGATACTTTTCAGTTATTTAATTTCATGGTGAAGCTGAAAACATAATATATAATCACTAACTTACCTATTCTAGAAAGAAATACAGGAACATCTCAATAGTGAGTTAACAAGGAAGGGGCATTTGGAATTAGTATATGCTCTAGGTCCTGGGCTTCACTAAGGCCATGTGATTTTACCCCTTCCCAGCCCACAGAAGGGGAGTCTACATCATTTTGCAATTATGTAGTTCAGGGGTGGGGAACCTGTGGCCTTCTAGATCCTTGGGTAGGGCCTTTTAACTGAGTCCAAGTTTTACAGAACAAACCCTTTCATTTAGGGGATTTCTTCTGTGAAGTTTGGATTCAGTCAAGGGGCCACACTTGAGGACCTAGAGGGCCACATGTGACCTCGATGCCAAAGGCTGCCCACCCCTGGTGTAGTTCCACTATAGGGTGTAGAGATAGTACAGTGAATGGAGCACTGGGCCTAGAGTCAGAAAGCTCCTCTTCCTGAGTTCAAATCTGGCCTTAGATACTTACCAGCTGTGTGACTCTGGACAAGTCACTTAACCCTGTTTGCCTCAGTTTCCTCATCTGTAAAATGAGCTGGAGAAGAAAATGGCAAACCACTCTAGTGCATTTGCCAAGAAAACCCCAAATGGGGTCATGAAGAGTTGGACATGATTGAAAAATGACTAAACCACAAAAGTTCCTTTAAATCTACTTCTTATACTAAGTTTCTAACTGTTCCCAATGTTCCTAAAGTTCCTGAAGTAAAACATCTGTTTGAAACTCAGAATTTTCCCACTATACCAATGCTATATCAAAATAGCAACCAACATTCATGGTTTTAAATGGTTTGAAAACTCTTTAAAGGTTTAAAGTATTTTACATACATTATCTCATTTTTATCCTAACAATCTTATGAAGTATTACAATCCCTATTTTACAGATGAAGAAACTGAGGCTCAAGTGTGCTTAAGTGAGGCGCCCATATTCACTGTGGCTAGGTATTTGAAGCAGGATTCAAACTCAAAATCCCAGACTTGTTTCACTGTTTAATAATGTCAGGCTACCTTACTAAAGTCTATGAAAGTCACGATGGTGTTGATGAAGTTGAGCACTAGTCTGACTTCTGGGTCCTAGCAACAAAAAACATGGAAAAGTTTGTCTTAATTTTTTTCATCTCCCTGACTATATACCCTCTATTGTTACCCCAGGTTCCCAGAGCCTTAAGAGATTTACAAATCTGCAGTTAGAAGGGTACCCAGAGTCCATTTTACCCCAAGCTCCTCATTTAGAAAGGAAACTAAACCCCAGGTTGGTAAAGCAGCTTCTCCAAGTTCAAACAGTAAGCTTCAGAAAAGGTATTTGAATGTAGATCCTCCGACTCCTCACTACTTCTAAATCCCTCCGTATTACTTAAATCCCTCATTCCTCCAATCTGATTCCTCCAAAGTGCTTTTCAAACCAAATATCCCAAACAAAAATCCCATTTTCTTTAGATTCCCTTGAAATCCTTAGCAAAAATCAGATGTAAAATCTAAACGAATATAGTTTGATTATCTGATAGCCTGTTACTTGCTTTCATTTGCCAGACTGGTTCAAGCTGAGAGTGCCAATTTTTCACTGCCTTTACTACAAGTCCTATCCCCTGTAAGACAGTAAGCACCCTGAGGACAGGGCCTATCATTTTTTTTAGGTCTCAGAACCTACACTGGTCTTGAAGATAGTAGGTAAATAATAAGTGTTTCTTGCACTGAATTTGTTGAATAATACTTCTACTTTCAAAACCCATAGATGCTCTCTAAAAACCCCAAAATTTTTCCTCATAGCTCCTACTTCAGCAACAGTTAGGAGCTTCAGCAATGAGGAGGGGAGAAAGAATAAGGATAGATAAGAATTAAACCTTAACATATATGAATTATTTGTAAAACAGCAAGTGTGTACAATGCTTTAGGATTTGCTAAGAGCTCACATCTCTTTTGTGAAGTTATTATTCCTATTTTACAGATGAAAAAACAGACAGGACTTGTGTGATCATGGGCAAGTCACTTACTTAGTCTCAAGATATCAAATCTACCTACCAGATGCCTGCTCATATTTTAAACTCTTGTGTTACTTAAACTATGCATTTGTGTAAAGTCACTCCTCTCCAGCCAGGTTAAACTCTTTGGGGGACCCTCTACCCACTAATATTTTCTAATCCCCCAAAACCTCAGGCACCCAAAAATATTTTGATTATAGAAGACTTAAAATAAATACAACTCTTTCTTGAAAAAAATTAGAACTTTCCAATACATCAAGGTAGTCCAAACAAACATCAAGTATCCATGCTTCAATGAATAAAACTAATTGGTAATTAGCATATCAATTGTTCATAAAGGAGTACTTTCAAAGAACTTCTTAAGACAGCGAGTTCTAGCTAAGCATTTACTTAGCCAACTTATTTGAATTACAAATTCTTTTTTCATGGACACTGAGAAAGAGGCAACGTTAGGTCTAATCAACATCAAAATTATCTTGGATTCCACATTAGGTGGAATTGAAGTCAATAATCTTTTTACTGTAAACTTATTTTAATTGGTTTCAAACAAAAATTTTATCTTGTAAAATAATCTCCTATTCTGCAATTTTAGTGTGATAGACTTGCCTAAGAAATATATTTTAAGTAAAAATTCGTTTGAGATGAATGCGAAAACAGAAGACAGATCAAAGGATCACAATAAAGTTAGCACTTTATAGTGGTCAAGGAATTTAAAACCAAAATCAAACTTACTAGTTAAGCTTTATTCACTTTAAATTTTTCAGGTCCAAATGTCTCATAAGCTACTCTAAGGAGGCAGCTAGCTGGAGCATAGCTGGACCTCTGGAGTCCCGAAGCTCTGAGTTCAAATTCTCCCTCTAGCACTAAGTAGTCGGGTGATCCCCAGGCAAGTCACTGGAACTCTGTAAACCTTAGTTTCCTCATCTGTAAAATGGGGATAACCCTAACTAAAGTTAGGCATCATTCTAAATAGTCAATTTCAGCAAATTTACCTTGCACCAGCTACGGAAAATATCAGGAGTTCTTTTTGTAACAAATTGGAATAATTTCAATTAATTCATCTATTTTTTTTCCTAGGGAAGAACTACTGTATTATGTTCTAAAATTACATCTTTTAATGTTTTGCTGTAAAAAAAAAATCTTGGTTCTGGTTTGTGACAAATTGTCAGGTAAAATGTCCCAGATGAAGTAAATTTCTGGAATTTATAATCATTATTCCAATGTTTCAGTAAGCAAAAGTGAACATACTGCTGAAATAAGCATTGTTCCAATAAGCTAACCTAGGATACTAACTTTTCCCACCAAAACAAGAAACAATTTGTTTCCTTTTTTTTTTTTCTGGTTTAATATGCAAACTTGGCTTAATCTGCCTGGACGATAAATGGTATTAAACAGTTGCGTTGCATGAGGACTCTGGGCATCGTACATTGTCAGATAATCACATTTAAGAACTCCCTGGTACTAGGCAACTATTAGTTTTGGAGACACTGTCTCCCCAAAGTTTGAGGGCCTCATTGGAAAGGAAACAAGTCGGACTCCTACTCCACTTCCTTTCCTTTCAAACTTAAAAGTGCTATTAAACTTTAGGTGTCTGTAAGCTCTTGAGATACTTGTTAAATGGGATGGTTCTCGGAGCGGGGGAGGGAGACCGGTGACGTAAAATCAGAACATAGCAATAACATATATAGGGGTGTATATATTCAAGTCTACGTCCATGTGCATATGTATATATGTATACTTGCGTACCCACATGGATGCAATGTATACATATGAACACACACACTTTTTTTTTTTAAAGAACTGAAACACATCAGAAAAACCCTGGAACTCCTGTCCCACCAATGCTTGGCACCCGAGCATCCTCTCTCCAGCTGGATCCAACCCTTTTCCCGACTGCTTCAAAGGACAATCAATCAGAAAAACGTGGCTATTCAATGCATTGCTTCAAGTCACCAAGAAAGACCGTTCTTACCTTTCTGATTTCATCCAGCACCGTTTCAAAGGACTTTTTATCCATCTTGACTGTGGTCTAGACGCAGTTAGGTTTGCAACAAAAGCATTCGTCCTCGCGCCGCTCCGTTTTGTTTTATAAAGTAGCTACGGTGGAGGTATCGGGAAATGATCCCGAAGGTAAGAGGGAACTAGGGGATTAGTCAAATAAACTTTTAAGAAAAAAGCCGCCTAAAAAAACAGAAACTTGGGAGGAGGAAAACAGAACAATTCCCTGCAAAGTTTCCCCCAGTTCCAGTGTCGCGCAGACACGAAGCGGACGCGGCGGCGAAGGTCCTGCTTATTCCCCGGTGAGGAACGAGCAGAGAGCGGGACTCGGTCGGACTCGGGCGCGTGGGGCCCGGGGGGAAGAAGGGACGGAGAGCCTGGAGGGGACGGGACGGCAGCAGCGGCGGCAGCACCTGCGCCAGGGCTGCAGCCCGAGAAGAGGGAGGCGAGGCGCCCTGCACCTGTCCCCGCCTCCGCCGCCACCGGTCCGTGCGCCCGTCACCGCCAGCGCGGCCCCATGGCCGGCCGCGCACCGTCAGCGCTCGCTCGCTCGCTCGCTCACGTCCCCTCCCGGCCGGCGCCCTCGGCTCCCCACGCTCCGGACCGCGACGGCGGCGGGGGCGGCGGCGCTAGGGCTCTCTTTGTTACCAGAACCCGCGGCTTCCGGGAGCGGGCAAGGCTGCCGAGCGCCTGGAGAGCCGGATGGAGGGAGAAACCTTCTAGGGCAGGGGGGATCGCGAGCACCGAGCAGCGAGGCCGCGCGAGGTAGCCAGGGGATCGGTCGCCGAAGCCCCACCTGCGGCCCCCACCACGGGGGGGGTTGGGGGAGGGACCTTCAAAGCCGTGCGTCGCGGCCCAGAAACTCAACTCTCCGCGCCTCCTACACGCGAGGAACAAAACACAGCCCCCGCCCCCACTCCCCCTTCGTGGGGCCCTAAGCTGGGGTGGGCCGTCCTCTAAGAATGCCAGAATTCACAAAGAATTAGGTCGGGATTTTAATTTTCCCTTGAGTCTGCCTACGTGAATTCTAGGCGTTGTCTGCTTTATCGTCCAGATTTGCTAGTGATCTACCTGATTTTCCACTACAAGCTGAGGCGTGTAGGAGGAGCGCGCAGTGAGGGCAGGAGCCAAGGCACGCCCAGCTAGGACCCAGGGAAGCCCCAGCTCGGAACTGCACGAAGGGGTGGAGCCGATAGTCACCTGATCCCACCACCTGCCGGGTCGCGTGACTTGCTTGTTTGGAAGGCAGTTTGGAGCAGCGGTTAAGGGGAGAGGCTGATGGGGCTGTGTTCTCTGCCTCCGTTGAGGCTCAAAAGTTTCCTCCTCTTCCTTCCCTTCCCATCACGGGGGTGCGAGGAGCCGTCTCTTTCTTGACCTGCTGAAGTTCCTTGGAGCCGCCTCCCACTCAGTTGTCCTCAGCCGCGACCACCCTTTACCCTAACCGCGTTCCCGCTACTTCCCCCACCGAGCTGCGCTCATGGCCCGGCTCTGGGTCTGCGTGGGGACCACCACCTTTTTCCTGGCCCTTTTGGTTTTCCATTCCCGCTTCTGCAGGTCGCCGGTGAGTCTGGTGGGGAGGGAGGATTCACCTTTAGGGACGTATGTGAATGCGTGAGTAGCTGGCACCTAGTAGGAACTTGGGGGATTAGGTCCTCCCGATAACCACAGCACCCCATCCCCAAAATAAGGTCCGTTATACACCTGCAGCCAATAAAGGTCCGTTTGTGCTCCTCAGGTAAAGTAAAGTAAGCATAGTTGTACTGCTCCCCAAGTTCTGGATTCTTGTTCTTTAACTTGGGGGTTTGTAATCATATTTGTGCCGTGGACCTCTCTGAAAGTCCTACAAGAAGGGTTTTAAATGCATGGGACAAAATACACAGAATTAGAAATAGTTATCAAAATATTAGAGAATAATATGTGGTACAGCGATTTCAAAGCGGTAGTGAGAATTAACTATTTATACTTACCTCCAATAACTAATGGGATGAGAAAATCACTGATTTCTAGATGGTGCAGTGGATAGAGTGCTGGGCCTGGAGTCAGAAGGACATCTAATACAGTTCAAATTTGGCCCTAGGCACTTATCCTGGGCAAATCACTTAACCCTATTTTTCTTAGCACCCTCATCTATAAAATGAGTTGGAGAAGGAAATGGCAAAGCATTCTGGTGTCTTTGCCAAGAAAACCCCAAATGGGGTCACAAAGTGTGGGACATGGCTGAAATGACTGAACAACAAACAGTTGCTAAAATGACTACTAATGCCTCTGTGGTTTATTGCCTACACTGATAATCGGAGGAAATGGTAAATTTCAGATACAGACTAGTGAAAGTAAAGGTAGAACTTTCTACCCCCCTTACCCCCCCCATTCAAGTTTACAAAGCATCTAAAATCTATTTAAGCTGCCCTGGGAATGCAGTGCTGGTTCAGTATTGGGAATACTATCAGCATAGTTGACCATATCAAAAACCAAACTAACAAATCATCTGATTATCTCAATAGTTGCAGAAAAAGCTTTTGACAAAATACAGCACCCATTCCTATTAAAAATACTAGAGAGCATAGGTATAAATGGAGTCTTCCTTAAAATGATAAGTAGCATCTACCTAAAACCTTCAGCAAGCATCCTACGTAATGGGGACAAGCTAGAAGCATTTCCAGTAAGATCGGGAGGAAACAAGGATGTCCATTATTGCCACTGTTATTCAATATTGTACTAGAAATGTTAACTTTAGCAGTAAGAAAAGAAAAAGAAATTGAAGGAATTAGAATGAGCAAAGAAGAAACAAAACTATCACTCTTTGCAGATGATATGATGGTATACTTAGAAAATCAAGTAAAAAACTACTTGAAATAATAAACAACATTAGCCTAGTTGCAGGATATAAAATGAACCCACATAAGTCATTGGCATTTCTGTATATTACCCACCAAGCCAGGAACTATGTGAACACAATTGCAAAACACTTTTCACACAAATAAAGCCAGATCTAAGTAAGTGGAAAAGCACCAGTTGCTCATGGATAGGCCGAGCTAATATAGTAAAAATGACCATTCTACCTAAGCTAATTTACTCATTCAATGCCATACAGATCAAATGACAAAAAAATTATTTTATAGAGTTAGAAAAAATACTAACGACTCATTTGGAAGTACAAAAAGTCCAGAATATCAAGGGAACTAATCAAAAGAAATGCAGGGAAAGGTGGCCTAGCCATTTCAGATCTTAAATTGTATTATAAAGCAGCGATCATCAAAACTGCTTGGCACTGTCTAAGAAACAGAGTGGTGGATCAGTGGAATAGGTTAAGTATACAAGACACAGTAGTCAACGACTATAGTAATCTATTATTTGATAAACCCAAAGACCTCAGTTTCTGGGATAAGAGCCCGCTCTTTGACAAAAACTGCTGGGAGAACTGGAAAAGAATATGGCAGAAACTAGGCATAGATCAAAACCTCACACCATGTACCAAAATAAAGTCAAAAATGGGTTCATGATTTAGATATAAAGGCTGATACTGTAAGCAAACTGAGAGAGCAAGGAATAGTATACCTATCAGATTTACGGAGAACAGAAGAATTCATGACCAAACAGGAGATAGAGAACATTACAAAACGCAAAATGGATAACTTTGATTACATGAAATTGAAAAGTTTTTGCACAAACAGAGCCAATACAACCAAGATTAGAAGGAAAGTAGAAAATTGGGAAAGAATTTCTACGACCAGGCTCTCTAATAAGGGCCTCATTTCTAAAATATATAGAGCATTGTCAGATTTATAAGAATACAAGTCATTCCCCAATTGATAAATGGTCAAAGGATATGAACAGGCAGTTCTCAGATGAAGAAATTAAAGCCATCTATAGTCATATGAAAAAATACTCTAAACCACTATTGATTAGAGAAATACAAATCAAAACAGCTCTGAGGTACCACATCACACCTATCAGATTGGCTAACAAGACAAAACAGGACAATGATAAATGTTAGACATGTGGGAAAATTGAAACACTAATGCATTGTTGGTGGAGTTGTGAAATGATCTAACCATTTTGGAGAGCAATTTGGAACTATGCCCAAAGGGCTATCAAAATGTGCAAACCCTTTGACCCAGCAATAGCACTTTTAGGGCTATATCCCAAAGACATCGTACCAATGGGAAAAGGACCCACATGTACAAAAATATTTATAGTAGCTCTTTTTGTGGTGGCAAAGAATTGGAAACTGAGAGGATGCCCATCAATTGGGGAATGGCTGAGCAAGTTGTGGTATATGAATGTAATGGAATACTATTGTGCTATAAGAAAGATGAACAGGATGACTTCTAATTCTTCATTATACCATGACTAATGTGAAAATATGTTTAATGTGAATGTATATGTAGAGCCTATATAAATTACATGCCATCTTGGGGAGGGGAAAGGGGAAGGGGTAGGAGGGGGAGAAGATTTAAAACTCAGAATCTAAAGGAAATCAGTGTTGATGACTAAAAATAATTAAAAAATAAAATAAGATCCCCTGTGCCGAAGCCCCCAGGTTAAGAACAACTACTTTAACCTAATGAAATGATTTCCTATAATTTACTGACTGCTATTCTATATGAATGCCTATGGAGAAAAATGAAGTTCACTAAACCTTGGAAAATCTAGTTATTCTTAAAATGTCTTCTTTTACTTTAGAATGGAATTAATTCTGTTTCTCATATTTTTGTTTAAGGGCTTAGGAAGCTTTGCTTTTGTTGTTTCCTGGAGGACAGAGAAACCTCTTTACCGTTTGGATGTAGGCTGGCCTAAATATCCAGAGTACTTCACTGGCACAACATTTTGTGTTGCAGTAGACTCCCTTCACAGATTGGTTTATGTAGCACAGGTAAGTAAAAATGGGATTTTTTTCCCTCCTTAGGGAATAATATGATTTTTTATTTAACTGTCAGTGGGCTTTTTTTTTTAATTTATGTTTTCAGCAGTGTGGAGAACGTATGATGAGGAAACTTTCTTTATCTTTGAAAACCAGTAAAATCTTTCTAAATCTTTGAGTTTTGGGATTCTTTTTTGTCAGTCTATAGACATTTAAGTGCCCGCTATGTATCAGGCACTATATTAAGAGCTGAGAATATAAAAAGAAGCTAAAGACAGCCATTGCCCTTGAGAAGCTCACGATTAAATGGGGGAGGCAATAAGCAAACAAATATGTGCAAATAAACTGCATACAAGATAATTAGAAAATAGCTAACGGGGAAGATATTAGAATTAAGAAGGGTTGGGAAAGTTCCTATAGTAGATAGGATTTTAGTTGGGACTTGAGGGAAGCCAGGAAGTGGAGATGAGGAAGAGCATTTGGGGCCTGGGAAATAGCAAGAGAAAATGCTCAGATCTGAGAGCATGTCTTGTTTGTGGAACAATATCTAACACATAGTAGGTGCTTAATAAATGTTGATTGTTTGGAACAGTGAGAAGACCAGTATCCCTGGATCAAACAGTATGTGACAGGGAGTAAGACATGATGAACCTGGAAAGGGTTGCCTGGAAGAACTGAGATGTTAAGTGATATTCTCTTGGTTACACAGCCAGTATGTATCAGTGGCAGGACTGGAACTGTTTTCTACCTCTAAGACTATCTGTCCCTCTGTCTACAATGCCATGTTTTCTCTCTATAGTTCTTAACCATTAACACTTACGATATATTTGTAATGTTTCTTAAAGATCTTATTGGAGTTTAAATTTTATATTGATTTAATTACATAGCATTAAACCAGTGTGAAAGTGCCAAAGATTTTATTTTGGGTGTGAGTTTACAGGTTAACTATGTTAGGTTTGGGGGTGGTGTTTTCTTTAAGCATTCTGTAGATTTCCCAGTTAAGCTTTCATTTTATTTTACTCTGCCACAGTAAGGATTGTATTTGCTTAAACCTGGTCTTGTCTAAGCAGCTATTTTTGTATACCTTTAGAGAGGGGATAACATACCAAAGGTATTAGTGTTCACAGAGGATGGATATTTCCTACGAGCCTGGAATGACACTGTTGACACACCTCATGGTATCTTTGCAAGCAGTACCCAATATGAACAATCAGTCTGGATCACGGATGTAGGAAGTGGTATGTGTAGTAACATCTAATAAATTATGATGGAAGAACTTAATGTCTCCTCCCATTATTTTCTTTCTTGTGCTTCATTTTTTGAAAGCTGATTTCCTCAAATGGTCAATTTTTCAATTCTAAGAAAACTTAGAAATTTCTTTCCCCCTTAGAAATCCAGTCCAGGATATAAACAGTGGCAACTTCTGTAGGCTCATTGGTGATTCTTACCACACTAACACCAGCAATTACGCATCTTCCTTGGTGGCCCAGCACTGAGAATCACTGAACTAGGCTGGGTCAGGATAACATTGGCTTTGATCCCTGAGTAGCCCAAACAGACTGAACCTGTCTCCATTTTGGTCAGTACTGTGGAGGAGATCTATTTATGGTAGAAGGCCTAGTTTTCCTCTTTGTAGGGTATCTGAACTCTGGGCTTGTCCCCATCATTTGCCTCCAGGAAAAGGTAATGAAGCATATTTGATTATACTACAGCCTCTCCAGATTGATGAATTGTAATTACTAGTCTGATTCCCAAGCTTGCTATTAATGTGACAAAGAATTCTTTAAAATGAGCCAGAGAGGGAAAAGATAACCTAGTTTGGTTACATTTTGTATTCCCTACTTAACTTGAGCTTTTATCAGCCTATCACATCATTCTTTTGCATTTAATGCTAGAACATTATTGTTTCAAAAGAAAATTCTTGTTACTAAATGTGTGCGTGGATTTTTAAATTGTAATTTATTTTTCTGTGTTGGGGAAAAATATAGATAGATATAGGCATATCTGTCTATCTAGGTGTATACACATACACTGCAGAAATCTGGCCCCTTTTATTAAGAAAGAACAGGAAACACAAGTGGAATGTGGTTTTTCTTTCTTCTACAATTGATCTCAAATAGCTATTTTTTGAAGACAATTTGTACTGACTACCACTAGCGAAATTAATTTTTTGTTAACATGTTTACTCAAAAAAGGAGTTATAGTATAATAATTGGTGTAAAAATTTCTGTAACCCCAATGACATCACTCACTTGTTTCTACCAAGTATACCAACAAAATGGGAAAACTAAGGTTTATCAGCAACACGTTTAGATTCAGGTATGGAGGGGAAAAAAGACGCTTTGAATTTGTGACCTAGGATTTGGGAAATAGCAGTGGCCTTGAATTTATTAAAAACTTTACAAAGGAGATATATATTTGAGAGATGCATAGTTTCCCTGGTCTAGAAATTCATAAACTAGTTTCCTCAATTTAAATTAAAATGAAAGTGACAATTTCTAGTCAGTATTGTATCAGATATACCCCTTTTTCCAAATCTATCTTCCAGATTCATTCTTGTAGAGTGAGTTATGATTTTAGCTTGTTTATACATCACATTCCATTGAATTTATTTGACATTTTTAAACATAACAAATTTAAAATTCTCCTATTTTAGGTGGTCACATTTACCTGATTTATGACTTGTGTATATTTGCACAGTTTTTAAATTTTAATTTAAATTTTAAATTTTGAATTCTGAAAAAGTTACTTATCAAGTAAAATGTTAAATGCTTTAGGAAAACTGAGGAAAGTTTCCTTTTTAAAAATGAATTCTCCCCTAACTTATCCGATTTGTAAATCTAGATTTTTATTTTATACTATTAGAGTAAAAATCTTGTAGTATTATACTTGTTAGTGTATAATTCGAATCAAATTCTGCCCTCTACTTGACTGGATCTTAATAACAGTAACAACACCAATAGTAATAATAGCATTTAGGGATCTACCATGGGCCAGGCACTGTGAGAAGCACTTTACAAATATTAACTCATTCAGTCTTCACAACAACCCTTAGAGGCAGATGCTGTTATCCCCATTTTACAGGTAAGGAAACTGAGGTGGAAGTTAAGTGATTGCCTAGGGTCATGCATGGCCAGTAAGTATCCGTTGCTAGATTTGGACTCAGACCTTCCCAACTTTCAGGTTCAACCTCTCTACTTGATTACCTACTTGTCTCTTTAATGAGATACCTAGTTTCTGAGTCCTTTAATGAAAATGTCACTCATTAAAGGTTTTGGGATTTTTTTTTTTTAGACCTAATGATTTTAGAATTGATAAAACCTTAAAAAAAGGCCCATATACAGTAAATATTGTTACACCAGAAGATCTCAAAGTTTCAATTGAGGACTCTTTTTTTTTTATAGCATTTTTGCTATGATGGCATCCTAGGGCAGCTGTAAAACCAATACTGTCTCTGAGTTAATTGTAGGGAGATTTGACCTGTCTCTCTTTTTCAAGCTCTCATTGATAAAGGACTTGTACTTTAAACACAGTTCATCCTGTGATTCTGTTTTATGACATTCCACTAAATCGCACATATGGAAATAAGACAAATTTTCTTTCTTCTTTCATTGTGGTTTTTTTTTTCCTAACCACAGATGTGTTAAAGTTTTTCCTAGTTACCTCAACCTAAAAGAAAATCAGTTGCAATAATCAGAAAGTTGGCTCCTAATCAGCATTATTTCATTTTTTAAAATGAGGTTCTTTCCCTTTTTGTATTTCTTTATAATAATGTACTCAGTACTTTATAATAATTCTTCTTGTACCCATCCAAACATCTTGTGGTTCGCCTTTGAAATTATTCTCACTAACTAATCAAGACTCCAGACGATAGGATCTGGAGGTTGAAGGGACGGACTTTTAGAGGCCAACTGGTTCAGCCTCCCTATTTTACAGATTTAGGAGACTGAAACCACAGGAGAGTAAGTGACTTGCCCAAAAGCTACATACCCTTTTAGTGTCTGAGACAGGATTTGGACTGACTTGAGTCCAAGAGAACCATGCCCTTTCCATTCTACCATACTGTGCTTAACTTTTAATTATTTTTTAAAAAGACACCTAGAAATTGATTCAGGTTACTTTAAATTCATGTTATGCAATTTGTTACTTTTGTGACATTTCATATTATAAATTTAGTTAGTTTTGAACCTCCATATTGATTTCCATTAGTTTTCTCTATGATAATTCCCCTAATTCTTCAAAAGAGATATGTTTCATGCTTTTGCTTGCAAGAAAATCTTACATGGAAACAACTATCTAAATAAAAAGTTAAGACACTGGTAATTTTAGAACATTTATTCTTGCCTTAAAAAGAGTTGAATTATGAGTACCAAAAGAAAAAAATAGTATGTTTGTATTATAGAAATTATAGCCCTCCAGGGGCCTACAAAAACTTGGATATTAAAATAGAGAAGTTGAAGTTACAAGCTAATGGTCTTTTGAAAGTTACCCCTCAGTACTTAAATCCCTTAATTACAAATGCTTATGTGATGTCAAAATAGGTTCAAAAGGTCACATTTACTTAGTTCTAGTAATTTAGTAACATTTCTAACAGAAAATCTCTCTTCTAAAATAATCAACATTAATCAAGTCAGTCTAGAAGGCTCAGTATAAAAAGAAATGTCATTTTAAAAAATTAGAGAGTCCAAATCAACCTCAAACAATTGAGATTTTATGTAGTAACAATTTAGATAATAGTGTATATCAGAATACAGTACCTCATTATCCACCCCTTCCCAGTCTTTTCTGATTTTTTTTCCCTTCATTTTTTTTTCATTTAATGTACAATCTGTTTAAACATTTGTCTAAGAGCTTTATTTGTGAAAAGTACTTATTTTAAATGCAGGATCCTATGGACATACAGTGAAAAAATACAACTCCTTTGGTGACCTCATTCAAGTTCTGGGTACCCCAGGCAAAAAAGGGACTGGTGTAAATCCAATCCAGTTTGATAATCCAGCAGAGATATATGTGGAAGACACTGGAGAAATTTATCTTGTGGATGGAGATGGAGGATTGAATAACAGACTGCTTAAATTGACCCAAGGTATAAAACCTCATTTTGGTGCTAGAGTCATTTAGAGGAGTGATCTTAAGTTAGGGCTTATAACCACAGGGAACCATGGTGTGATCCAAAGGTGACCAATTAGTTTATGAGAAGATGAATCGCAGGCCACACTTGGTGTGCTAGCCAGTTGACTTGTCCCCAATATTCCAGTGTTCCCCCAGGTCACCCATACACACTCCAGTGATTATATGAGTTCCCCAACTCCACCCTTCTGCTCAGGGCATAGACTCTTCAGGACACATAACCTACCTGGGACTGCTGTATAGGGAACTGCACAGGTAGAATTGATCCTTCTGGGTTTACCTGTGTTCAGTACCCCACCCCACCCCTGTCTACTTGGGTCTGTGACAAAGTGGCCTCAGAGGGCTGGTGAATCCTATCCTACTACTTTTAGTGATAGTATTAGTGGGACAGAGTGCACTGTATAGGATGACTAGAAATGGCTGAGCTATGATCCATATCACAGATCTTGTTGCATTATTTTCCCCCAAAAATCTACCCCTTTTTGGAACTTCTCTGTTTGTATTCATTTACCCAAGTTCTCAACTTAATGAGTCGTCTTCCTTTCCTTACTCTCCTACACTCCTCACAGTTGATTATCTCAGTATCTCAAATACATTCCCTCCTTTTCACTCATAGCTATCATCTTCATTTGGGCCCTCATCTCCTCTTGCCTGTACTACACCCATATTCAGCTGCCACACAGATATTCCTGACCGTGTCTCTCTCAATAAATTGCAGTGGCTCCCTGTTGACTTTAGAGAGACGTATTTCATCTTTACCTTAGCACAGTTAGTAACACACACACACACAAGCAACGCACACGCACGCACGAAAATAAGTAAATAGTCATATATTGGGGTGCATGGTCAAAAAAACTTTACTGATAAAAGTGTATATGATCAAAAAAATTAGGAGACCACTATTCTAGAAGGCTATACACATGGCATTTGGATATATTGTATGGAAAATGACTGGCACATGGTGTGATTTTTCTTAATGAGTCATTCCTTAACCTCAGAAGAGTAGGTCAGTAAAGTGAAGTTTATATAGGAGTAATAATGAGTTTAGGGAGCTGAAAAAGTGACTGGGTGACCATAAGGAAGAAAATGTTAAGGATAAAGAGGTTTAAATTTGAGTCTAAGAATTAATCATTTATTTGATTCTAATAGGAGTAAACAATTATAATGCAGGTGGGAAGGTATAGCTAATACTCAAACAATTAGAAAACTATTTAAGTGCTAAACTGTGGTACTGACTTAAATAATGCTGGGTGTTCCAAAATCTTAGAGCTTAAAACTGCACTAAAACTTTGGGATTACTCTGTAAATGAGATTAAAGAAGGGAAAGATTAGATTAAATGTAGGCAGACTCAGTAAGGAAGACTGCATAAAGAAAGTGGGACTAGAACTGAGCCTTGAAAAAATGGGGAGGGTTTGAATAAGTGGTTAGTAGAAAGGACGACATTCTGGGCCACGGGAGAGGGGAGGACGCTGAAAAAAGGTGCTGAGGCCTGAAAGTGTGATTTTTACCCTTAGTATCTTGTAGAACTGATGGAAAGTTTTGTGGAAAAAATGTAACATGAGAGCAGTGTTGTAGGATAATAAAGCTAAGTACAGGGATAATTTGGAGTAGGGAGAGATTTCAGTCTGACTCCCAACAAGGAGACTCTTGTAATAATCAGGGCATGAGATAATGAAAGCATGAACTAAATTGATGAAGTGGGAATAGAAAATGAATCTAAGAAACATTTCTTATGTAGAGAATGGCAAAAATAAAACCATCCCTTCCCTCAAGGAACTTGAGTTCTGTTGGGGATGGGAAGAGGGAGAGAGGCAGAAACAGTACATGGGCATATAAATCTGCAGTATGTACAAGCTAATTAAGGGAGACACTAGTAGCTAAAGGAATTAGGAACCACCTCATGTAAGAGCTGGCACAGTTGCTCCATTTTGAAGGAAATGAGAGATTCTAAGATGTCAGATTGGAAAGAGAGTGCATGCCAGGCAAGGATGATGGTCCTCACAAAGGCAGGGGTCTCATGTATGGGGACTATCAGTTATGTGAAAGTAAGGAATGTTTGGTCAGCCTGGAACAGTGGACTACAGTCAGATTGCAAAGGGCTTAAAGTGTCAAACCCAGGAATTTGTATTTTATCCTAGAGACAATAGCAAGCCATGGAGCTTTTTGAATGAGGCAGTTAACATGGTCAGCCTTGTGTTTAGGAATATCACTTTGCTAGCTGGATAGATGATTGGTTTGAGAAGAGAGGGGATAGAGGCAGAAACACCAGTTTGGCTATTGCCGTCCAAATGTGAGGTAATAAGGACCTGAAATAGTGTGAGTGGAGAAAAGGATGTAAGAGATGTGGTGAGGCATGGAATTGATAAAACTTGACTAGATGTTGAGTGAAGGAGAGTAAACATTTGAGGATCACTCTAAGGTTGCCCATCTGAGTGACTAGCAGATTGAGGAAAATTAGAAAGAGGGATTGTTTGGGAGGAAAGTTTTTGAGTTGGTTCCCTACAGGATATCCAGTTAGAAATGTCCTGTAGGGAGTTGGTAAAGTAGGATTGGAACACAGGGGAGAGGCTTAGAGATCTTTCAAAGAGGTAATCATTTAATCCATAACAGAGTTTGAACAAATTTGAGAGCTCAAGGAGAGAAGAGTATTACAGGTGACTTCAAAGCTAGCAGGGAAGACTAGAAGAGTGATGATATTGGTGATCTTTTCTATAGACATTAGTCTGGCATATAAGGCCTTTTGTTATCTGGCTCCCAACTACGTTTATAGCCATGTTTCATGAACTCTGCATTTGAGCCAAACTGGACTAGTGATTGTTCTTCAAACTTACCACTCCCATCATTGTGCATTTTATATAAGTTATATCCCTTTCTTGGAATGAACTCCTTCCTCATGTCAGGTGTCCCCCGATTTGCCCTAATAGGTTACCTCAATTTTCTGGGGAATATTTTGTATTTCCTTATCTTTTTATGCCACCAGTGTCCCCTCCTTGAGGAGGGGAGCTGTTTTGTTTGTACTTTTTATTCCCTCTACTGATAATTGGTACTTAATGAAAGAGGAAGTATAAAAAGGAAGATGGAAAATTAAGTCAGCTTTTGGGGGAGGGTATGGGAGAGCAGATGAAATTCCTTCAGATTTGAAGTTTTGACGTAGTTTTTTTGACTCTTAAATATATAGCCATATGCCTTTCATATGATACTTTTTGACTCAACCATGTAACCATAGACCTTTTAATGAGATATTCTGTGTTGTGATTATTTGAAGGGATACTTCTTTCGTTCTATAAATTTGACTATATGTGATCTAATGTTTTCTTTTATCTAGATTTTGTGATGCAGTGGATTCGTGGGGAAAATGGAACAGGTCCAGGTCAATTCAACATTCCACATAGCATAACAGTTGATTCAACTGGTCGGGTAAAAACATTTTTCTGCCTATATCTAACTACACATTTACTTGAAACATTAAATATGTAAGTGCTTAAGAGATAAGAAAGTACTTCATTGTTTTAAAAAATCATATTACCCATACTCTAAGTCCTTTAAAATGTAGGTGAAAAACTTTTCAACAATTCAAAGTTTCATTCATTTTTGTAGCAGAAAAAAATGCTGGTTTTGAAGTCATGTGAGACCTGGCTTTGAATACCTCTCTAATACTAGGTGTGCCACCATGGACAAATCAGTTTCCGCTTTGTGAACCTCAGTATCCTCTTCTGTAAAATGTAACTAATCACTACCTCAGGACTGTTTCGAGGGTCAAATGAGACGTGTGTAAAGCACTTGGCAAACTGAAGAGTGCTATTAAACTTTAGGTCTGTAAGCAATTTTGATTTTTGTCAGGGATGGAAATTTTAAGACTTGAAGAAAATGTGTTCTTAATTTAGAATCCCTCGTGATTAAAGGAGATTGAGAGATTTCAAACCTGAACCTTTCTTCTGTAGTATGCGAAAGTTTT
This sequence comes from Vombatus ursinus, assembly GCF_900497805.2. Taxonomy (NCBI): domain Eukaryota; kingdom Metazoa; phylum Chordata; class Mammalia; order Diprotodontia; family Vombatidae; genus Vombatus; species Vombatus ursinus. The sequence goes on from NW_020951478.1 coordinate 3,295,229, forward strand.
GTTACTCATTCCTAAACAAGATTGGTGATGGTGGTCACTCACCCAGCTCCTGGAAGCTCACTTGACTGGCCAAGCCGAGTTTCTTGACATAGGAATTGTCAGGGATTCACTCTATAGGTGAGCTTAGCCATCTGGCAGTTCTCACCCCCAGAATGGGTTCCAGCCCATCCATGGTTACTTATTCTCTGAAATATTCCTTTTCATCTTTTTCTACAAATAAATACCCATGGAGGCTACTGGAGGTTAATGCAATATAGCATTGTGTTTTGTTTTGTTTATTTTGATACATGTTAGCTTGCTCCCCCACTTCCCAGTTGTAAGTCTTTGTTGCTGCCTTTTGTGCCACTTTACAAGCACACCTTGGAGTTGATAATATTCTGTGCCTACTTATGCTCACCATGTCTTTTTTTTTAATATCTGTTGACATTGAATAAATACGGGTTTTCCAAGTCAAATGAGTCAACCACAGTATATTATTACAGCGCTGCAATTAAAGTAACTTTTTTCTGAGTCTCTGACACTTATTCTTTATAAAGACTGGACCATACCAGCTGGTGGATTATCACAAATTATGATCAAAATGATTTAGCTGCCAAGCATATAGAGTTATCTGTGAAATAGTGGGTCCAATATGGGGCTACTTGTTTCATTGACTTTTTTTTTTAACTGATCTTTTAATAGAAAAATGAGCTACTTTTTTCTTTTGTTTTTTTTTCAGTGAAATACCTAATATTTTATGTTATTATATAGTAGTTCAGTTGTATACAATAAGCCATGTGTTTGAAAAAAATGTTTTCAATGTAGACCTTTACTAATAACCATTTAATTGATTCCTAGGTATGGGTTGCTGACAGAGGAAACAAAAGAATCCAAGTATTTGATAAAAATACAGGAGAGTGGTTGGGATCGTGGAGTGATTGTTTCAAAGAAGATGGTCCTTATTCTGTCAGGTAATATTTAAAGAGAGATTTTTAAAGCTATTAGATTTGTAGCACCATTCCTCTGGAAGAGCTCTGTACACTATTAAGAATCTGTTTAATGTTAAAATTTGCAAGCAAAGAAAAAAGGTAGAAAAAATGAAGATTATGAAGGAAGAGAGAGAAAAGAACAGTCAGAGAACTAGTCATGGTATGGCATATCAAACCCAAGGCAAAGACAAGCATCGGGCTCCTAAATGTGCAGCCAGTAAACACTGGTGTGAGAAGAGATGCCTGGTCAGCTTCCCTCAAGTTCCCTGGAGGCGGGATCTGTAGGCTGACCACTGACTGACACCTCCAGCTTCACTCACTTATAAAGGACTCTTTCTAAGACTTTGTCTATTGAGTATTGCCAAATTAGCTTTTCACGCTCTTCCTTTAAATAGTAAATTAACCTATGAATCTTCAGGGATGTGTCTGGTGTGTACTTGGCACTGGGCTGCGTGCTGTAGGGGGTACCAATGTGTAACTAATCTTTGTTCTGAAGTTATAGTCTGTTAAAATGGTTGTCATATTTAGAACATTTCACATACATTTATGATGCATTTCTTATATTGTTCTTTTGTAGGTTTACTCCGGATGAGAAATACCTCATTGTTGCCCAGTTGAATATCAACAGGCTCGCTCTATTATCTGCACCCCCTATAGGGAATATTGGGGACTGTGTTGTGGTAAGCACAGTCCAGCTAGCCAGTCAAGTGTCACCCCATCTTGTGGATGTTGATAGGAAAACTGGAGCGATCTATGTGGCAGAACTTGGGGCAGAACAAGTTCAGAAATATGTCCCATTAAAATAAATAACTATCTTCCTTCCCTTAGATATTCATAAATTTACTTTTCCCAATGAATGACCATTACAGATGCTCCAGTGGAAAGTTTTTGTGATTTTCTCATTAATGACTAAATGCTCCTATAAGAATTTAGTGTTCTGGCATATTCTTTTTAGGAAATGTTTCAGGAAACTTTTTTTTTATTAATAAATCATTGAATCCAGATACTTTATTGGTACCATCACATCTTAGCTTCTTTTGTTTTAGATTAAAGAGCAATTTAAGGGAGAAAATGTGATGATTCCAAAGAATTGGGATAAAAGGTACATCGTTTTGATGTTGAACCAAATCACTTTCCCATGGAAGGTTGCCTTTGGGGTGGGGAGTAATGATATAGATGTAAGAGTTGAAGGATATTTTTCAATGCTTTCTCAAAAACAATCTGCAAGTCTCAAACTGTTATAATCCATACAGTGGATGGCAAGTGAGATTGTTAGGCAGCAGACATGGATTTTAGGACATCAAAAGCATGCCATTGAGCTCATTTTGTTTCTATGGCTATGAAGTATGTCATTTAATTCTTTTAATTTAGTAATATAGTAGTACCTATGCACTTTACCACGAAAGATTTAAAAAATAAAAGGTTGTAAGCTTTTGCTTCTTAGGCCAGTTTCCTTAGTAAATGTGGAAGGTAAAAAAGAATTAAATACGCCTACCTCAGGGAGGTGTTGGGAGAATTAACATGCTGGTGTTTGCCCAAAATTTTGAGTTGCTGAGATCAATGTTTTTTCTCTTTCTGTGTTTCTGTTCCTGTACCATTCTTTCATGTAATCTACCAGCTTAGTTATAACCAATTTTCAGTCTGTTCTTGTTTATTCCAGTACTTGATGCTACGTTAGCGTATTTCTCAGCTAACCACCTTTTCCTGTCATTATCATGTACTCCCTACATCACTTGACAGTATTATGTACCCTGAATTAGTTATAGCACGTTTACTCCCAGCGTGTTTTCCATCACAAGTCAGCACATACCCCAGCCAGCCACCCTCTGAGACCTCTGTTAGGTTTTCATAACTCTAGTTCATTTCAATGTTGGCCTAAATAAAATAAAATTAATAAGTTAAATCTCTCTGCAGAAATCACAATGCACTTGAAAGGCAAATACGAATGATTTTGTGGTTATCCGTGCAACTCTAGTAATCCTGAGTTAAGAGTTTATGAGTCAGCATTTTGTTCACTTTGTCTATACTTTATTTTGGTATATTCTTTGGAATTTAATCTGTGCAAAGTCAGGGACTGGATGATTTGGAAGCTCATTTCTGTTATTCAGCACTTGGTACAACAGCTCTCTTTATAGTTACCTTATAACTTTGATAGTTGAACTTTGGATAGTCATCAGTACCCCTGGTACCACAATCATCTTTGTGCACAGGTGATTTTTTTTCCTCTGTATAACAATCTGGCATAAAATCACATAAGGGTTGGTTTTATTTCCGATCAGCTTAAAGGTATGCTGGATGCTACTGGGATAGTTAAATTTAATATAGCTTCCTTGATTACCTAGAAACAATATCAATAAATAGGAAGTGCTACTGTATAATTTCTAGCTACCAGACTAACCTGGTATTTGGCTTAATGATTTTGAAATTGCAGCTTCCCCACAATTTTGCAAATTCCTTTTCTGTATATGGGAGGCAGCATTGTATGATGACAGGGATATTGGAGATAGAAGGCTGAGATTGAGTGTGGACTGACTAGCTGAACCCATGGTGACATACTAACCATGTGACTAAAGGTGCAGACTCACGCTCACAGTAGTTGTATGGCTGTGAGCAATTCACGTACCCTTACTCAGCCTCAATTTCCTCCTAAAAGAAATGGATATAATGATGCTTTTACCACCTACCTCACAGGGTTGTTGTGAATAAAGTGTTTTGTAAACCTTAAAACCCTGTATGAATTTTAGTGAATTATTCCTAGATTATCTTTGGAAATTATCTTGACCAGAGTACTGTTAGTAACCCATAAATTGGCTCTGTTATTGTAGTACAGACACATGATTTTTGAGAGAGTAAAAGTATGGGTGATTTTTGTGAGTCATATTATTCTTTAGTGCCATGGTCAAATTTAGAACTTTATAAACACAAGACCTAGTGGAAGATTTTAGGATCTGGAGATCTACATTTAGTCCTGATTATCATTTTTAACTAGCTTTTGTGACTTTGAGCAAGTTACTTCTTCACATCTTTTCCTCTTCTGTCAAATGAGTCATAGGAGTATGGCTGTCACACTGGAAGGGACAAAGTACTATCTGCCCTCCTGCTTTGGGAGAATGTTGTCTGGGCCGAATGATGCCATGTGGATGATAAAAGCACTCTGAAAAGTTTTAAGGCACATGTGCATCTATGCAAACAAAAAGATATTGTTAGCACATGAATAGATAACATTAATACTGTGTCTTGGTATCTAGTAATTTCTGAGTATTTTTATTGCTTTCATCATCAGCCTCAGTATCCTTATCTGTAAAATGGGGGTGATAAGAATACTTTAGTATTTTTTTCACGGGGTTTTTGAGGATCAAATGAAATAATAAATGCCAGTTACCTCATTTTGAAATCTATATATACATAAATGTTTGTTGATTGATTTTGGAGGGGTTAATTTGGACTTTTGTCGCAGGGGGAGGGATTGGTTGATTTTGTAATTTTCACGTTTGATATTGTAAGCCAGATTTCTGCAGATAACTTGCTAATAAAACTTTTTTGAATCAATATTTTGGTAAGCATATTATTTCACCTTTTATCTTCAGAGAATGACTAGATAAATATAAACATTAGAGCTTCCTGAAGCTAAGCAAAACAGATAGAAACTCTAAATAATCAACATTAAAAATAATGGCACTCATTCTTTTGCTTTCTTGAATTCATCAGAGATAACATAGTAACATGAGCAGGCTTCTGTGTTGTTATTTTATTGTTCTCGTATAGTTTATTAATTGATAGTTGATAAACTGGAGAAAATTACCTAATTATTTCTAAAGATAAATGATTAGAATTGCCAAAATAAGATATCAGTGTGCTTTCTCTTCAAAAACAGAAGAGGGCAGTGGAGTTCTGTTCAAGATTAAAAGCATCTTAGCTACATTAGAAGTTAAAATTTTAAGGCCCCATTAAAACATACTTTTAATTTTCCCCCTTTTTCTCAGTCTAACAATGAAAATCATTATTTCAGTTGATTCAGCATATGTTTAAAGTATTATTGGATGATATTTTCCCATTAGATCTCTTGGTTAAAACAAAAATATGCCTTCAATAATTTAGTCTGAGGGGCAGCTAGGTGGCGCAGTGGATAGAGCACCAGCCCTGAAGTCAGGAGGACCTGAGTTTAAATCGCCTCAGACCAAACACTTGACACTTACTAGCTGTGTGACCTTGGGCAAGTCACTTAACCCCAATTGCCTCAAAACAAAACAAAACAAATAATAATAATAATTTAGTCTGTTGGCCAGAGGCTGAAATTTTGGCATTAAGCAGATGTGTTAGTACAACTTGCTGTTGTTAAGTTTGGTATAACAACAGCAACAGCGATGAACACAGGGCTTCCTGACTCTGAGGCGTGCTTTCTAGCCATCACACTGTACTATCTCTTCCAATTTGTGCTTAGTTGGTACTCGATATGTGCTTGTTAATGAATGAATACATCGGTGAGCATCAAATAAAATCACAAAATATGAAGTTGTATATAGGCAGGAAATGACTACTCATGGAAATTATGCTGGAATTAAGTGGTTTGTGCAGACAATGAAAAGTTGGAGCACTGATTCCAACATCATTTGTTCCTTCAATCCCTTTCAGCAACAACAAGATGTGTTGTGAAGCCCCAAGGTATTTAAATATGCTACTCAATATTCTTTTAGATTTATTCATTAGTTGCTTACAATAAGTACAATAATTATTTTTGTGCTCCAAAAGTTTCAATTTAAATTTATATAATTATACACTGTTTTTTTGCCCTTAATTATAAAAACAATATAAAATTATAAAACTATAATTATGAAAAAATTACAAATACTTTTGTCTGGGACATTCTTTAAGAATTGAAGTAATCCAGCAAGATTTCATATTAAATTTATTTCACAAATTTTATTCAACATAAATAACATTTTTGATGGAATAAGTTACAACTTGGAAGGTGTTTAATAATCACATACAAATTTAATTTCATTGTTGTAATTTTATTTGAAAAAGTTTTGCAACATTTGGCTAACCATCAAAAGAACAGTCTTACGTGTTTCAATAAAGTAAATATGCTCACACAAATTTATGGTGGAGAATGGTAGGAGAAATTTGCAAGTTGTTTTTTTTTCCATCTTGGAAGACAATCTCATCTGAAAGATGGAAATTCATTTAAAAATAATTTAGCCACCTAACCAATTGGTGAAAATGAATAGCTAATTGTGATTTTAAAAATATTTTTCTACTGGCTAATGAAAAGTACATTATTAAATGATAAGCATATTTAAAAATCAGTTGCATATGTTGCTTCATTTCTAATAAATTTTATATGTAAACTAATCTTTGTAAACAAAGGATCTCTTTAGATTGACTTCTGCCACTGACACACCAGCTACCCTCTCACAGAAACCCTACTGAATGACTGACCAATGTTGCCTCATTCATTTGAAAATCTGCCAGATAGAAAAATAGTAACATAAGTGGGGGATAAGTTTAAATTAGAAAACAGCCTTAATACTGTAATGAGAAGCAATATAAGGTTTGTTTCCTTAGAACTTTTGTGATGAACTGTGAGAGTTTTAAGATGACTTCTAATGCTCATACCTAGCAATCATAGCTTTTAAATAGCCTGACATTTGTATTTTAAGAAAGCAAACATCTGTTAACATCTTGATCACGTGATTATATAGCTGCTGAGACAGGATCATAGGGTAATCGAATGAGGGAGCTACTTTGGTGCGTGTACAGAATGTGCATAATAATGATCATATACACCTGGTCATCCATATGGAATAGATTTGCTTTCAAATGTTGAACCCTATTGAAGGTTTGGAAACAATTTGATGACAGGTTAAGAAACTTCAATAATATGTTGCACTTAGTCAAAAGCAGTTTGATAGAATCAGTGCATGAACACCAAAAATTGTGCACATGATCATGATGGTTTGAAAATTGCAGGGAAAAAAAAACCCTATAATGTTTCAGACATGCACATACTTGTTCTCACAGAGGGAAAATAAATTTGTAACATAATTGGGTGTTTATTGCTTAAGGTACTTTAAAGAATTTTAGTATGAGCCTCTTGGACCATAGTCATGAATCCCCAGGGAATTCACAAAACACTAACTAAATGGAAACCATTGAATTAGAACAAATGTTAAAGTCAACGTCACATTAGCATACAAGATAATGAAGAGCGGAAGATGAATACAACTTTAACCTGATCTATTCCAATGAACCATCATTACCAAAAATGGGAAATTGAAAAAAGGCAAAAATATTCACTATTTTTTACAAAAGGTTTAACAGAGATAAAGCAGTCATGAGAAATCCAAAAAATCCCAGAGACTGCTTCAGAAAGCAAACGATTTTACCAAATCAGAGGGATGGGAGCCAAGGATGACATTCATTTAGAATATGAACACATTTTCTTCTTTTTTTTTTACTATACATTCGATAACTGTCAGTAAAAACAAATAATGTAAAATTCGGAGTAAAATCTTAGATGATACTCTTAGCATTGAATAAAGTGGAACCAAATGATAAATGACAGAGGCTGATTAAATACTTTTTATTTCTGTCCACTTCTAGGTATGTATGAAGTGTTGTTGGGAGAGGGGAGGGGCTTCTAAGGAAGAGTTGTCAATTGCAGAGTAGAATTATAATTCTGGAAAAGCAGTCCTGGGGAAGGTGGTGCTCACCAGAGGGGTGCGTTTCTTGATTCTCTTACTCCAAGTTATTTTTTCCGTCTCGAGCCCCGCAACTGTCTTGTTGATAACTATTCTCACAAAATTCTCTCTCTCATGCATTCACCCTTAGTCACCTGCCCTCATTTTCATTTGTTGGGTATATCCTTTTAAAAGGTAAGCTTGTCACTGAGCAACCTGTGAAACAACATCAGTCTCTTTACATCACTCCCTGGCTTCCTTCTCATAGTAACTGTTTACAATTGAAGAGTCGATTTTGTTTCTGAGCTTTTTTTCCTCAAAAAATTGTTTTGTTGTTGAGATTGTTAAAATATTCTGCTACATTTTAGAAGAGCAGGTTGTTTTCCCTCTGTTGGCAATCAATGTATTCTTTCAATCAGTGCTTTGTTCTCTGTATTCAGACATTCTAGAGAGTTTTCTTGCATTATTTGCTCTATTGAGATAATGTGTTTTGATTTTTTTGTTGTTGTTGTTGCCTTAAGTTATACCTATACATTCTGTTATTAAGGTCAGCCTCTTTAGTTTGCATAGAATTCCTGGGTTCTTTTAATGTTACTTTTTGCTTCTCTTCTGCCAGAATATCCTTCACTTCAGGATTTTCATGTTCTGAATCTGTTAATCACAGCTTTGACAATATTCTACATCATGGAGTCAAAAATTTCCTACTCTGCTAATTCAAATCAACAATCATTTATTACATATCTATCATGCATTAGCCACTGTGCTGAGTGCTGGGGATGCAAAAACAAAAAGTAGTCTCTGTTCTCAAGAAGCTCACAGTCAAATGGAGGAGACAAAATACAAAATGCAAATAACTGTTTATAAACTATTACATCATTGTTGTCCTTCTTGTAAAATATCAACATATAGAAAAACAATATGTGGAAAAGTTTAGAAAAAGAATGAAGAAAATGAGAGAGGAAAATGACCAAAGATAGCCATGGAATATAGCAGTTGTTCTTTATACTTGAAGAGGACCAAAATGGCATCACTGTCAGGGTCAACGTACAATGTGTCTGTGGCTGATCAGACCAATAAAAGCTCGGAAGGTTCAACCATAAGTCAGGCACAAATAGTCTTATGAACATTTGGAATAGAGATGTCTCAAAATTTGCACATCCCATGTTTCTTTCGAGCTACTGCAATTCTGCTTTGTTCATAGAGCACAGTACCTTCTTTGATGCAAGTGTACCATGTTGGGTAGTCCTGTTCCAATGTCTGTCATGTCTCACAATTCTGAAGTTCTTTAGAGAGACCTTGAGAGTATCCTTATATCACTTCTGACCTCCATGTGACTGCTTGCTTTGTGTGAGTTCTCCGTAATATAGTCCTTTAGGCAATCATATGTTTGATATTTGAACAGCATGGCCAGCCCATTGGAGTTGTAATACCTGGCAGTTCAGCTCAAGAAAGGACCTCAGTGTATGGTATCTTTCCAGGTGATCTCAGAATTTTCCTAAGATGATTCAAATGAAAGCAGTTCAGTTTTCCCTGGCCAGGTTTCACAGGCATACAACAATGAGGTCAACCAACACAACAGCTTTGTAGCCCTTCAGTTTGGTAAGTAGCCTAAAACCTCTTCTCTCCCACACTTTCCTTCAGATCCTCCCAAATACTGAACTAGTTCATATGTATACACCAATCTCATCATCTATGTGTACATCCCTGGAAAGTACATCGCCAAGGTCAGTGAACTTATCCATAGCATTCAAAATTTCTCCATTTGCTGTAACCAGTAGTTTTACATGTGGATGGTGTGGTACTTGCTGGTGGAGAACCTTGTTGGCCAAAATTAGCACAAGTAGCAGAGCATAGATCTATACTGTGTTGCATCTCAGCCTCAGAGGCTGCATCGGTACACAATCATTGGTGAACAAAGAAGTCAAGCACCAACTTTCCACTTTAGCCTTGACTTGTAACCTTTTTAAGTTAAAAACTTTACCATCAGTGTGGTAGCTGATCTTGATGCCATTTTTGTGTACACTGAAGGCATCTTATAACATCTCTGAAAACATGCTAAAAAGCATGGGAGCAAACACACAGCCTTGTTTCACTCCATTGGTATCTGGGAAAGGGCCAGAGCATCATCATTATCCAGAACCCTTGCAAACAAGCCATTGTGGAACTGGCATACAATACTGATGAACTTCTCTTAGCAACCAAATTTTGCCATGATCTTCCACAAGCCCTCATGACTGACAGTATCAAAGACCTTGATTAGATCGACAAATATTATGGGCAAACCTGTCTCCTGCTCCTGGCATTTCTCCTGGAATGAATGGAGCCGCAAATGCCACGTCAACCATTCCTCAGCTCTTTGTCAAGCCATCCTGGCTCTCACATAGATGACAGTCTTTCAGCTGAGGGATCAGCCTATGATGGAGGACTCTAGCAAGAGTCTTGCCAGCAATGACTAAGACAGAGATCCCCCTGTGATTGTCACAGGATAACCCATTTCCATTTACTTTATAGAGATGGACAGTGGAGGCATCCTTGATCTGGTGGATAATCTTTTGCCAAATAACCCGGGAGATTTCAGTCAGTTTTCATATGATCAGTGGACACCCTGCCTGGTAAATCTCTGCTGAAATGGAATCGGCACAAGATGTTTTGCCACACCAGGGGAGCGTAATGGCATTCCAAACCTCTTCTTCAGTTGGAAGTTCAGCCAGAGGGGGATTGACTTCAACCTGACTATACAGTCAATGGCTTCAGCATTAGTTGATGATGGTCTGTTGAGAACACTATGGAAGTGTTCAGCCCATCTCTCCAGCATCATGTCTTTATCACTGATCAGTGTGGTTCCATCAGTGCTGAATAGTTGAGATTCACCACAGATTTTTGGCCCAGAAGTAATGGTCAAGGCTACTTTGGAATACTTTAGATTATAGAGTATAGGAGCGCTTTGGATTATTGGTTCACAGCATAAAACTGAATCTCATCTACCTTCCTACTGAGGCAAGAATCCTGCATCTCTCTAGGCTTTGCTTGCACTTTACTTTTGAAGGAGTTAAACACTACCTTCTTAGAGATGGAGGAACTATTTTGCTGCTAAACACTGGCATTCTTGTTTTTCATTTAGTAGCTTCTAATTTCCCCATCATTTTCATCAAACCAATCCTGATGTTTGTGAGGGCTCTGGCCCAGATGAGTAAATGTGGTGCTATACACCAAAACTCTGACAGTTGGTTACTCCTTTTCTGCTCCACTGTTGCCAAGTGTGTGTTGGCTCAGCTTTCCCTCCAAGTCAGCAATGAGCATTCTGCCTGGAGAAGCACTCTAATCTTTTGATGTTGAGTCTTCTAATAGTTGTCTTGCCTTGAGGCTGTCACTTTTGTTGAATATGAACATTTAGCTCAGCTGGGATAAGTCTATAATCAGTCCAGCATTCTGTGCCACACATCTCCTTAGTCACTCCCACATCCTGTCTATCTATTCTTACAATGACATCGTCTATTAAATGCCAGTATTTGCTGTGAGGGTGCATCCATGAAGTTTTATTGTGTTTAGGTAGTGTTGGTGATAAGAAGGTCATGAGACACACAAGTCTTCAGTAGTAAGTGACCATTGCTGTTGCTGTTTCTGACTCCATTCCTCACAAGGACTCTCTCCTGTGTCCGATAGTCTGTGCCTACTCTGCCATTAAAGTAACCCAGAATTACAAGCTTGTCCTCTTTTGCCACATTGATGATGAGGGTCTCCAGCTCTTCACAACATTTTTCTTTGGCCTCAGCAGCGTTTGTCATGTTGGAAGCATATGCATTGATATGGTGGTGTGGCACTTTCTTGCAAGTGGCAATCACATTATCATCACACTGCTATTCACTCCTTTTGGGAGACATACAGGCTTATTGACTAGATTAGATTTGATTGCAAATCTTACACCAGCTTCAGAGTGCTCCTCATTATGGTGGTTACTCCAGAAAAATATGTATCCAGCCCTGACTTTGGTAATCTGGCCTTCATTAGCCAGCCCTGTTTCACTGAAGGCTGCTATTTGGATGTGATACTTGCAACACAAGCTGTTCATCTTTCAGTTCTACTGGATTTCTTGTTGTTCATAAGCATGCACACATTCCTTGTATCAATGGTCAGTGGAATCACTTGAAAATTTTTTGTAATTTTTTTTTGTTTCTACTACAGGGTGGGATCCCTGACTGGTGCAGTAAGCAGGCCAGAGTTAGGTAAAGCTGATAATTTTTAGGGGACCTTTTCTAGCCCCTTCCTCATGCCAGGAGATGATCAGTGAGGTCCTTAAAAAGGCTACTCAGACACCCAGGGGGCTGCCGAATCCCACTTCTGCTTCAGTCCAGTGATGAGATGACCCTGTGCCCCGGGTCTCTTGTGTCCAGGGTTGTGAGTAGAGTTCCCAGTGTGTCTCCATTTACTGCTTTGTCACTAGCCAACTTCAAGATAGGTAAAATAGCAACATCATAACATAGCAAAATAGTTGAATAGCAATAAATAATGAAGTAGCATCATAGTAAAATGGTATGGGTGATATCTTTTGACTCGAGCATAAATTGGATTTAAATAAGGCAGAGTTTGCATGAAGTTATCAGCCTCATTTTCTTTTCCAGAGTCATCAGAGTCCAGTGGCAAGACAAAAATCAAGACGACTGGTGATGGCTTGAGATGTAGTGCATTAACTTGGCGTCTTTGATGTCTGACCAAGTTCTAAGCACTCCATAGCACCTGCTTCTTCGGTCTTCATGACCCATTGAAACAAATTGTTTGAGCCCCATCAGTTACCCTTGGCCTGGTTTATTTGATCTGCTAAGATGGTTTTACCAGGGTGTGGCCACTGCATATGCTACAGCTTCTTGGAGCCACAGGTGAGAGTTGAATGCCAGGTGGACACCAAAGGTGGATGAACAGCCCTCATGTGAGGGGTACTAACCCTCCCTGAACACCCCATACACCCCACAAACTATATATTTGTGTGTATACATATACATATATATGTGTGTGTATATATGTATATATCTATGTGTATGTAAATATATATATACATATATATGACAAATTTGAAATAATTAACAGAGAAAAGGCTCTAACATTAAAGAGGATAAAGAAATACTTCTTGTCGAAGGTGGATTTTAGTTGGGACTTGAAAGAAGCTGGAGGGTGATAAGGAGGGAGAGAATTCTAGGTATGGAGGAGAGCCAGTTAAAATGCACAGATTTGGGAGATGGAATTTCTTATTCAAGAAATGGAATAGAGGCTGTTGTCACTGGATCACAGAGTACCTTAATTTTTTAAAATTGCTTTATTGAGAGCTTTAATTTTCGACCTAAATTCATCCCTAATTTCTTATTTCATAAAATGTATATTCTTTTTGAGCCATTCTCAAGTTTCTTATTGTTCCTTCATTTCTGAGAAGTTCACAGCATTGCTGTCTTTCATCAGGAACTATTGGTTCACATATCCTTTATGTTTTTAATAATATTTACTAGTATATTTTTTATATTTTTACTTTATATATTTACTAAGTTTTCTTTGCTTATTGTGGTTTTACTCCTTTCTGTTTTTAAGATCTTCTTTGTTGCATTATCTGCTTTTGTTTTGTTTTTGTATTGAGCTTTTAATGAGTCTTCTTTTTCTCATTATTTTTTCTTCACTCCCCGTTCACTCCCCACCTCTGTAGCTTTTCTTCCCTGCCTTTTCTGATGGGCAGAACCCTGAGGATGGGCTACAGGGCTGCCTCATCCTCCCAGCAGGATTAATGCTTTGTGCTGTGTGTCCTCTGTAGAGGGAAAATTAAAAGGATTGCTGTGCAGTTGTGAGCGCCAAATTGAGATTACATATGTTGGCCTCTTACCAAGGTTTGTTACTGAGAATTACGTTGATATTATATCAGAGATTTTGTGGCTGACAGATGTTCACAATAAAGTCAGGGATTTACAAAAAAGGATCTATAGGCTACTTAAATCTATGTATCAATTTCTCCTGATTCTTTTCCCCACATTGGTTTGTAAAGCAACTAGAAGCTTTAGGGGGACTACCAACTCCATGCAATTGCTTTGAGATTTTTTGGGGGTGGCCTGAAATCACTGGGGTAGGTAGGTGGTGCATAGAATATGGGGTATAGAGTCAGGAAGATTCCTCTTCTTGAGTTCAAATCTGACCTCAGACACTTACTAGCTGTGTGACCCTGGGCAAATCACTTAACCCTATTTGCCTTAGTTTCTTCATCTGTTAAATGAGCTGGAGAAGAAAATGGCAAACCACTTCAGTATCTTTGCCCATAAAACCCCAAATGGTGTCACAAAGAGTCAGAAATGACTGAAACAACTGAACAACTCTTAATTTCTTTAAGTATTGACTCATTTGATCTCCTTGCTGTCCAAGGGACTCTCAAAAGTCTTCTCCAATACCACAATTTGAAAGTGTTGATTCTTCAGTGCTCAGCTTTCATTATATTCCAACTCTCAGTCATACATTGCTGCTGGAAAACCATAGCTTTGACTATACAGACCTTTGTTGGCAAGGTGATGTCTCTGCTTTTTAGTATGCTGTCCAGATTTGCCATAGCTTTCCTTCCAAGGAACAAGCATCTTTTAATTTCATGGCTGCGGTCACCATCTGCAGTGATCTTCTAGCCCAGGAATATAAAATCTGATGCTGTTTCCATTTTTTCTCCCTCTATTTGCCAAGAAGTTGTGGACTCAGTTGCCAAGATTGTGTGTGTGTGTGTGTGTGTGTGTGTGTGTGTGTCTTTTAATGTTAAGCTTCAAGCCAGCTTTTACACTCTGCTCTTTCACTCTCATCAAGAGGCTTCTTAATTCTTCTTCACTTTCTTCTCTGAGAGTGGTATTGTATACATATCTGAGAATGTTGATATTTCTCCCAGCAACCTTAATTCTGGCTTTTGATTCATCCAGTCTGGCATTTTACATGATGTACTCTGCATATAAGTTAAATAAATAAGGTGACAACATACATCTTTGTCGTACTTCTTTTCCAATCTTAAACCAATCAGTTGTTCCATGATCAATTCTAACTATTGCTTTTTGAACAGCATACAGGCTCTTCAAGAGCTAAGTAAGATGATCAGGTATTCCCATCTCTTTGAGGACTTGTCACATTTTGCTGTGATCCACACAGTCAATGTAGTCAATGCAGCAGAAGTCAATGTTTTTTTTTTTGTTTTGTTTTGTTTTGTTTTGTTTTTTTTCTGGAACTTCCTTGCTTACTCCATAATCCAGCAAATATTGGCCTCTCGTCCCTCTGCCTCTTTGAAAACGAGCCTGCTCTTCTGGTAATTCTTGGTTCATATATTGCTGAAGGCTAGGTTGCAGAATCTTATACATAATCTTGCTGGCATGTGAAATGGGTGCAATTGTTTGGTAATTTGAACATTCCTTGCCATTGCCCTTCTTTGGATTGGTACATAAACTGACTGTTTCAATCCAGTGGCCACTGTAGTGTTTTCCAAATTTGCTGGAATATTTTGAGTGCAGCTTTAACAACATCTTTTAGGATTTTAAATAGCTCAGCTGGAATTCCATCACTTCCACTAGCCTTATTGTTAGCAATGCTTCCTGAGGCCACTTGACTTAATTCTTCAGGATGTCTGGCTCTAGATCAGTAAGCACACCATTGTGGTTATGAGTGATGTTAAGATCTTTCTTGTATAGTTCTTTTGTGTATTCTTGCCACCTCTTCTTCTTCTCTCCTGCTTCTGTCCATACCATTTTTGTCTTTTATCATGCCCATTTTTTGCATGAAAGTTCCCTTGTTATCTCTAGCAAAGGAGAGGCTCACCAGCAGCTGCATATGAGAGGTTGGTGTTAGAATGCAACATCTGACTGAAAAAGCTGAAGAACTAAGACCAACAGAAGATAGAGCAACTTGGATACTACTACTGCTGCTGCTGCTGCTGCTGCTGCTGCTGCTGCTGCTGCTGCTGCTGCTACTACTGCTGCTGCTGCTGCTGCTGCTGCTGCTACTACTACTACTGCTGCTGCTGCTGCTGCTGTACTACTCCAATCCAATAAACATTAATAATGCCAGGCACTGTGCTAAGTGCTGCAGATACAATTAGTAAAAAGAAAAACAGTCCCTGTCCTCAAGGAGCTTATAATCTAATAGGGGGAAACAACACACAAAAGGAGGCAGAAAAAGGAGGGGAGAACAGGGAGTATCTTGTTCCATGGAGTTGAAACCAGGCAGAGTAGCAGATGCAGAGTAGAGTGAACACAGAAAGTTCAATTTCTGTCCTCTATAAAGAAAGGCATGGGGAGGAATTTGGTACTCTATTCTGCAGTCCTACTCCTACTCCTACTCCTACTCCTACTCCTACTACTACTACTACTACTACTCCTACTCCTACTCCTACTACTACTCCTACTACTCCTACTACTACTACTGCTACTGCTGCAGCTACTACTACCACCACCACCACTACTTAAGAGTTAAGAGGGGATGGGGAAGATGTCTAGTAAAAGAAGGAATTTTAGTTGGGATTTAAAAGGAACTTAGGGAGTTACTACTAGCTAACATTAAGCTGTGTAAAATACTTTTGGGTGTGTGTGTGTGTGCGTGTGTATGTAGTTGATTTGATCCTCATAAGAATATGTGAGGTAGGCACTATTATTATTCCCATTTTACAGATCAAGAAACTGAGATCGATAAGTAATTTACCCAAGGTCACATAACTTGTAAGTCTCAGAATTCAGAATGTGAGATTTGAACTCAGGTCTTTAAGGCTCTAAGCAGACAATGGCAACTCAGTGCTCAGAAAATAATGGAATGCCTAGTAGAGACCAGAGTCTTCATTTCCAACAGCAACATGTGTGATGTGATTACCAGAATAAATGACATTGCCAGAAGATATAAGGAACCATGCAATGTCTCAGGTGTGAGTTGCACCTCCCATTCATATGACATGTCTCTGGCCACATTTATCCCTGTGTGTGTGCTTCTACATCCTTGTTCCCTGGATACTTGGTGGCATGGATAGTGTTCTGGACTTGGAATCAAGGAGACCTGGATTTGAATCCTCCTATATGGTGTGTGATACGGATAAATCACGAATTTCTCTCAGCCTCAGTTTCCTCACCTGTAAAATCAGGTTTGACTTGATAATATCTAAATTCCCTTCCAGCTCTAAGTCTATGATCCTCTGAGCCCAGGATCTTATATGTGTCCCTCTCTGCATGGTCCTTGATCACATGTTTGCTGAATGTTTTACTGATAGTATGACAGCTGGGGAGAATGTTCCCAGTATGGGTATGGGGGCAATCTTTTCTTGTCATTTAACTTGCTATGCTGTTTGGATAAATGCCTTTTATTTTGAACTGACATATCCTTTCTGGTTGGTTCAATAGAAATAAACACATCAGTAAGGACTGATAAGTGGCTTTTAATGGGTGCTGACCAATGGTACCTCAAACCTAAAGTCCTTTCTGGTGCCTTGTGTGGTTGGAGGCATGGAAAGCGACAGAGAAATTGTAGCAGATGTAGGAAGGACATTTTCTGATATATGCCACTATTGTTCAGCAGCAAGTACATAGGGATTGAGGAGGTAGATGGAGGAAGTAACACAGGGTTGGCGTTTAACCAGGCATGAGTGAAGATAGGACAAAAGAGACAAGGGTTTCAAGAGTTGAACTGGTCAACTACGACGTCAAGATTATGACCTTATAAGAGAACAAAGTAAAGCAATGGTCTGGCAGAGTAGGGAGGGAGAGAGTGACCAGAGGTCAAAATGAACTTGAAGAACAGGTTTAGGAGAATCGAGTGAGACAGAGGGACAGATGAAAGGATTTGAGGCTGTGCTCAAATAAGGGTAATGAGTACTTATTGATCATGATCAGATCAAGAGTATGGTTCAGAAGTGGTTCTGAAGAGGAGGGAACGGAGGACTTGTCTAAAGAGAGTATGTGGCTTCTTAGTGACTTCATCAACTACTATTTTTAAAAATTTGTACAGATCATAGTACAGACATATAGCCAAGGAAAAATACAAAAGAATAGCAGAGTTCTATAAAAGTAGTGGTAGGAATATTAAAGTTCAGAATAATTTAAAACTAGTTACAAATACTAAAGACAATGGAAAAATGTGATTTAAAAAAAAGCTTTTTGAGGGGCAAAAGGAAGATCAAAGAAATGAATTTTGCTCTTCAGAGTATGTGGCTTAATGATAATAGACAATGGTAAGAAGGGAGTACTAGACAACTATTTTGCTTCTATTTCCTCTTCCTTTGAGGCAGAGTGCTGGAGTGAGTGGCCAGTCAGAAAGTCATATTAAATAGTAGATTCCCAAATTGATGCAACAATGACAGCCACATAAGCCTGAAACTATGAACATTTTTACCAATCACAGGCCTGAAAAGAGCCTCACGCCAACAACTATGATGAATAAACAATGGTTCATAGGTCAGAGGTATTTGGAGCTGAAAGGAACCTTTGCGAAGTTAGCCCAACACCCTCATTTTCCATATGCAAAAACTGAGACCCAGGATAGCAAATTAACTCACCCAAGGTAATTAATTTTGTAGTTTCTCATAGATGTAGGTTAGCAAATGTTTCTGTTCATGTTTCTTAATTTCAAGCATCTTCTTTTAGGAATTGCCATATGTTCAGTCTCACTATTAGGCATGGACTTTTGAAATCTGTAAAAGCTTAAACTTGAAGGGAATTACCTAAAAACCAGAAAGTGTTTTGTACTCAAGCAAGGTGGTCAAGTGGCTCAAATCTTTTTAGTGTGTTAATAGAACTTGTGAAAGAGGGTGCTACCAGGGAAAAGAAAAAGAAAAAGAAATAAAACATGTAACTATTAGAGAAAGAGCTAGAAATTATTTTAAAAGTCAATTCTTAAAATTATTTTTAGAAATGAAGAGAGCTTTGGTCAAAATAAAAAAGTTAGTCACTTTGGAACTGGGGCCAACCTCGTGATTAGCACACAAATGAATCATATTCCTGTTGCTTAGAAATAAGTAGCAAAGACTTCCAGGTCCCATGACCAACAAGAAGGAGGACTACAATAAGTCAACAAGCATTTTATTCAGTGCCTACAAAGAAACGTAAAGGACAGTCTCTGCTCTCAAGGAATTTATAGACATCATGCAGTTGTGTACTACATATATATGTGTATATATGTATATACATGTATATCTTATAGAAAACATGCATATGTGTATCTAACAACATACAGTTATGTACTACATATTACATCTTACAGAAAATATGCTTATGTATTATATATATTTATCTTTCAGACAACATGCATACAACTGTATATACTATATATGTATGTACATATATATGGGCATTATGTGTTATATTACTAGAGATAATAAATAGAGGGAAGACTGACTCCTTTGAAAAGCAAAAGGCCAATATTTGTCCTAACTGGGAATGTAGTGCTCTGTATATGCAGTACTGAGCTTGAGAATTGAGACTAGAGGGCAATGGGGCAAAATAAAAAAGTGTGCATGACTTCACCAGGCTTCCCTGAAGGAAAAATCCCAATATCCATCTCAGAACAGTTTTATCCATCCTACCCATGCCTCAGAAGTCACTTGGGCTAGATTGTGAGGCCAGTGAAACATGAATTGCCCAGCAAGGGATAAAGTTGAGATAATGTTGAAGTCCAGCTCACAGAGAAACCACTCAAATGTGAAGAAGTCAGAAAGCGAGCAGTAGGTGAATATAAGAAAAAATGACTGAAATTACCAAAGCTCTTAGAAAGAGAAAAACTCAGTTAAAGACCTTGAGCATAAACTGTTAAATCAACAGGGAAAATATTAATAGCAGAAGGGAATATGGCATATGCATCAGCTAATAGAATCCAGACATCTATGAGTAAATATTGTAAGACAATGAAAAATGAATATCTCATGAGATGTTGACTTACGAAACAGTAAATTGGATTCCCAAGAGATCATTGAAACATATTAGGGTAGTCCTAAATGATTTTTAAGAGAAATAAGAATTGTAAAAGGAGAATTTGTGAACTACAAAGCAGAAATAATTGGCAGAATAGAAAAAAATTGAATCCATAATGATGTCTCACCAAAAAAAGGGGCCAATCTGACTAAAAAGATGGCAGAAAATAAAATCAACAAAGTAACAAATGAGCAAAATTGAATCACAACAAAAACAGAAGAAATAAAAAGAATTATTATATCCTATTGCACACACTTGTATGCTAACAAAATTGAGAAAACAAAAGAAATAGAGGAATATCTTCAAAAGTATACAATGCCCAAACTAGCAGAAGACCAAATAGAGATCTTGTGTAATCCAATCTCCAAAGAAGGAATAGAACAACCTGTAAAGGAACTATTAAAGAAAAAAATTCTGGTTCTGATTGATTTATAGGAGTATAATATTAAACTTTTAAAGAACGATTAGTATCAATATGTTACAAATTGGTTCTAAAAATAGAGAAAGTACCTTACCACATTACTTTTATAAGACAACTATAGAATTAATAACTAAATTAGAGAAAGATAAAACACAGAAGGAGAACTGTAGACCAAAATCATTAATGGATATCAATATAAACATTTTTAAATAAAATCTTGTTAAACAGACTATGGAAATTCATCCAAGACATCATTCATCATGATCAATTTAGATTTATATTAGTGATGCAAACATGACTCAACATTAGGAAAATAATTAACACAATCATATGAACAACAAAAAATATCCAGAAGCTTATGCTTATTTCAATAGATGTGTGTAAAGCCTTTAGACAAAGCATAAAATTCATTTGTGCTAAAACAAACAAAGAAAACCCCAACCTTACAAAGTAGAGGCATAGATTGACATTTTACTACTGTCATAAAATGTGTCTACTGAAAATGAAAAGCAAGTATGTTCAGTGGTCGTACACTGGAACTTTTCCCAACAGATGCAGAAGTAAAGCAAGGATGCCCACTCTCTGCACTATTATTTGATATAATTCTGGAAATACAATAATAATAAAGCAAAAAGAAAGAAATTAAAGTCATAAAGATAGGTAAAGAGAAAAAATCCTCATTTGCTGATGATATGATGGTATACTTAGAAAATTCTAGGGAATCAACAAAGATGCTAATTAAGACAATAGTTTTAGCAAAGTTGAAAGCTACAAAATAATTTCTTTAAAAATCAACAAATTTCCATATAATAACAAAATCCAAGAGGCAATAAATAATAGAGGTAAATTCTCCCCCAAATAATGACAAAATGCATAAAAAGCTGTGAATCAATCTACTAAAGCATACAAAGGACTTAAGGATTCAATTACAAAGTGCTACTGGGGTTTTCTTCAAAAAGATACTGGAGTAGTTTGTCTTTTCCTTTTTTCCAGCTCATTCACAGATGAGGAAACTGAGGAAAACAGTTAAATGACTTGCCCAGGGTCACATAGCTAGTGTCTGAAGCCAGATTTAAACTCAGAAAGATGAGTTCCTAACTCCAGGCGAAGCATTCCAGTCACACTACCACCTAACTGCCCTATCATCCCTACACTTTCACTTATTTTCAATCTCTTTCTCACTGTCTTTACTGGATCATTTCCTACTGCTTACAAACATGCCCGTGTCTCCCTTATCCTGAAAAAATCCTCACTTGATCCTTCCATCCCTGCTATCATTCTATATCTTTTCTTCTCTTTGAAGCTATATACCTTGAAAATATCTGCATTAGATGTCTCTATTTTCTCTCCTCCTACTCTCTTCTTAAGCCTTTAAAATGTGTCTTCCAACCTTGTTGTTGTTGTTCATTTTGGAAAAGGACCAATGACAAGAGAAAGGTCATGTCTTGACTTGCACATGAATTGGATTTAAGTGAGGCCGGGCTGTGCAAAGTCATCAGCCTCACTCTCTCCTCCAGAGTCATGAAGTCCAGTGGTAAGCTTAAGTCAAGACAGCTGGCCATGGCCCAGCCTTCCAACCTTATCCTTCCACTGAAACTGGTCTCTTCAAAGTTACTAATGCTCCCTTAGTTACCAAATCCAATGGCTTTTATCTGTATTCTCCTTGACTTCATTTCAGCCTTTGTAACTGTTGGTTATTCTCATCCTCAATACTTTCTTTCACTAGATTTTTGGGATACAATTTCTATCCCGGTTTCCTTCCAACTTATGTGACTTTTCCTTCTCTTTTTCCTTTGCTGGATCCTCTTTCGGATCATGCCCTCTATACACAGGTGTTCTCAGCATTATGTCCTGGGCCTTCTTTTCTTCCTCTTTTATATTATTTGGTGATCTCATCAGCTCCCATGGATTAAATTAACATCTCTATGCTAATGATTCTAAAATCTTCCTTTCCTGGCCCAAACTCTCTGCTGACTTCCAATCTCAAATATCCAACTGCCTTTCAGACACCTCAAACTGGATGATGTCCAGTGGATATCCTAAACTCAGCATGTCCAAAATAGAACTCGTTATGTCTCCCACTAAACCTTCCCCATCTCCTACCTACCCTATTACTATAAAGGGCAACACCATCATCCCAGTATCTCAGGCTCAACCTAGGAGTCCTTTTGGACTCCTCACGCTCTCTCACCCCAGCTTTCCCCACCCAATCTATTGCCAAGGCCTGTCAATTTCATCTTTGCAGTACCTCTCTAAAACACTCACTTCTCTTCTCTTATACTGCCACCACTCTGGTGCAAGTCCTTATCACCACAAGCCTGGACTATTGTAATAGTCTGCACATAGGTCTGCCTGACTCAAGTCTTTCCCAACTCCAATCCGTCCTCTATTCAGCGACTAATTTTCCCAAAGCACAAGTCTAATTATGTCACCCTCCAACCCAATAAACTCCAGTGGCTCCTTATTGCTTCTAGGAACAAATACAAAATGCTCTTTGTCATTCAAAGCCCTTCATAACCCAGTTCCCTCTTACCTTTCCAGTCTTCTTATACCTTACTCCCCAGCACATACTCTTCAATCCAGTGACCCTGGCCTCCTGGTTCTTTCACCAATAAGACACTCCATCTCTCAGCTCCTGGCATTTTCTCTGGCTATCACTCATGCATGGAGTTCCTTCTCCTCTGCTTTGCCTACTGACTTCCATGGCTTCCTGTAAATCCCAGCTAAAATCCCATACTTTAGTGGAAGCTTCCCCCAACCTCTCTTAATTCTAATTCTTTCATTTCATTATTTCTTGTTTATCTCATCTGTAGTTTGCTTTGAATGTATTTATTTGCACATTTCCTCTCCCATTAGATTGTAAGCTCCTTGAGGGTAGGGACTATTTTTGCCTCTTTTTGTATCCTCAGTGTTTGGTACAGTGCCTGCCACATAGCAAGCACTTAATCAATAAATCTTTAGTGATTGATTGCTGTTACTTAACAATAATGGCAGCTAACATTTATATGTGCTTACCATGTGTTAGACATTGTCCCAAGAGCTTCATAATTACTATCTCATTTGATCCTGACAAAAACCCTGGAAGGTAGGTGATATTACTATCCTTATTCTACAGATGAAGAAATTGAGGCAAACAGGTTAAATGACATGCTCAAGGTCACATAGCTAGTAAGTGTCTGAAGCCTGATTTGAACTCCGGTCTTCTTGACCGGCGCTCTATTCACTGCGCCACCTATTACCTGGCATCAGGAAGACCTCCTGCCTTAAATACTTACTAGCTGTGTGACCCCAGGATAGTCATGTAACTTCTTAGTCTCAGTTTCCTCACTTGTAAAATAAGGTATAATGATAACATCTACCTTATGAAGTTGCTATGAGGGCCCAATGAGGTAACGTGCAAAATTCTTTACAAATCTTAAAGTGCTACTTTAAAAAAAAAACTAACTAGGATTAGCTATTATCATCTGAAGATCTTTCTACCTGTGATGCTCTATGATCATCTCCCTTCACTAACATAGATATCTATTATTGATAATATGCCTTTATTTTCACTTTCATGTCAGTGACCTAGGCTCAGTGCTCAGGGTATCATAGAACAAACTGACAAGGGATTATACTTAATGAGAGCTTGAAACAGGCTTCAGATTCATTAATTGATAATTGCTCTTGGCTGTTACATCCCCGGACAACTCCTCAAGATCTAGATAGATCACAGTTTGGGTTAATGTCCATACATATCTCTTAATAAATTTATCAATTAGTCTAATTTATGCAAGCCCTATTTCCAAGGAGAATCACTTTCTATGTTGTATAAGATCCTGTGCCTTCTGAGCCCTACAAGTTTATGAGATTATTAAGAAAAAGGAGTCCTCTAACAAGAGATGACCAACTCAAGCAGTTTTCACATCCATGGGCAATTCAATCTCATGCCTCTCTCTCTTTCAGATGCATCAGTTACTTTAGTAAGTGAAATTTTCAACTCAGCCAGACTTCAGTAGAAGTATAAGTTATTGATTATAATCCCTATTCATTTTATTATTTCTTATCATGATTACAAGTTCAGTCTTCAGTACATAAGTCTCAAATTACACATATCCAGACATATAGATGGAAATGGTTATGGTTCATATGTGACAACGATGCCACGGGTTGAGATAGTAACAATGTCCATGCATATAAGCAGATGGCCTGAAGTCAGGTGGGTGCTGGAGTGAGCTCCGAGTGGCTCTGCCAAGCCAATTGTAAAATTTTCAGTGTGGACATTTTTACCTTAGAAATCAACAAATGCTATAAGTCAGGACTTGATTTATTGTTTTATTGATTGTCTAGACTTAGGGAAATGATAGAGAAAATGTAAATAATGCAAATTAAATGGAAAAGTATGTGTGGTTAGTACTTTTTTTTTTTCAGAGAGCCAAATGTTAAACATTTCCCAGCACACCTCTGCCTATAGGCATTTAATTCTTTATATCTATTACCAGCTCACTTTGCTTAAGGCACTGAACTAGGCACTGGGAAGACAAAGATATCACGTAATCCCTGACAAGGAGCTTCTAATTTAATTGTAGCTAGGTGGTGCAGTGGATAGAGTACTGGACCTGAGTTCAAATCTGTCCTCATGCACTTACTAGCAATGTGACTCCTGTACAAATCACTTAATCTCTATCAGCCTCAGTTTCTTCATCTGTAAAATGTGGATAATAATAGCACCTGCCTCAGACAGTTGTTCTGAGGAACAAATGTAATGATATCTGTAAAGCACTTATAGTGCCCAGCATGTGATAAGTGCTATATAAAAGTTACCTATTATTATTATTATTGTTACTGTTACTATTATTGTTATTTTTATTTATTTACTTATTTGTTATTGTTAGCAAGAGAAGGACATGTACAAAATAATAATGTTACAAGGAGGAATGTGATAAATTAAAAGAGAGATCCAAATAAAAGTACTATGAGAAATTTGAGGTAGGAGAAATCATTTTCTCCTATGTACATACATTGTAGTAGTAGTGGTAATGGTGGTTGTTTTGGGGATGGAGAAGAGACAGTACTTTGGTCAACTCTTCCAGGACTGTGCATACCTAAATATAGATGGATCTTTTTGCATTGTTTAGTGTGTATTTGGTAAGGCCACTTAGATTTACAGTTTTCTTAACATCATTGCCCACTAAAAAAGCCTTTTAATTCATAATTACTGCTTATCTGGTTGATTTACCTAGAGTTGCCAATATCTTACAACAAATCACAGTTTCTAGACCATTTGAAATTCTTTATCTTTATTCTGGTTCATTGGATCTTCTAGAATGATTGAGAAAATACCATTCCTTCCACCAGTTTTTCAGTCCCTGCATAAGATCTAGAGATCTTAGGCATCACACGTTTAGATATCCTGATCTCTGATCTCTGATCTCTGACCTATGAATTAGAATCAGGCTTCAGAAAAAAAAAAAAAGGATTAGAGGAATCAGAAGTTGTTAATGAAATCCCAAACTTTTTCATTTACTGAGAATTTATTGAAATGAATTTAGAATTTAGTGATTCAATGTCAGTAAACTCTGATCTCACTGGCTCACACATGCTTATTGATTGATCACTGAATTATAAATTTAGGTCTAGAAGGCATGGGAGAGGTGATTTAGTTCAACCTTAATTTCCAGACCAGGAGACTGGGGGGGTCTGGAGAATTTAAGTGACTTTCCCCAGGGCATCCAGGTAGGAAGTGTCAGAACCAGGACCTGTATTCTTGCCAATGCCAAACGTTGCTTCTCTCTGATTCCTGGGGTTTGCAGTGAAAATCATCTATGTTTGAGGTCTGGGGCAGCACTGAATGGTTAGTCTCATTCCACAGCGAATCAATGTGTGGTATGGAACCTTTTTTTTTTTTTTTTTTTTGAAGCAACCTCTATCCCCTTAGCCTCTCAAAGCCTCCTTTGCTGAGTTCACTGGTTCCTTAGTGGTCTGAAAGAGACAGGATGTGCCTACAGTTGGATAAGTCCTTTATAGGCTCTTCTCATTTCTTCAGTTCAACATGGTAAAGCCTGACTTGGGAAGGAGCTAAGATTTCCAGATGACTGGAAGAACACCAATTATTTTAATCAGACTGAATCCCTATTCTCTAGGCATTTACACACTGAACTAGATAACATTAGAGAAGACAGAACTGTCAATGTACATTATCTAACCTAAGATAACACAAAGAAAAACCTCCAATGTAATGAAATGACTTTAAAATTTTACTTCCCTAGAATGTTCTGTCAGCTTGTCTCTGAAAATTTGTACATTTTCCAACTATCTTGTTTCATTGAGTGCGGGGTTCAGGCTAACTCCATTACTGGTACAAAGTGGGGTAGGAGAAGCAGAAGAGGATAGCATGCCTCACTATGCCTAATGGGTCACAGTGTCCTAAGATAGAACCTTTGGCGGAATTGTTAAGGTCCATGGCTAGAGACTATTGCTGCCTTGTGGAGCTTGTAAGTACAGATATATCTCCTTGCTTATTCTCAAATGTGCATGACTCCCTGCCAGATTTTTAGATGGAGAGGGGTGGGGGGAAGGAGATGATAGCAAAAAATCATCTACTATGTGCAAGATATTTGCCAAATATCTCACTGAATCTTTACAACAACCCTAGTGATATTATTATTCCCATTTTACAGTTGAGAAAACAGACAGAGGTTAAGTAACTTGTCCAGGGCGCACAGCTAATAAACATCTGAGGTTGGATTTATACTCAGGTCTTCCTGACTCTTACTAGAGAACCATCAAGGTCATTTCCAGGTCTCAATCTATACTCCCCATATATATCCTCTTACAAATATTTCTCCACCATGTTTATTTTAGTGGGTTTGGTTTTATGATTGGTGTCAAACTGATACTAAAACATTGATCTCATCACCCAACCCCCATTTGCTTTACCTGAGTTGATTGCTGGTTTCACTTTCACTTGGCTCCCTCTTAATTCTCTGTGAAAAAGGAGGAATTGTTGGTAGTTCCCTCGATGGTAAACAAGCAAGTCCTCAGACACTCTAAACTAGTTGTGTTTCCTAAGGGTATTAAAATCTCAAGTGTTGCATCCATGGAGTGTTTGATATGGGGGCAGGGAGGGAGGAGGGGATCCAGGACCTGGGGCTTGGACATGGGTGTATTTGGACATGGCCAGGTGCTCATTTGGAGAGGGCAGTGTAAATTCCATTACTTAGTAAAGCACAGAACAGATGGCCCTGTCAGTACTAGGCACAGCACAATCATGGACCATATGAGCATTCCCAAACAGTGCTGCATATGTAAGCCCAAGCTGCCAGCAACACCTTTGGTATTTAAATCCCAGCATACCACCCCCATCCCTCCAGTAGAGAGCTTACAGCAGAGAATTTGCTTAAACAATGTGTGCTTCTTGATTTTAATTTTCAAGGACATAACTGGGGTTATTTCTCTATATTTCTTTTCATTTTGGAAAATCAACACTAGCCAAGTTCTCTGTGAAGCAAGCAGGTGGTGCCTCACAGCATCCAAAAGGAGTACATTGGGGATTAAGTTCAAGACCCCCTAGCCCTACCACTGTGGAAGTCATTTAAAGTTTACCAATGATTTAGTAGCATCAGGATTCCAGAAGTGAATAATTTATATTTCTAATGTTGCTGTTTTAGCACCCTTTATAGGTAACAAAACTTATCTATAACCTGTTTGGATATGTATTCTATTGATCAAAATCCCCCATTTCCCAGAGTTTCAACAAGCCAGTCACACACACCGAAGGCATCACAACAGTGCAAAAGAACACTTACTTAAAATAAATGAAAGTTAATTAATAAAGAATTAAAATCAGGCAGCAAGCACTTTATCACCCATTTCCCAAAACTACATCCTCTATATTTTGGAAGCTACATACAAAAAGTTGCTCAGGGCTGAGTGTTAAACACCAGTTTCAGGCACAGTTTCTCAGCCATGGTGACAGCCTAGAGAGCTTTGGGAGTTCTGGCTTCTCATCATAGCAGCGGCATTGGGAACTGAGCTTTTTGGAGGAGTGACCGTTAAACAATCGTTAAAACCTCAGGCATGTACTGAGTTGACTGCCTCTAACTGTGTCACCAATGAGGTCTAGATGAGATGTTGGATCTCAAGGCATTTGCTTCTCTCCTCTTCTGTTACCCTCACTCATTATTGTTCCTTTTCTTGCAAGACCATGCCCAGATCCCTACCAGATATGCTCCAAACATTGTCATTCAAGTGAAATCTATAATGGGGTAGTGTCGTTCCCCTACACTTTACCCAAGCTTGTAGGGAAATAAAATCCCTCTCAAATTAAATAGAAGATTGAGATAGATAGGAGATTCCTATTAGGAATGGGTGGATCTAGGTTTGTCTTTTTTAGAAACCTCCCTGTGTACAATGCTCACCTATGAAGTCAGAAACCAGATTTCAGAGTGAAATGAAAGTGGAGGCAATGAGTGTAAACATCATTTGTTTGTTTTTTTAAGGAGTTTCACTGTGAGACCATGGGGTAAAAGCTACCAGGGATGATATGATCTTAAAGTTGAGGGATGCTTCGGCAGATTTGTAGGCAGCAGAGGAAAAAATACTTATAGGTAGGGAGAGATGGAAGATTAGACAAAGAGGATGAGAGCAGGACTGATCTACTAAATCAAATGGGAGGTGTTGGGATTAAGGGTATCTGTAGGGTGGATGGCCTTAGGAAGATGAAGAGTCACTTCATAAGGGACTGGAGTAAAGGAGGAGTAAAAGAGATGATGTTGAGAGGTTTTGGGATGAGGAGAAAGGGAGAAGAAAGACTTCATGGCAAAGGGCTTAAACTTTCTCAGTAATGTATGAAGTGAGGCTTTCAACTAAGAGGTTGGAGAGGAGGGCTATGAGGAGCTTCAGGAGACAAGAGGAAGTTTGGGACAGCTCCTGAGTTGAGAGGGACAGAGAATCAATTAGGGGGAATGAAAAGTATTGTGATAAAGGTCCAGTTGGGATTAGACCTCATTTTGTAATGCAGGAGTGTCAAACTCAAATAGAAATCAAAGGTTGTTAAGCCATACTTAAGGATCCCTGGTGGCTTTAGGTTGACTTAGAAAATCAAGTGCTAATCTATGTATAGTCTATTGTAGTTTCATTTATTTTGCTAAATATTTTCCAATTACATTTTATTCTGGTTCCTCTTGTTTTGGGTTTTTGAACCTTCTGTTGTAATGGACTCTCAGCTGACTTCCTCCAGTTTCATTCAGAAGTTTATGAGTAGGAACAGAGGAAGAGGCTGGTGGGAGTAATCAGAGATTGGGGTTTGAGGTGGGAGTAATGGTAACACAAGGGAGCAAAGGATTCAGAGCAGAAGATAGCAGGGAGTTGAATTGGTCAACTAAGGGGTTTGAAATGGGGAAGAAGGTGAATAGCTGGGTTGAAGTTGATGGTTTGGAAAAGTTCCAGGAAACAATGGGATCGGATTTCTTGGTGAGGACAAAGAATAAGACCAACAAGTGGGGAGAGATGGAATACAGAGATGGATAATGATCAGATAAAGGAATTTCAGAGTTCTTGATTGAAGAAGTGGGACACTTGTGGATGATAACAAAGTTAAGTGTGGGACCAACCCTGAATATAGCTCAAGTAGAGTGGAGGGATAGGTCATAGGAACTGAGTAGATCAAGGGCCTGAGAGGGTACGGTGTTGGAGGGAACATCAGTCATGTATTTTTAGATCCTCTAGTATTAGGACAGGAGATGGAGTGCAGAAAGGGAGATCGTGAACCAGGCAGTGTCCTAGCAGTGTCCTAGTTGAGAAAGGAAGGGGGAATGAACCCAAAGAGTCCAAATGACACATGAAATAAGAGCAAAAGACATTTAATTTGAATAGAATGCAAGGTAAATAGCACAGAATTAAATCGGATCATAAATGTTTCCTTGCTAATCCTTCTTTACCTCTACCATAGCAGGAGTGGAACACATCAGTTCAAACTCATGGCCCAGGTGTTAGCGATCTGTTAGAAATGATATTTTTTTTCTTAATTACTTCTCTTTCTGTCTCAGTTTAGTAACTAAGGAATGTTGATCTCTATGGAAAGGTTCCCAAACTTATTTGGCCTAACAACCCCTTTAAAAAAAAAAGTGCCCCCTTGGAAATCTACTTTTTTTAACCCTTTAACTTTTCTTTTAATTTGTGTCATTTCAAAAAATAGATATTTTTAAATGACACATCTTAAATTTAATAATTTATTGCAAATGTGTGTTTTGTTTTCTGAACTGAAATTTTGATGACACGGTATTGTGTCACGTAACTGTATACAAGTCATTATAACTGTAAACAAGTCATGTAACTGTATACAAGTCATTATAACTGTAAACAAGTCATTATAAGCACATATTCCTGCTGCTGTGTGCTGGACTTCCTGACAATGCCAGAGAGGCTCACCTGCCAACACTCAGAAAATCATGTAATCATTACAGTTTTAACTCTGTTACACAACAGATGAATCATGTATGAACGGTTTTTCAAAATTTTATCTTCTTTTCTTTCCTTTTGCTTTCACTGCCCCCTTACTTCTATTAAATGACCCCCAATTGCACCCGAGGCTATTACCACTCCCCTGGATCATTCCAGCATCCCCCAGGGAGTGATATAACCATTTTGGGAACCTCTGATAGGAATCTGATCTTCCGGATATCTGAATGGCCAGGCCAGGTCCCAACATTTCCATATCTCTGCCATCTCCATTCAGACCAAACCAACCACCCATGCTCCTAGCATGGTCTAGATGTGGTTAACATTTATTCTCAATTCTTTCCTCTCCCCTCCCTCCATGACTATGTCTTCACCTATCGGTTATAGCCTGGAGTCCTGCCAAATACTGCCAAATTCTCATTGGTTCTTTTAAACTGACTGTATTGTGAACACTCCAGTCAAGAGTGCTTGCTTGGCAACATCACTGTACTGCAGAGTTCACTCATAATTTTTTGGAAGATACAGTCCATAGAATTTCCCCCAATGAATGAGGTTCTCTCTTAGACCCAACCAAACATTATGGGAAGAGGGATTCTGTCCAAAGACTCACCCCTCTACAGTAAGAAAAACTTAGAAAGTTAGAAAGTCTGGTCTGATTTCTCCTCCAGCTACATCAATATTAGTTCAATACCGTGTGCTTACATGAAATAGATAGCTATGATAGAGGAATGGATATTTAGAAAGACAGATAAAGAGATAAATGAATGGATAGACACATAGAGATAGAGGAATAGAGAGGCAGATAGAGATAAGTAGAGGAATGGTTAGACATATATAAATAGATAAATGAATGAATAGTTAGACAGATAGAGCATTTATTAAGTGCTTGCTATATGCCAGGCAATATGCTAAGCTCTGGGCTTGCAAATGCAAGTCTGTTTTCAAGAACAGTACATTCTAAGAGTAGACAGCACATAAAGTAGATAATATAAAGTACTAGAAGTAGTGGTGTGGAGGGTGCTAGGGAGTGGTGTGTAGACCTGAGCCCTGATGAGATAAGGTAAAACCTCACCTGTCAGAGGTCCTCATTCATTGTCAAAACATTCCTATGAAGTAGTTCTGGGAAAAGTCATACTCTCTCCTTTCTTTTTACTTAAGTAGATGAGAAATTCATTAACTCTGTGACCCAGGACAAGCCATTTTGCCTTTCTGAGCCTCAGTTTCCTCATCTATAAAATGAGGGGGTTGGAATCCTCTTCACCTTCACCTCCTCTTCCCCTCTCCCCAGCTTTCTGAAGAAGCAGGGGCAATTCCAGGATTGGATTCCAGAGATTTTTCCAATTTTCCCAAACTTCATCTGCTAGTATCTATAGCTATATGATTTCTGCTCCTCTCTGTTTCATAGGTTGTGTCATCATTTCCCTTTTTGTCTAGTCAGCATTTCACCTCTACTCCCAATTTGATCACTAGTGCCATCTCTTTCCCTGTTTTCTATTGCAGGAGGCTGACTATGTCCTGCCCCCTTTCCTGTTCATTCCGAGGGGGGAGCCCAAATCTGAGTTTAGCCTTTCCTACAGTCTTCTCTGTTTTAGCCACAAAGCTTTTTTGCTAGGGACAAATATCTTTCCAGGCCACTGGAAACTGGAAGAACCCAACACCTGAGTAAATCAAATCAACAGGCATTTATTAAGAACTTATTATGTGTCAGGCATTGTGCTAAACTCTGGGGATTGAAAGAAAGGTGAAAATAGTCCCTGATCTCAAGGAGCTCACATTCTAATGGGAGAGACAATGAATAAAAGGCTATATACACACAAAATATATCCAAAAATAAACTGAAGGTAATCTTGAAGGGAAGGCATCAGTATTTAGGGGGACCGGGAAAGGCCTCTTGCATAAGGTAGGATTTTAACTTAAAATTGAAGGAAGCCAGGGAAGCTAGGAGGCAGAGATAAAGATGTAGAACTTTCCAGATATGGGAAAAACACAGCCAGAGAAAATGCACAGAGTCAAGAGATGGAGTGTCATGTACTAGGAACAGCAAGGAGGGCCAGTGTCTCTGGATTATAAAGTATATGGAAAGGAGTTAAATGTAAGAAGATTGGGTAGGTAGGAAAGGATCAGACTGCGAAGGGCTTGTAAACCAACAGAGGATTCTATATTTGATCCTGGAGCTAATAGGCAGCCACTATAGTTTATTGACAGGGGAGATGGAGTCTATGTTCAGACATGGGCTTTAGCATAATTATTTTTGCAGCTGAGTGGAGGATAAACTAGAATGGAAAGAGATTTGATGGAGGGAGACCATTCAGCAGGCTATTGCAATAGTCCAGGTGTGAGGTGATAAGGGCTTGCACCAGAGTATAGGTCATGTTGCAGTAGGGGTATATGAGAAATGTTGCAGTTAGAATCAACAGAACTTGACAACATACTGGATATAGGGAGGGGAGAGTGAGGAATTGATGATAACACCTAAGTTATGAGCATGGGTGACTGGGAATATGGTGGTACCCTCGGCAGTAACATGGAAATTGAAAGAAGGGGAAGAGTTTAGGAGGAAAGATGAGTTCTGTTTTGAACATGTCAAGTTTAAGATGACTACAGGACATTTGGTTTGAGATGTCTAGAAGGCAGCTGAAGATACGACACAGAAGGTTAGGGTTGGATAAATAGATCTAAGTATCATCTTCAAAGAGATGATAACTGAAGCCATAGAAACTGATAAGAACACAATTTAGCCTTCAGTCTTCTTGTCTCAGTGACAATATCTCTGGACTGGGGGTGACGAAGTCAAAAAGGCAGCTCCCAACTCCCCCCCACCCAGTTCTTCTGTGAAGGCAAATGGGGAAGCTAAGAGAAAGGCTATTTGATGCTGGAAAGTTGAAAGTAAGCCACTGAATCAGCTGGGCTTTATGCTAATGGGTACATGCACTATGGAATGGCCAGGATTCAGGGAGGACACACCAACACATTTTGAAATATTTGGCTTAATACTGACACACAGTCCAGGTGATAATTTGCTTGTTGATGTGCTGGGTTTAGAGTCATGAAGATTAGGGCTTGTGTCTAGACTCAATACTCTAGACTAGTCTTTATGTGCCATAAGCAACTCCTAGGATGTATCCATGAGACAGATGGGTTGCATCTACACTGGTGGTAAGAGTTCCCACACCTAGTTCCTTCAATGACAAAATCAGAGATACTTGGAATATTAATCTAAAGTCCTTCTTTCCACTCAAGCCCCATTCCCAGAGCTCATCACAGTATGGATGTAACTCTAGATGCTTCAAGAATAGTCTAGGAAAACACAAACTCTCACGCATCCCACAAAGCTAGAAAAGCATTAACTATGTCTAGGGATAGCTTGCCCCAAGAAGTTGACCACCAAGTTGTGAAAACTATCTACTAATCTAGGTGTGAGGCAAAGGGAAAAGGGGGAAAAGCCTGTCTCAGTGGAGGGAGTACCTGCATTAATGAAATACTGAAGTAATGCACTCCTGGAACCAGTTGGGAATAAATACAGTACTTCATCTTATAAACAAGTCGCCTCTTACTCAGCAGTCCCCAAACTCCAGGCATTAGCAGAGCAAGGAAGATGAGTTGACTGGCCCCTAGGGAAGCTCTCCAACTTGTGACAGTGAGCAATGAAATCTGCTGCTAAAATTCATCTCACAGCAGTTTGGTATGGAAATGCAGTGCATACATTTCTTTAGGGCTGTGGGGGATGGGGATTGAGTTGCATTTGTCTGCGGTTTTAAGTTAGTGTTTTTTGTTTGTTTGGTTTTTTTTTTGCTGAGAAATAGAAGTTTATATTAAACGTCAGCCTACCAGCAAGCCCATCAATAAACCTGAGGTGACTTAATTAAATAGTCTTCAATTGGAAAAATTGCCTGAAGAAGCCTGCTTTTTTTGACAATTATGGCATACTTCAATTCTGATAGCCACCTTTTTTATTGGGTGAGATATAAATTTTTCTGTCCAAACCTAACATACTGGTCAATACAGCATTAAATACAAGAAGAAAGGCTAAAGATAAGGTCCAAATCCAAACAAAATCAACGGACAGGACTTGTTGTAAATACTTAACTTGGGAAAGACTTATAAGATGCAAAACGTACTAACCAGTTAGGTGACTCATTGGACTGGAGTTAGGAAGCGCTGAGTTCAAATTCAACCCCTCCACCTTAAATACTCTGGGTTAAGCAACTTAATGTTTATCTGCCTCAGTTTCCTGTCTGTAAAATAGGGATATTAATAGCACTTACCTTCTAAGGTGGTTGTAAGGATAAATGAGATAATATGTATAAAGCTCTTTGTGAACCTTTACTATATAAATGCTAGCTTTGATAAGAACAGTTATTTGGTCCTTAGGTTGAAGACCTTTCCTGATCCCCCCCAGCTACTGGTGACCCCTCAAATTACCGTGTTTCTATTTTATGTAACGGAAAATAGGAGTTTCGCCCTCCATCCAGATCAGTTGCTGTAAACACAGAAAGTAATCAAGGATGATGAGTTGTTAATGTGTTAACAACATGATGACATCTTGTTCTTCCTTTATGAAGTATGAACACCCATCTCTGAGTCAGAAGCAGCAAAAGTGGAGAAAAAATGATTGGTCATGCCCCAGAATACCTGTTAAAAGACACAGTCCAGTCATTTTGAGGTAGTCAACAAGAAATCCAGCAAGGAAGAACCTAAGTTTTGCCTATGGTGTAGGAGAGGAAGGAATTTTCTCTTCTTCCCCAATCCCCTCCCACCCACCAGTAGCTATGCCATCTAACATAACTATTGACACAGAAAGTGACACTCTCATCCAGCAGTTGGAGAGTAAATTCCAGAGAGCTCAAGGCTTAGTTGAAAAAAGCAGAGATATATACCCCAGACAGACATAGATACAGAGGGAAAATCACTCAAGACTGGAAGTAGCTTCAAGAAGTTTGACCCTTGGCATCAGAGAACTGACCTAGCAGTGGATTTAGGAGAGAGCTAGGCCTGGTATTTGAGACGTGAGCTTTGTGAGGACTCCATTAGGAGAGAAAAGACTCGGAGACCCTGTAGTACAAGAAAAGTGAGTAGCCTGGCCTCGGCCGTGTGTTCTCCACCTGTGCCCCCCACCACCATTGTACTTTTCCCATGGATGATGGTGTATCTGTGGGAAAGTGTGCCAAGGCTTAGAGGTGATTCTATATGTAGCTACTGTTCTGACTTAATAATTATCTTTGCTAAGAAATAACTATTAATAGGAAGCACATTGAGGGGAGCTTGTGAGCTGTGATTTTAGAAGCACAGGGGCATAGGTTACCCCTGGAAGTACAGACAGTGTAAATTGGGGAAGTATTCTGGAGGGGTGTTACATTTGAATACACTCAGATGTATGTAGTCTCTCCTTCTAGTAAACTCCTTAAAGGCAAACACTGCTCCATGTTTGCCTATATTTCCAGCTAGCAGTGCAGTGCTGGTACGTAGAAATTACATAATAAATGCTTCTTAACTGATTGATTGTTTGGAAAAATATTAGAAGTAAAAGGAATTTTAGGGGTCATTGGTTCCATTTCATTTACATGTGAAGAAATTATACCCCAGAGTGAAATGATTTACTCAAAGTCACAGAGTTAGTTATTGATTTAGCTGGTTTTGGGATCCAGGTCTCCTGACTCTCACTCTAATAATAATCTAATTGTTAGTAATTTATATGCTGGGGCAACTAGATGGCATAGTGGATGGACCACTGGGCCTAGAGTTAGAAAAACCAGAGTTCAAATCTGACCTCAAACACTTATTATGTGACCCTGAGCAAGTCATTGAACCCCTGCCTGCATAAAACTGGAGAAGGAAATGGCAAACCACTCCAGTATCTGCCAAGAAAATCCCATGGTCAGCTAGTCCAAGGGGTTATGAAGAGTGAAACATGACTCAACAACAACAACAATTTATATGCTGCTTTATTTTATTTGGGCCTTACAGCAAATCTGTGAGGCAGGTACTTTAGGCACAGTTATTTCCATTTTACAGATGAAAAAGCTGAGGCTTTAGAGTGTAAGAGGCAAGGTTTGAACCCAGATTCTCTTGAGTCCAAGTCCAGTGCTCTGTTACCTATTCCATACTGATTACTGCTATTCTACACACTCTCACCTTGGCCCCACAAGATATAGATCTTCGTATGACACTTCACATACCTCTTCTACTTGAATTATTTTGTTTTTCTATAAATGTAGCACGTGTACCTTAAATGCATTCAGTGCTTCCAAAGTGTGTATCTTATATTCCCCAGGGGAGCTGAGTTAGAAAAAGGTGAAGCAGCAAGGCATACTATAGTCACACTTGTAATTCACCTCCTCCGTGCGTGAGTGAGATTAGAAGAGATAAAGATAGATATCAGGTGGTGCACCAGGAAGTACAAAGAGAATCTCTGGTCCTTGCTTGATGCAGATTCTTGGCATGCATAATTAAATCATGTGTAAGTGCTTGTATGGTTTTGCAAAGTCTGCTTGAAGTTGTCTTACCTCTTGCAAGACACAAATAATTGCATTATGTCCTCAGGTAAATGAGATTTAGATGTGTCGGGAGATAGAGCAGACACAGCCGTTGCAGGTTTAATTAAACGTTTGCCTAACCATATAAAAAGACAGTGATAGATCTTCACAGCATCTGGCAGCTTTGCCTGTCCTCTAGTCATCCTTTAATTAGCATGCTGGTGAATCTAATAGAAAATGGCTTGAATGCAGGGCCAGATGGCCCTCCCGAATGACATGGGGAATGACAATTTCTGTCACATTTATTTCAATGCAAGTTTCACAAAGCCAATGGAATTAAAGGCTATGTGTGGTGTCTTCCTAAAGCAGTAAGTTCTTGAATCTTGTTCAAATAGAAAAGTCCTGGTGTGTGCGAACATCCCAGGGTTGGATTTTCTCTGTCTCCTTGTTCATTTTTTTGTATTTTATAAAAAAAACAAAAACCAACTGACCTTTTGGACAAGTTAAAGAGAAAGCTTTACATAAAACAACAAATAACCAGGCAAAACCAGTGGACCAGGTACCTACCTGAAAATAAGCTACAACATTATAGTTTTTAAAACTATACAAATTCCTTTTCTATACAAATAGTATAGTAAAAAATAAAAAAAATTCCTATACAAATATAAAACTAACAAATTCCTTTACTATAACCATCTCCCAACTACTTTTGTTAAAATGCCAATGGGGTGAACCCAGATAAGCATGAAAGGGAAATGCTAAACGGTGGAAAGTTTTGTTTTGTTTTTTAATGTCAAGATTCGGATCTCTATAGATGTTACCTTTGAAATGATGACAAACTAGAAGAGACATCTACTTTGGTGGATGAAGAGAGAAAGAAAGATCAAGAAAGATGAGAGGCAACATGATGTAGTGGAAAGAATGCTGGCATGCAGGGTTGAAAGCTGGACATGGCCATTTGCTACCTGGGTGTTCTTGGGCAGGACACTGCTTTACTGTTGTTGAGTTTCGTCCTGTATGAAGTGATGGAGTTGGACCAAATGACCTTAAAGATCCTTACCCATTCTATATCTATAATTCTAGGGATGCATTCAACTAATGGACAAATTTTATTCTTCCAGGAGTATTTGTTCAGAATCTTTAAATGTGGATCAATGAAAAAAGATTGTTGAATTTTGAGGCAGAGATCTGGTATCCAAATTCTGTATCTATCTAACCCTGAGTAAATCAATTAACCTCTTTGGGTCCCAGTTTCCTCAAATGCAAAGTGGGGGGGGGCCTAGACTAGACAACATTGATGGTTCCTTCAAGCTCTAAATCTCTTTTTCTATGATGATAAAAAACAGGCTTAGTGCACTTACGCATTGTTAAGAGTGGTTCTAGCAGGTCAGGGCTAACCCAGACCAGTTGGATAGCTCAGGTTTGAGATTAGAATGAAATGAGACCCTCATAATCCATCTAGCAGCCAAAGGTAGGCTCACTTAATATAGAAGGGTGAGGGTACTTTAGTAATTCTGTTGACTGAGGCATTTCTGGGCTTCATGTTGGCCTGGCTGCTGGTCTGCTGTCCAGAAGCCTCAGGTGCCTAGGAAGCTACACCAATGTCTTAAACCCTAATTCTCTGAGCCAATTAAATTTTGAGGACCATTTTAAGGAAAGTAACTTTTAAGGAAAGTCTTTTAAGGAAAAGAATTAGTCCAGTCTACATGAGGGTGACCTCTGATAAATATTCCTACTACCATAATGTTTGATTTCAGAGACTATTGAGTCTAAGATCTTCATTTTACAGATAAGGAAATAGCTCCAAGAGGTTAAGTGACTTACTTAGAGGTCACACAGAGAGTGAGAGTCTGAGGTGCGGTCTGAACCTAGAGATCTTAAAATGAACTTTTGCATTTTAACATGGATGTATTTATTTTATTGGGCAATTGTTATTTATTATTTATTTATTTGTTGGGCAGCAAGGTGGCACCGTGGCTAGAGTGCCAGACCTGGAGTCAGGAAGACTCATTTTACTGAGTTCAAATCTGGCCTCAGACATTTATTAGCTGGGTGACCCTGGGCAAGTCACTTTACCCTGTTTGCCTGTTTCTTTATCTGTAAAATGTGATGGAGAAGGAAATGGCAAATCACTCCAGTATCTTTGCCACAAAAACCCCAAATATGATCACAAAGAGTTGGAAATGACTGAACAACAATGATTAAATTTATTTTAGAAGCTCTGAGAAGGAATTAAATTACAGACAATAATTCACTAAAGTAGTAAATTGTATTAAACTAGCTCAAATCAACCACAGGAATAAGATTCATGCTGACATATTTGGAGAGACTAAATATTATTCAGGGGCAAGTGAACCTTTCCTTGGAAGTTCACATTCTCTATAAAGGTGTTTGATTGAGCACCTCAGAGGCAGTGTTAATCTTCAGTGCATTCAATTTTCTCCTCTCAAGGAGCTGTTCACACTTTTAGTGTAAATAAAAGTAAGTGTTTGCCTACAGTTTTAGGTACAGAAACAGTACAACACAGACCTTCCTTATTCAAGGAGTAAAAAGAAATTTCAGTGAATCTCAGTTAATACAAAAATGGCCATAACCAGGTCAGAAGCCTAAGTAACTTAAAGAGCCCAGGAAAGGAATATTTAGTACTCTATTTGCTCCCACTGAAGGATCTAGAATCTGGCTCAGGCAAACTACCTCAAAGAGCTTATCCCCAGTTCCCTGATAATTATGTCATCTTTTCCAAATAATTCATTTTTATAAAAATTAAACAAGGCAATGAGATGATATTCTTAGTAGGGAGTCAGTAGATTTTCGTTTATTCATCCAAGAGACATTCATTAAACCTCTCTTGCTGAGGATGATCCACACCCTCATGAAGTTTAAAGTCTAGCAGGGGGATAAAGAATGACAGGAACAATTGTAATATATAATATTTATATAAAATATAAATTTAAAATAATTTAAAATGAGCTGGAGAAGGAAATGCAAACTACTTCAGTGTCTTTGCTAAGAAAACCCCAAATGGGGTTATGAAGAGTCAGACAGGACTGAAACAACCAAACAAAAATATCACTTGATAAACTCATTAGAAAAATGCAGAACAAATTACTAAGTGAGGCCCAAAGGTGAAGGTTGTCACTGACTGGATGGTTGCAGGGGGAAGGGCAGGGCAGGTAGGAGTAGGATCAGAGAAGACTTTCTGGAGAAGGCAGAATTTAAATTGAATTTTAAAAGGCGGAGATGAAATCCCAGAATTCTGACAGAAAATCTAGCATGCCAATGATTGCTCATAATGTTTCCATTTTCTCTTTTCTTGTATTTGAAGCTGTTATAATGCAACCAGGTGGAAAACAAATTCAAAAGATTTAATTGAACAACTTTCCTTTTTCCACTAGGGTAAGGCTAGATGGCCTATTTAACTGCATTCTAACTGAATTAACTAGTTATATTGGCTATTTCTATTTTTTTTAATTTTTACTTATTCTGACCTTAACAAACACCAACAAATATTAACATTTCTATATACAAAGAACAGAAAAGAATATTATTTATGGAACTATAAATCTTATTACATTTAGCTTGTTTTTTAAAGTATATGCTAAATCCAACACATTTGTTCAAAAAGCTGTCTTTGTCATTGTTTTCCTCTATAACTCCTTCTCCTCTCCTGTACATTAAAAAGTGTTTCATTGTTGCTCTTTTTTCCTTCCTTCCTTCCTTCCTTCCTTTCCTTTATTTTTCACAAGTACTTCCCCTGAAATAAAAATCC
This sequence comes from Vombatus ursinus, assembly GCF_900497805.2. Taxonomy (NCBI): domain Eukaryota; kingdom Metazoa; phylum Chordata; class Mammalia; order Diprotodontia; family Vombatidae; genus Vombatus; species Vombatus ursinus. The sequence continues at coordinate 3,335,913 of NW_020951478.1, forward strand.
TCTCCTGTAATAAATTAACATAGCCATACAAAACAGATACACAACTTGGTCATTAGAGATTCAGAATGAAACACCCATTTTTGAACTAATGACCAATTTGTGTTATATTTAGCCCAATTCCATATCTATTTTAAAGTTCTAGCTTTTAAAGATATTTTGAGCTCCTGACTCGATTATCTAGTATGTTAATTAACCCTCCCTGTTTTGTATCCTTTTCACATTTGATTGGCATGCCTCTTATGCCTTTGTCCAAGTCATTCATTAAACTGTTGAACAACACAGGGCCACGTATGGGGTGCCTGGGGAACTCCTCAGGAGGCTTTATTGAAAGCAGACATCAAACTATTAAGGAATACACTTTGGGACCAATTCTAAACCCACATAACTGTACTGTAATTCACAGCTTGTCCCCAAGAGTAGCACTGGAAACTTTATCAAGTGATTTGCTAAAATCTAGGTAAAGTATCTCTTTGGGAAAGAGGGAAATAAACATTTATTAAGTGCCTACTATATGCCAGGCATGTTCTAAATGCTTTACAAATATTATCTCATTGATTTCTCAGAACAACCCTCAAAAGTAGGTTCTATTTTTTTATCCCCATTTTACAGTTGAGGAACCTAAGGTATACAAAGGTTAAGTGACTCAACCAGGGTCACACAGAGTCTGAGGCCAGATTTGAACTTAGGTCTTCCTGATTCTGGGCCCAGAGCTTTATCCAGTGGACCACCTTGCTGCCTCTACAATACTTTTGATCCACGAGACTAGTAACCCTGACAAAAAAAAAAAAAAAAAAAGAAAATGAGATTAGTTTGGTATGTCCTGCTCTCAATGAATTCACGTTGTCTCTTTTTTATCACTGCTTCCTTTTCTAGATTTTTTTTCTTTAGTCATCACTTTAATGAATAATACATTCTCTAATTTTGCCAGGAATTAAATTCAATCTTGTTGACCTATCATTTGCATGTTCAACCCTCTTCCTTTTTTGAAAATTGTGCCAACATTTCCCCTTCTTCACTCTTACTCCAAGATGAATACTTTCATGGAAGATGATCATTTGGAAGTATCAGCACTGGTATATTTGTGACAGCATGGTACAGTAGATAAAGAGCTCCCATCAGAGCCAAGAATGAGTCCAAGTCTCACCTCTGACATGTACTGGTTCTGTGACTCTGGCCATATCTTTTAACTTCTAGCTGCTCTGAGTTGAAAGAATGGTGCCAACTTGCCTTGGTAGAGGGAGTTTCCTTATCTGAGAGTTCCATAGTCCAACCTAATCATATGTCCAGTTTTTCTTCCCCGTATTTGTGAAAACAAAACAAAACACCTGGCTACTTTATAGTTATGCCTCAGGTGATCAATCAGTCAACTATGCCTTTCATGAATTAGTCAGGCTGGGATGGGACAAGAGGAAAGGACCTTTAAGATCATCTAGTTCACCATATTTTAAAGATGAGAAAGCTTAGACCTTGACTCACCTAAGGCTATGTAGCTAGTGAGTGGCAGAGGTACTATTTAAAGCCTTGTCTTTTGACTCCAAATCCAATGGTTTCCACTAAACCAGGTGGCCTAGAGTTTCTAATAGCATAAGGATATTTGTCAGATAAGAATCATTAAGGATAGCCATTTTATCACTGCTGGTTTTTAGTTACTATAGTGTAGTGAAAGTTCACTATGCTGAATCAAAAAGACTTGGGTCTGAATCAACTCTGCCATTGGGCTAATTACATTCTTTCTTTGAGCCCCAGTTTCTTATCTTTAAAAATGTGTGTAATAATACTTGCCCTCCCTACTTCATAAGGTTGATGTGAGGGTCAAATGAGGGAAAAGATATAAAGTTCTTTGTAAACCTTAAGCTTGATACAAATATAAGTTATCACTCTGACTTTGCTTCTTTATAGGTTAGCCTTGAAGTTAATCTAGCAAACGAGTAAATTAGACCTTGCAACAGCAAAAAAGGGCATTTTACTAAATGAAAATTTTGATCACTGAAATGCCTATTCAGAGTTTTCATATCCCTACATCACTATAGCTCCCTGTGCATGAAATATGTAATACGGTAAAGTATCACACTATGAAATTGCCCAATGAAATAATGAGAGTGGATTAAACAGAAAGACAAGTGATATTCATCAATCCAGATTTAAATGATTTCTTGCTTTGCTTACTGGAATATCACATAAATGGTTACAATCCAAAAGGCACAGAGAATAACTCCTTTGACAAAAGGCTTTTGCTTTCTGTATGTTACCATAATTGTTTCATTTTCATTTCAGATTGTCACATAAACAAAGCATACGCAGAGGGTGACATGGTGCAAAAGAAGTGGGGTATAATGGAAAGTGCATCAGACTTGAGGCCAGTGTTATTGAGGATACTTAGCTCCGGCTAATCTCATAGTTGGTAAAGTTTTGGGCATGATAATGTGTATTGCCAACCACTAATGGGGAGGTATGCCATCTTTATGCTTTCCTTGGTAACATCACAGTTAGTAACCGACCCCTTATACAGCAGGTGTTTGAATAGAGATAGCACAAAGAATAACCCATCCTCACCCACTTAATTGTAATAATAAAAATAGTTAACATTCATAAATTATAAATTAAGTATTAGGGCAGCTAGGTGGCTCAGTGGACAAAGTGCTGGGACTAGAGTCAGGAAGGCTCATCTTGCTGAGTTCAGATCTAACTTCAGGAGCTATGTGACCCTAAGCAAGCCACTTAACCTCTGTTTGCCTCAGTCTCCTCATCTGTAAAAATGATCTGGAGAAGGAAATGGCAAACCACTTCGGTATCTGCCAGGAAAACCCCAAATGGGGTTGTGAAGAGTCAGATATGACTGAAAAACGACTGAAAAAAACATTTATTTAGTGTGCCAGACACTATCCTAAGTGCTTTTCAATTATTATCTCATTTGATCCTCACAACAATCCTGGGAAATTGGTGCTATTATTATCCCCATTTAACAGGTAAGGAAACTGAGGCAGAGGTTACATGACTTGGCCAGGGTCACACAGCTAGTTATTATCTGAGATCATATTTGAACTTAGCTCTTTTTAACTCCAGGCCCAGAGCCCTATCCATTGTACCACCTATCCATCTAATTATAACAATTGCTGGTAGCAATTACTACTACTTTGAATAAAGATGAGGAAGATAAGACCCTGTCTTTCCCCAACCTAGTTTCTGATAGTTCAGGAATATTTTCCTAAACGGGTTATGGTTTAAAGAGGCAACTTCTTGTCGTGGATGTAGGACAAGACCCTCATGGCATTATTAACAGGGAGGTCAGATTCCCCTCCTTCCATTAGCAAAGCTTCCAATGTAAATAGATGGATTCATAAGTGCTTTGCCTCCTAAGTAGTCGAGTTGAGGAGATAGACGAGTAACCCCGTTTGACAAGAAGTAGTGGGCAAAGATTCTGAACTTTTTCTCTTCTCATTTCTTCCTGTTACTCTCTGGATTCTGGGTAACTGAGAGAGGAGGAGCCTGGCATCTTAGCTCCTACTTTTTTTCCCTTGCCATCTAGTACTAAGGAGAACTGAGTTAGAGATGTGCTGGAACCAGCTAGAACCTGGGGAGAGTTGATTGTAAAAATTTTCAGGGGAAGCATTTATGCTTCAGAAATTGGAACATGCTGCAATTTAGGGCTTGATTTATTATTTTGTTGACATTTAAGATTTCCGAAAATTATGGAAAATGTTAAAAATGCAGATTAAACTTTAAAATGTCTCATATTTACATTTTTCTTTTTAGAGATTCAGTTATTAAGCATTTACCAGAACACCCTTGGCTGAGAGCCTCCATCTGTCTTGGTTTTTGTTGCTGTCTTGACTCTGCTCTGACCTAGAGCTCAGAAAAGTAGAAAGGCCTACCTTTGAAGGAAGTCTCTTTTCCTCCAACATTAAGGTAACTTCAGCTGGCTTTAGGGAGACATTAATTGTTATTTTATTTATAAGAATAATTATATGCCTTATGTTTCTAGGATTATTGTTATAGATGACATTTTTATTAGAGGATAGGGATGAGGATGAGACCTGTGATTTAATTGATATAGGGAACTCTTGCATGAGAAAATTAACTTTACCAAGGTAAGCCTGTACCTTTTCTGCAACTCTTAGAGAGTTGTCTAGAGTACTAAGAGGTTAAGTGACTTTCCCAAGGTCACACAGCTAGTATGTATAGTATGTGTCAGAGGTAACACTTGAACACAGGTCTTCCATATTGGCAAGCAGACATAAAGCATACAGTAATGTGTATGTATGTATATGTGTTCTTAGTCTGCACAGGTATGTATATGCATACACATTTATATACACACATGCATGTATGTGTATAAACACACACATAACAATATGTATGTGCATGTGTGTATACACGTAACATTAATATGTATGCACATGTATACACATGCTTATAACACCAACATATGTATATATACACATGCGTGTATGCATTCTGTATGTTTGAATATATACATGCATATAACATTCATACGTGTGTGTATGGGTATGTGTTGTATATATGTGTGTTTATATACACATATATGGTTAGGTGGTACAGTGGATAGAATACCAGGCCTGGAGTTGGGAAATCTCATCTTCCCAAGTTCAATTACAGCCTCAGACACTTACTAGCTGTGTAACCTGAGCAAATCACTGTTTGCCTTAGTTTCCTCATCTGTAAAATGAGCTGGAGAAAGAAATGGCAAAGCACTCCAGTATCTTTGCCAAGAAAACCCCAAATGGGGTCATGAAGAGTATATATGACTGAAATGATTGAACAACATATTTTATATATGCATATATACATACATATGTGTGAATAAATATAAACATATGCATGCACACACATACACACACATATATATATCACATTCATCCTGGTACCTCATTTTGATACTATTTGGTCCATGTTATGGGATATTTTATAGGAGATACTGAAAATAGCATTTTTCAGGGGATACATCTTATTAGATGTAGTCACATTTGGACAAAGTTCAGGTTTGAATATCTGTACTGAATTTTGTGCTATAACTGATATTGTTATAGGCTTCAATCTAAGAAGTTTCCTATTGATTTTCCCTGGAATCTTGATTGACCAGCTGATAATAGTTGAATGATTTAGTGTAAATTTAGCTTTTAGCTCCTATTGTAGTTATCATTTATTTACATTTGTGCAGGGTCAGTCTGATGGCCTGCCAGCCAGATTATTTACAGGCCCTAGACTTGATTAGTTTTTTCTCCTTCTTAACTTTGTTTTTTCTCTTTAATTTTTATTTGATATGGAAAGGCAGAATTTATATTTTATAAAGGACCATAGGACTCTTTGTAGGTGGGCAAGAGGGAACATTTGATAGTAAGACTCAAAACTAGATTTGTAGTCAGAGGGCTTGGGTTCAAATCCCAGCCCCTCTATCCACTATGCAGCATTGCCTCTTACATTTTTATTACATAAAAAATTTATCAAGCACTTATTTTGTGCAATATATAATGCCATGCACTGGGGACACAAATAGAAAAGAAAGAGAATTCCAGCTCTACAGGAGCTCACATTATAAATAGGGAAGAAAACATATAAAGGAGGGTTCAGCTTCATGGCAGATGGAAATGTCAGATGATACTTAGGGCCTAGATGGCCTCAAGGTATGTAGTAACACTCAACGAACATTGGGGAGCTATGGCAGGTCATTTGGTTCCTAACCAATGACTGTTGGGAAGGGTATAGTGTTCTCAAGGGTTGGAGTAGAGTGGGGCTCTGGAATTAGACAGAAATTGAGATGTAGGGTTTGACATCTAGCTGAGAGCAGGCATCCAGTGCTTGATGGGAACTTAGAAATAGAAGGGGTCTCCAAATCCTGTTCCTACTGGTTTATCATACACTCAGTGGCATGTGAGCAGCAGGCAGGTTTGGGGTGAAGGCATCTGAAAAAGATCTTGGGATTTTAGTGGACTGCAAGCTCAGAATGAATTATCAGTGTGATTTGGTGAATCAAACAGGTAATGTGATGTTGTGCTTCCTTAAAAGGGACATCAATTCCCAGAAAGTAAAAGCCACAGAACACCAGAGTTGATAGTAACAGAAAAGGGAAGAGGTAGTCACAGAATTACAGAATATTACATTTGGAACAGACTACAGCAGCCATCCAATCCAACCTATGCCTAAAGAGACTCCTCACTGATGACATACCTTAAAAGTGGTCATGCAACCTTTGCTTAAGTATCCCCAGTGAGGGGGAGTCCACCCTTTCCCAAGGCAGTCCTCCAATTCCATATTTAGACTGTTATGATTGTTAAAAAGTTTACTCTGACACCATGCCTAAGTATACGTCTTTTCTCAGACCAAGGTTATCTGTGTGGTGAAAGAAATGGGAAATTTAGCCTATGTGAGAAGAATTAGGGGGCATTTGAGATGTGGACTCAGATATTTGGAGGATTCTCATGTGGAAAAAGAAAAGACCTGTTTTGCTTGGCCTGAGTCAAAGAGAACCAGAAAAAAGGGCAGAAATTGCAGAGAGGCAAAGTTAGAAGAAACTTCCTAACAACATGAGCTGTGCTAAAATGTTATAGGTTGCCTCTGAAAAGTGGTGGGTTTCTTTTATTGGTGATCTTCAAGCAAAGGCTAGATGACCACTTGTTGGCTGTTGTAGTGGGGTACTTCATTGTAGTGGCCTCTGTCCTCTCTCTCTGTGTGTCTCTCTTTCTGTCTCTCTCTGTCTCTCTCTTTTTCTGTTTCTTGGTCTCTGTCTCTTTTTTCTGCCTCTCTGTATCTCTCTGTCTATTCCATTCACCTCCCTGCCTTCTCTTCCTTTCTCCCTCTTCCCTCCACCCTATTGGCTTAGCTCATGGTCAGTTATCTTTCAGGCAAACTAATGAAAGACTGATGTGGTCTTGCTCTGGTCATGAGTGATAGAAGGTATCTTCCTTCTCCCTCTGACTTCATGATGCATGCCGGTATATTTCTACTGCTTCTTGCTGCTCATAATGACTCAGATGTTCCTTGTATATGGTCATGAAAAGCCTTACCGAGTCAGTACTTGTTTGTCACCTCTGAGACTCTCTTCTCTGGCAGCTTTAGAGTATAAAAACTAATTGATGTCAACTATGTGATAGATATGAATGATTGGCACATTGAATGAGGGCTCATATGTCATAGTATTAAAAGCCATAGCCCCTCAGGGTTACCCAAAGCTAGAACTCTGAGGGGAAAAGTAGTAGAGTGGCTTGTGGGGACCCCATCTACCAATGTGAGTGGCAGTTGGGAAAGCAGTCTGGAGGGGGTATTTCACCTTTTGGCGGGTATGCATTGGACCAAATGGCTACCTAAAGTCCCTCCTAACTATAAGTCTGTGTCTTGCCCATTACCATAAAGCTGAGTGTTACAGGAGGAATTCAAACTCAAGTCTGATCCAACTTCAAGTGCTTTCCAATCAACTGCATTGCCTCTCAAAATTAACTTTTAGAAATGAAGATGAGAAAGGAGAAATAATTTACCTGAATTAGTTCAACACAATTTCCTGATTTCATATTTTGAATGTAACTTACTGGGGAGTTTGAGAAAAGCTGATAGGTGAGCTACTTAATGAAACAGCTGATTCAGAATCTAGAAAGCAGACAGAATTCATCCTCTTCCGCCACTGAAGGCATTATTGTCTTTACAACAGCATCCATTGAGCACATCAGGGACAATGGAATTGATCTTTCTGCCCGATGGGTCATGATGAAGTTCTGTGTGTCACTGCAGACAATGCTTCATTTCCTATGGGGGACATTTTTTTTTAAAAAAATAGATCCATTAAGGGTTTCTTTTGTTCTTCTTTGGGTTGTTTTTTTCTTAATGTCACCTGACTGTGTCTGTATCTCTTAGTGCACCTTGTAGGTGAGCAGTCTTCTAGCATAAGTGCATGTTGCCTTAAAAGATGGTCATTATGAAATAGCTCTAATTAACTATAGTCCTTCTCTGGACTGTCATCCATGCTAGTCGTTGAGAGCCACTGTACATCATTCTCTCCTAAGAACTCTACTTGAACACCTTCATTTTAAAAATAAATCTATGTGTAGTATTACAAATGAATTTTTTAAATAGTGAAACAAATCCAAAGAAGATTCAATGTTTGAAAGACAAATGTTAAGAGCTTTATTTTGCAAGCTATGATAACAATAGCCATGTGTAATGACAAGTTGTTTTTGTTTTTTGTTTTTTTTCTTTCTTAGCAGAAGTAGGGAAATATTTACAGTGTGTTTCCCTGGACTAAGCCATTCAGGAAGCTAATGATGCTCTCTTGGGCAGTTGCAGGTCAGGGCATAGGTGCTCTAACATTATTGCCAACAGATAATTGCACAATTATTCCTATGAAAACAATTTACAAGAATATAAATGGCTATTTCTATAAACTACCACTGAAATTAATACCAGTCCTTTTCAAATGCCATTAATGCTAAGAAAATTCAAAGCACTTTTCAGGCCCTCTCTAGTTTATGTGCAGATTGTTGTCAAGGAAGCCTATGGGAAGAGTACTGGATTGGCAATCAGGAGACCTGGGTTCAAACCCTGGCTCTGACATTTTTTAGATGGGTAATCCAGGTAAATCCCTTAATCTCTTTAAACTTCAGGTTTCTCATGTGGAAAACAAAGGTTATAACTGTGCTGTCTGCCTCATGGATTCATTTTGAACCCTAAAATGACATGTAACTGTAAGTTATTCATTTACATTTATACTGTACTTTAAATTTGCGAAAGTACTTTGTAAACTTAGATTATCTCATATGAGCCTCCCTTTACAACAGTCCTGAGAGGTAGGTGATATAGATATTGTTATCCCTATGATACAGATGAGGAAATTGAGGCTCAGAAAGGTTAAATAATTTATCTAGAATAACCCAGGTGAAAAAGTATCAAAGTGAAGATTTGAAACCAAGTATTCCTAGCTACAAAACTCTACTTCACTGCACCCAACTGCTTATTCCAAAAGTTAATTTTAAGTCAGTTATTAAGTATTCAGATTATCTGTAGAAATGTAAGGTGACCAGTTAGTCTACAGAAATCCATTTAGTAAACTGAAAATGACATATTAGTGAAATTCTTTGGTATACCCAACAGTTCGGATTTTTATCGTTCCTTTGTGAGAATTAGTAAGATCACAGATTTGGAGCTTGAAGGGACCTTAGAGGACATCTAGTTAAACCCCTTCATTTTACAGATGAAGAAACTGAGGTTGAAAGTAGTCAAGTGATTTGCTCAGGGTCATACCAACCACTAAGTGTCGAAGGTGCTATTTGAACTAAGTTCAACTGCATCTGTCACAAATGAACTATATCAAATACCATAAGATTAAGCAATGAGAAGAGCCTCAGAAATAAATTATAAACCCATTTTTTTAAAAAAATGAAATCCATTTAACTGATGATACAGCTAAGTTATGGTACTATAAACTTAATTACCACTTAGTTATAATATTTTATCTATAATTTTCAGCTGGAGGTGTCAGAGATCATCAAGCTCAGATTCCTCATTTTACTGAAACTTAGGGACTTGCATAAGGACATATAATAAGTTAGTGGTCAAGCCAGAACTGGGAACCAGTTTTATTGACTTCCAATCCAATTTTCTCTGCTATGCAGTGTTGCCTTCTGTATTATAATTAGTCAACCCATTTGAGAAGAATGGTCTCTTCAAGGTAATACGGTGCCTTGTTGTACTGTTTCAAAGCCTCCTGGGCCAGGGATCAAATTAGACCAGAGCCGTGAGAAAGCCACGTATTTCTCTCTTTGTACATCATTCCTTTCATTCATTCATTTCATTCCTTTCATGTGACCCACAGTTATACCTGGAACAACTGCTACAAATTTCTAAGAAGTACTATTTTGACTTCTCAGAATTAGAGAAGGCCTGAGTAAGAATGTAGAAGAGGAGAGGAGTATGGGCCTTCTGGTGCTGCGTCCCTCTTTGTCTTTGTCTCTCCTTGTATCTGCTATAACTTTTATGTTGAATTTAATTTGAATTTTCCTTAACCCCACGGGTAAATGATCTGGGGATTTTAGGCCCTGTGGGAGAAGCTTGGGGACAAGGTGGGTAGTTTTACTTGGTGCTTCTTCCGATCACGCCACACAGGTAGTTACCTGCTTTGCCTCTTCATGAAGCTGGCCCTTCCTTAGAAGGGCCACCACCATAATAAATCACCACCACACTCATAGATCACAGGGCTGCTGTGCATATCAAATGAGGTCACATACCTACAAACTCCATACCCATGTAGGTAATTGACCTTGCTAATTGAACAAGGCTGGGACAAAAGGAGGCAGTCAGGTGGAAAGGAATAAGCCCCAGACCTGGTATCAAAAGACCATTGATCTAACTGTGTGGCCTTGGACAAATCATTATCTCTTTGTGACTCAGTTTTATCTCTAAAATTAAAAGAAGAAGTCTTAGGCTACCTCCTGCCATAAGGTTGTTATGAGTAACAAATGAGATCATGTATGTGAAAGTATTACATTCATTCAACGAACTTTTATTAAGTTCTTACTGTATGCTAAGCACTGGGAAATCAAAAATGAACTGAGACACTATCCCTTTCCTCAGGGAATTTAAAATCTAGTCAGGGAGATTTTACACACACACACACACACACACACACACACACACACACACACGTAACTATAGTTAAAAAAATAGAATAAGATAAGAACATAAGAATAGTACCCCCCCCCCCAAAAAAAAGTATTATGAGTGATCCAGAGACAGAGAAATCACTTCTAGATAAGGATTTTGGGAAAACTTTGTGGAGGTAATATCTGAGCTTTATGTCTGGAAAAAAATTTTTAACAACTGAAGTTGTCCAAAAGTGTAGCCTCAGGAAGCAGTAGATTTCCCCTTCCTGAAAGGTGTTTCAAGCAGAAGCTGAATGACCACTTGTCCCACATGTCGTAATGGGGATTCCTTCTAAATACTGTTTAGACTTTGTGGCCTCTGGTGCCCCTTCCAACTCTCTGATTCCAAGATTATGAGTAGATGCACTAGACGCAGTAGAACTGATCTACATTAATATTAATGACCTCTCAATACATGAGGTGAAAAGGCATAAAGAAATTGCAACTAAACCTACATTGTAGTCTTAGAGAGGAGAATAAAGGGTCAACAGAGATGATTTCACATCAGAAAAGCTGGTACTGATGAAAGGAGAGCAATAGAGTTGATTTCATGACACACAAAATTGATTTAAAAAAATCCCACCTTCTGCTGCTCATCATGAGCATGTGTAAGCACACCACTATGAAGGTAATTGAAGCTTATGTGCTGACACCCTTTACAAGAATGAAAAAGTCAAGAAATCCCATCCAGAACTTGACAGCATGCTCAAAGCCAAATCTATGTCTTTTTTTTTCAGTTTATATTGTGATTGCATTTTGGTACTTGTCTAAAGTGGGCCTGGGAAGGACTGAAAACTGTATTGGAAAATGTGTTTTGGTATGAGGCAACGAAACAGAACAAAGACTCATAGATTACAGTTGTACCACACAAATATTTTCTGCAAGAAGAGAACTGGAAAGCAATGGAAGAGGCAAAAACCCAACGACATCATAAAAAGCAAACTGACCACATAATAGTAGACAACAATTGACTGGTTATAGGTGTAGCAGTCATTTCAGAATCAGCTGTCTGTGAGCTGTCAGGGAATTGACAGGTTAGAGCAAAGGTCAAAGTTAATAACAATTTGGAAGAGATAAAGGCAAGAGGTGACATTGAACACCAATTACAGGAGTTATAATTTGACAACTGTAAATGGGCAAAAAACATTGTATTTATTATCTCTTCCTAGAGAAGTTTAACTTGGGCAAAACAGTCACTACAATAAAGAGACTAGAAGACCTCAGAAACTGCACCATTCAGTAAACACTTCCCCTCCTTACCAAACAGAAAGAAAGGACAGCCATGGGCAAACTGGTTTAGAATACAAGTTCATTTACAAAATGGTGAAGAGGAAGATTTTGAGAAACTATGAGAAGCATCTTCACAAAACAACTCAAAGCAGTAAAAGAAAAAAAATGAACTTACAGATAGTGTGGCAATGAAATGGTACTAAATCAGATCATCCCAATCACATTTGTAGATGATTCCAGAAGAAAGACTACATTGAAGATATGCAACAGGTTTCTTGACATCTTTATAGTGTTATTTTCATCTGCCACAATAGTGGCATCATCCCATTTGGACTTTACAGTCTCAGTATCTGATATATTCTGTAAAGAAGTACAAATGAGAAGAATGGAGTAGAGGAGAAAAACTTGGCATGACCAAGTCTGTACTGGAGGGATCAATCCTTACACTTGGGGATCAATCTTCAAGATACCTCAAAGGGGGGAAAATTTCAAAAGAACTGAAACCATCACAGCTGGAACTTCTCATAAAGAAAAGCTATCCATAAGATACCAGCAAGCAACCAACCTATTCATTTGTTTTCTCACCTCTCTGAAATCTTTAGAGGCAATCAATCAACAAGCATCAAATAAGTATCTACTATGTGCCAAGTAGCATGGGATAGTGGATAGAAAGCTGACCTTAGATTCAGGGAAGCGAGGGTTAAAGTTTTGCTTCTGTCATACACTGACTGTGTGATCCTGGACAAATAACTTAGCCTCTTAGTGCGCTGGGCAACTCTCTAAGACTATAGGTTGTAGAAGAGTTGCTGAGCTGCATTAATAGAAGGAGTTTCCTCAATTTGGAAGTTCCCTTAATGAAATCACATGAGGAGTCCCTATCCATATAAAATCTTTACATCAGTGGTTTGTCCACACATTCACTGTATCTTCAGTGAAAACAAGAGAAGGGAACAGGCAGATTTTTGTAGACAATTTCATGCATAAAACCACATGTTCATATACATCAATTACACAATTGGTTGATAACATTTAGAGCAAGGGTTCATAGACCTGATGGGATGCTTGTGCAAAAGCCTCAATATTAAGACCATGTCTTGAAAAGCAACCCAGTTTCTTGGGAGAAAATTTTCCCTTGTTGCAGAACACATGCAGGCCTGACCCTGTAATTCCTCAGATGCAAGCTATCTCATGGGTGCCTGATCCCCAAGGACTTTGTCTCTGGTGCTTGCCCAAGATCCATGCCTCTGGCAGCTAAACAAAAACTGTCTTTTCTCCCTCAATGTTTGGTATCAACAAAGTTGTCTCTGCGGAATCCATGAGTTTTCCCATCCATACATCACTGACACCTGCTCCCAAAGACACCTGGATCCCTTGTATTACCTAATTAGCCTCCTTAACATTCCTTTCCCTGTCTATATATGCTTTGGTTTCACCCCTATTAAGTTGCAAGTTCCCCAAAGGAACTTTACTCACTACTATGGGCATGACAATAAACCTTGTGACTTGACTGAAAGAAGACTTGAGTATGTGAATTTGTTCCGGGCAGCTCTGTCTTATATCCTGTCTTTCTTGGGGTTCCTAGCACCCCAAACTGCATCAGACCTCTTTGGCAGCCTATGGACCCCTTCTCAGAATAATGATTTGTTGTTTTCCTTCATAATTGAAGGAAATACTAAATTCCTGTTAGAGGCTAGTAAAAATAAATATGTATCTTTCTTCCCATCAATTCCCAAACCCTTTACATCTATCCACAACCATTTTGGGTATCTGTGGATTGCAGGTTAAGAACCCCTAAATTAAAAAGTTTAAAATACTTCTGCCTCTATTGCTTAAAAAAAAAAAGGATTTGATTCAGTGGCACAAAATTCAATCCTAAAAGTTCTCCTTAAGGTGTCTCCTACAGATACTTTAAAATTATACTAGACTCTATGACAGATGTGAATATGCATGAACTGTGTTCAACAATTTGCAAAGCAAAACAGGAAGCATCTGCAAGTGTCATGATGGCTTGCATGGAAGCCAAATAAAAGAAATATCCCCTACTGATGGTGATATTCTCCATATGGTTCTGTTTGCAGATAACATTGTATTAACTGTATCAAGTCGTATAATACTACAAAGCCTCCTCAGGGAATTAGCACATCAAAGAAGACTGGTTTAATCCTTTATCATGGAAAAACAAAATGAATCAAAAACACATATTGAAACAAAACTAGGTAATCATAAGATCACCTGGAAGGCCCCTTAGAGCTCACCAAGTTCAATTTCCTTATTTTAAACATGAGGAAATTAAGGACTAGAGAGGTTAAGTGGTTTGTCTAATGCCAAATGGGATTTGTAAATGGATTTGTAAATGTAATGTAAAATGGGATTTGAGCCTAGGTCCTCTGACTAGGAGGGAGCAGGTAGCAGGTGGGCAGCTAGATGGTGTAGTAGGTAGAGCGCCAGGCCTGGAGTCAAGAAGATTCATCTTCCTGAGTTCAAATCTGTCCTCGGACACTTACCAGCTGTGTGACCTCAGGCAAGTCACTTAACCCTGTTTGCCTCAGTTTCCTCATCTGTAAAATGAACTGGGGAAGGAAATGGCAAACCACTCTAATATCTTGCCAAGAAAACCTCTAATGGGGTCACAAAATTGGACACAACTGAAATAACTAAACAACAGCAACCTCTGACTCTATGTCCAATGCTATATCCACTATACCATGCTGTCTCCAAAGAAGGAAGGTAGGAAGACTGTGGTGAAGGTCAGTACATGACAACAAAGATTAGGAAAGATAGATACAATCTGATGGCAGGAGCAGGGTAGATGAGTGATAGTAGCAGAGTGAATATTTAGAAATGGCAGAGGAGAGAAAGGAGTGATCTGTCCCCTCACTCTGTGAGTTGGGGGATAGGAGGGGTGGGAGAAGAAGAAGAAGACATAATCAGAGATGGGATATTTTCAGATGACATCTAGGTTTTAACTGCTGCAAGGAAGTAGAAAGAATATGAAAAAAAAGAAGACATCAATGGTTAAAGGGGATCTGTTTGCAATGGAATGTAGTTTTTTTTTTTTAAATAATTTTTTTAGTTTTCAACGATCACTTCCAAAAACTTTTGAGTTTTAAATTTTTCTCCCCTTCTTTCCCTGTCTCCCTCCCCAAGATGACATGCAATCTGATATAGATTCTACATATACATTCCTATTAAACATATTTTCGTATCAGTCAAATTGTAAGGAAGAATTATAACCAATAGGAGGAACCACAAGAAAGAGGAAACGAAACAGAAGAAAAAAAAAAAGAGCGAATAGTATGCTTCTATCTGCATTCAAACTCCCTAGATGTGGATAGCATTTTCCATCATGAGACTTTTGGAGATGTCTTAGATCCTTGCATTGCTGAGAAGAATTAAGTCTATCAAAGTTAGTCATCGCACAACATGGCTGTTATATGTAAAAACATTCTCCTGATTCTGCTCATTTTACTCAGCATCAGTCCATACAAGTCGTTCCAGGTTTTTCTGAAGTCCACTTGCTCACCATTTCTTTTCTTTTCTTTTCTTTTTTTTTTTTTAGGCAATTAGGGTTAAGTAATTTGCCCAGGGTCACACAGCTGGTAAGTGTCAAGTGTTTGGTTTAAGGCAGGATTTGAACTCAGGTCCTCATGACTTCAGGACGGGTGCTCTATCTCCTGTGCCACCTAGCTGCCGCCCTCACCATTTCTTATAGCACAATAGTATTCCATTACATTCATATACCATGACTTGTTGAGCCATCCCCTTGATTTCCAATTCTTTGCTACCACAGAAAGAGCTGCTATAAATATTTTTGTGCATGTGGATCCTTCCCCATTTTTATGATCTCTTTGGAATACAGCCCTAGAAGTGCTATTGCTGGGTCAAAGGGTATGCACGTTTTTATAGCCCTTTGGGCGTAGTTCCAAATTGCTCTCCAAAATGGTTGGATCATTTCACAACCTCACCAACAATATATTAGTGTTCTAATTTTTCCCACATTTTCTCCAACATTTATCATTTTCCTGTTTTTTTCATGTTTGGAATATAGTTTCAAAAGAACCCAGTGAAAACATCCAATAAAAAGGCAAGCAGAAGATGATATGATAAAGAGGATGAAGGGCTACATTGAAGAAGTCTGAAAGTATGAAAAAGTAGCAAGGGAAGATGGTTTGGGCAACCTCCCATTAACACTGTATACATATATATCTACATACACACATACATATATACATATATATATATATATATACATATACATATATTTGTACATAGTTTGGGGATTGGGAGGAAAGGGGCAATGAGCTGATGGTTCTGAAGTGTGTAGCAGTTAAATACCTTATCCAAGGTTACACCATTATAGATGAAGACGGATGAAAACTCAGCTATCTGAGCTCCCTCCCTGCCACTGATGGTCTCCTTTGACCCTACTGGTTTTGCCTAACTCCCAGTCACCTGTAGGCTATTTAGCCTTTGACAAATTAAACTGAACTAGTAAGACCCGGGTCAGGAATTGGGCAGTTTCTATTGCATTTTCTTATCATTCAGGCATTTTGGTTTTAAGAGGTTTGAAATCTGGACCACTCTGCTAATGTTCTGGAGCTCAGTTAGATTTGATCCATAACTCCAAAGCTCTTTCTCTGTAGATTTCGTTAATAAAACAAGGGATCATGATGCTTCACAAAATATTCTAAATATATCTTCATAAGTTACTTAATATTGATCTAAAAATTTTAATCTTTATTGCTCGCTTCCATTAGAAACATATCAAATGGTACTCTTTCTTATGAGTGATTTGAACAGCTGTAAGGCCCACAGAGAAACACTGTAAAAAAACATATCCTAGAGTAGTTCTTTTGTGCTAGATAAATGTTCTCCCATTTATTCATATTTTAAAAAGAAGATCAATTTTCCCACCATGTCATGTCTTGCTAGACAAACTTGGGCACCAAATTTCGGTGGTGGGGAGGGAGAATGCCCGAATCAATTTGTAGTGTGTTTTTTTTTTTTTTAATCTGGTATATATTCTTCCACCATTTGTTTGCTTTTGGAGCTTGGCATATGTAACATGCACACTCTGGTCCAACTCTCTCAGGGCCAGGTGGGCTATATTTGAATCTCAAAGTTCTTGAGTACTGTGAGGGGTTGGAGGTATCTGTTTTCTTTATCACCAGCCACAGCCCGAATGAGCTACATTCTCGTATCTGTTAAGGGCCAGTCACTAACACCCCAATTCTATTTAACCACTTAATAGTAGGTAGCTTTTATAAAGGGGTGTTTATTTCACAGATATAAGATTACACCAATAAGACTACAAACATTTTCCCTGGCACTCCATCTTGGTATCTGTGTAGGATTGGGTTTTGTGTTTAACTCACTTCTTGCATAGCATTATTCCCACCAAACTCACACACAAAGGCAGTGTGGCTACTAGATAAATCCTTCTGTTTGGCTGGGCTTACTCCACATTGACCCTTGCTTCTCAAAGTATTCATGCTGGGTTGGCTTCTGACTCCTGGATTTCTGTAACTCATGCTTCCAACCCAGATCAGAGAGTCTAATCCTTTTACCCGGAACAGAAAAGAATGAATAAACAGACTGAGGAGGGTTTTTTTTTAAATGAGGGGCCAACTGGCCTAAGAAGGAGAGAAAGCCCTGAGGCCTTTCTCCTTACAACATAGTCTCTCACTTGTCACTGTGAGTAAAGAGGTCACCTTCCTACCCCAGATGTGAATGAAACAAAAATGGGCAAAGAAGAAAAAACTGAAGCTGAATGTCTCTTTGGAATGCTTCTAGATACGGCCAGATAATCTCCCCTTCACCACTTGGCTAGCTGACCAGAACCATACACAGAAGGTTTAGGTATGCTCCTGTTTCTTGAAGGTTCAAGTCATCACAATTCTCCACGAAGCAGCTCCTGAACATCCTCCATGTGGAGAGATACTATCTCAGATGGTCTGGGAATGCTCCAGACCCCCATTACATGTGCACAAAAGCAATTCTTTATTCCTATGACTCTAGCATAAACTCATTCCCTTTGGTGCCTTATTCCCTGAGAAAGCCACAAAAGAACCCTGCATTTTAATCATAAATCAAAAATCACAAAAGAATTCAGCAGTAGGAACGAGATATATCAAAGCCAGATTAACCATTTTGTTAGCTATTTCATTTTCTTCAAAGCCAGAACAACAGGTCTTCATGGATTGTGTTCTTTCCAAATGTGGGCTCCTTCTGAGCCTGGGTTACTTTTCTGCTGCTGGCAAAGGTCTCTAAATGTGAATTGTGGCATAATTGAGACTGGGTGTTCCCATTTCTCCTCAATTTTGGCAGCTTGTTTCAATTATAGTCCAAGCACTGAGGAAACAAGAATATTCAGATGCTTGTCTAGTCCTCCCAGCCCATGCCACAGTTAAGAAACTGGGCTGTAGTGTACTTTTGAATGAATTATGTGTGCCCATAAAAATACGTCCATTCACAAGGCTATTGACTCTTAGTCACAAAACAAAAACACCTGCCGAAGGAGTTTTATTTTAACTTGTTAATGACACTGCAAATAGACAGATGCAGGATGAAGCCATCATTTAAAAGGACAGATTTACACAACCAGCTTGCTACCAGGGCCTTTACGGATGCCATAGGCTATCTCTAGATCCTAATTAGAAAGGCAATTTCAGGGATGCTATGAATTAGTTGTGATCAGAAACCTGTCTTCCTCCATATGCAGAGTGTCTTATCTATTAGCAGAGACGCCAAGTCCTTGCTCCTTGGATACCTTACTATTTTCCTATGACTCTAAGAGGATCAAATGCTTTGTTGGGTATCGTTTTGCCTATTACGTCAAAGTAATCCTCATCACACCAAAGCTCTGAACTCTAGTGAGAAACATCCTGCAAAAGCTAAAATTCCTAGGTATGTTCCAACATTGACAGCTGGCTTCTGCCATTCTAATTTCTTGTAAGTTCCGCTGGGGAAATGGGTTTGGTTCCTGGTCTTTTCCTGTTATATGCGCACTATGACAAACAGTTGTCATTTTCCATTCTACAGAAAACACACTGGATAACAGCACTGATAACGCTGCCCCAAAGGATATTTCAACATTGCTGTGAACCACCAAAAGATATACATTGATGGTCAGTAACCTCACAATCTACTTACTTCTTTAAATGGATCTTGGGCATCTGATAATCAATTTGCCTCACATGGAGTTGTTGAAATGGTCCATGAACAAAATTTTCCTAGCCTCAGGACACATCTACACACCTACACTCTACACTTAAAGGTTTTGATTAAATTGACCCGTTGGTTTTAGTCAAATGAATGATTAGGAACTATTCTGTGACTGGTGAGTAAGCAATCATTTCAGTAAAAATAGTTGAACTAGTTTTTGTTTAAGTCAATAAGCACTTGCTACATGGCAGGCACTGTCCAAAACACTGAGCATACAAAGAAGGACCCAAACCATCCCTGCCTTCAAGGAGATTACATTACAATGGGGGAGATAACATACAAACAATCATGTATAAACAAGGTATATGTACAGTTTGTGTTTAAACACATAACTGAAAATAAGCTTTGGTAGTTAAGAAATCTTCCTTTTCTAGAGTTGGAAAAAATGTTTGTAACTAAATAATCTTTTACATTTTAAACTGAAAGACTTTTTAAAATATGTTTTTATTTTGTTAAATAGTTCTCAACTACATGTAAAAATTTTTTAACATGCATTTGTTAAAAATTTTTAGTTCCAAATTTTTCTCCCTCTCTCCTACCCCTCCCCTGACCCTTGAAAAGGCAAAAAAAAATATCCATTATAAATGTGAAATCATGCAAAACACATTTCTATATTAGCCATGTTGTAAAAGAAAGCACACACACACGCAGGTACGCACAAAAACTGTTAAAAAATACAGTTAAAAAAAGTATGCTTCAATCTGTAGTCAGAGTTTATCAATTCTCTCTCTTTTTATCTAAATAGTCAAAGTAGTTTAACTGTTTCAAATCCCTGGGTAACAAGTGGGATTTATACCAAGAATGCAGGGCTGGTTCAATATTAAAAAAATTATCAGCATAATTGGCCATACAAAATAACAAAAAACAACAGAAATCATATAATTATCTTAACAGGTGCAGAAAAAGCTTTTGACAAAATACAACATCCATTCCTGTTAAAAAAAAGGTAGAAAGTACAGGCATCATTAGATCCTCTCTTAAAATTATAAGTTGTATCTATCTCAAATCAAGAGAAAGCATAATATGCAATGGGGATAGACTAGCAACCTTACCAATAAGATTCAATATGAAGCAAGGATGTCCATTATCACCACTGTTATTCAATATTTTATTAGAAATGCTAGCTGTAGTAATAAATTAAGAAAAAAATTTAAGGAATCAGAATGAGGAAACAAAACTTATTCTTTGTAGATAAGTATACTTAGAGAGTCTTAGAGAATCAACTAAAAACTAGTTGAAACAATAAATCTAGCAAAGTTGCAAGATATAAATTAAGCCCACATAAATCATCAACATTTCTATATATTATCAACAAAACCTAGCAGGAAGAGATAGAAAGAGAAATTCCATTTAAAATAACATCAGACAATACAAAATACTTGGAAGTCTACCTGCTCAGAAAAACCCAGGGCCCATATGAACATAATTATGAAACACTTTCCCCACAAATAAAGACAAATCTCAACAAATGAGAAATATTAATTGCTCATGAGTAGATGTAATATAATATCAATGTATTGACATATATTGACATATATGTCAATATAATAAAAATGACAACTCTAATGGAATTAATGACTTATTCAGTGCCATACCAATCAAACTGCCAAAGAATTATTTTATAGAGCTAGAAAAAATAATAACAAAATTCATTTGGAAGAACAAAAACTCAAGAATATCAAGAGAATCAATGAAAATAAATGTGAAGCAATGTGGCCTACCAGTACCAGATTTCAAACTATATTATGAAGTAGTAATCATCAAAACAATCTGGTATTGCTTAAGGAATAGAGAGGAATCAAAATTAGAAGGAAAACAGGAAACTGGGAAATAATTTTTACAGCAAGTTTCTCTGATAAAGTCCCCATTTCTTTAATATGTAGGGAATTAAGCCAAATTCATAAAATTATGAGCCATTTCACAATTGATAAATGGTCAAAGGATATAAACAGGCAGTTTTCAGAAGAAGTGAAAGCTATCAATAGTCACATGAAAAATGCTCTAAATCACTATTAATTAGAGGAATACAAAATAAAACAGCTCTGAGGATACTATCTCATACCTATTAAATTGGCTAACATGACAGAAAGGGAAAATGATAAATACCAGAGGGTATATGGAAAAAGTAGGACGAATGCACTATTGGTGAAGTTGTGAAATAATCCAACCATTCAGGAGAACAATTTGGAACTATACTCAAAGGGTTATAAAAAAAGGATGTATACCCTTTGACCTAGCAATACCACTGCTAGGTCTGTATCACAAAGAGATAAAAGAAAATGGAAAAGGACCTATGTGCAGAAAAATATGTATAGCAGCTTTTTATGGTGGCAAGGAAATGGAAGTTGATGGGATGCCCATCAATTGAGGAATAACTGATCAAGTTGTGGTATGTAATTATGATGGAATACTATTGTGCTATAAAAAAATAATAAGCAGGATGGTTTCATAAAAACCTAGGAAGACTTACATGAACTGATGCAAAGTAAAGTGAGCAGAACCAGGAGAACAATGTACACAGTAACAGCAGTATTATAAAGATGATCAACTCTAAAAGACTTAGCTACTCTGACCAAGACAATGATCCAAGACAATTCCAAAGGACTCACAATGGAAAATGCTGTTTATTTCCAGAGAGAGGGAATTGATGAATTCTGAGTACAGATTGAAGCATACCTTTTCACTTTATTTTTCTTATGTTTGTTTGTTGGTTAGTTTTGCAATATGGTTAGTATAGAATTATGATTTCACATGTATAATTGATATATTGCATGCCTTCTTAATGAGTAAGGGAGGGGCATGAGGGAAAAATAATTTAGAACTAAAAATAAAAAAGAAGTTAAGAATTTTAAAAATGTAATTGGGAAATATTTAACAGAATAAATAAAAGTATAATTTTTGAAAGGTCATGTAATATGCTTGGAAGGCCAGTTATTGACCTGTGACCAGAGAAGGAAACAGAAAACAATATCATGCTGCCTTTGGAGGTGAGGGAGAGGAGAGAGGAAGGAGAAAGCTTCATTTAGTGATAATTTACTTCACAAAAGAAAATAAAGGTACTCCAGAGGTACTTCATTTTATGATGCTTAGGTTCTCACCATAATCTGCCTTGCTTTTCCCTGCAGCCCCAGGCTCCCCTCCAAGCAGCAGAAAAACTGCCTCAGATGCCCTGCAATTCCACTATGTACTTTTTACTCTGTTATGATTTTAGTGGCAAGCTGGTAGTTTATGATAGCACAAGGTTATGCTATCAGTTCAAATGTAGGTTAAAAAAATGGGGTTGGGGCACCTCGTTTGCTTTGAAAAACTATAGCCTATATTCCTTTAGAAATGGCTGCTTTGAGGAATAGCTATAGAGTCTGTCATTATTCTAAATTTTCCTCTGTGGTACAATGTGGCAGATGAGGGCGAAGAGCATGGAGAGACAGATTTTAGAGACTGTCAGGAGAATAGCATGTGTTGCTCTCTGATGTTATTCTTTGGTCCATTGGGTTCCCCCCCACCCCCATACCTATTGTGCTGGTGACCTTTCCATCTGGTAAAAACTTCACTGTAAATATTCAACTGAAATGCTGCCAGGGAAATACAGTTAATTTAGGCCTCTGAAAGGATCGTTTTGTTATTTTTTTAGGTCTTTTCTCATGTGTACCTGTCACTTTTAAGTCAATAGGTTTATGGGAGATATTTATTACCCAAATCATAATGAAATTATGTATAATAGATGTAGAGCTATAAGGGGCCTAAGGAGTCATCTGGTACAAAATCATCATTTTAAACATGAAGAAGCTGAGTTCCAGAGAAGGTAGGTGCCCTAATGAAAGTCAAACAGGTAGTAAATGGAAAAACTAGGATTCAAACCCAGATCTTCTGATTCCCAATCCAGCACATCTTTGCACTATGCCACTTATCTTCCCTCACCTTTAAAACAAAACTAGGATTGCTTTTGAAGAAATGATGCCTACATTTCATATCATGTCCTTTATTCTAGGGGTCTTTTACAGATGGGGAATAAGAAGGTCATTCGTTCAGTTCTGATATGCAACATCCAGATGGGTAAAACTAAACAGCCATTTGAGGCCAAATGTATACAATTGTTTCTTAGTAAGGAAACTGAAAAAATAATGTAGATCTTTGTAAAGAGAGGATGAATTCTAGCACACCAAATGCCATTTCCTGGGGCTTGATTTTTCCAAAGATAAGTGGGATGATTCCTCTAACTTCTAATTCAAATTATGCTGGGTAGTAGGCAAGGTTAATAGGGTGGTGTCATTTACATCACTCAAATACTCTGATCTATGATGTCATCAATTTATGAGTTCTCTCCAATAATGCAGATTCTAACTCATCCATACCTACCCATCCTGTGCTACTCTTGTCCATGTCCTGCTGTAAGTTTACTACCTCAGGGCAACATATGGAGGGCTTCCTGACTTTCCCCCCTAATATTGCCAAGATGCCATGAGAACAGACTGGCCATCCACCTGTCATATCATGCCCTCCCCATGTGACCAACCCATCTCTTATCATAGATTTCCTTGATGACATTTTAAAACTTTTATTCTTTCTCTAAATCCCTTATTGGTTATGTATTGCGTCCTGCTCATATCTACCGTAAGTATCTCAATTGTTCTCCGTGATATCCATTTTAAATCTTCAGAAACTGCTATATGCTATATCTCACTCCTACACAGCAATATTAGTAGAATGCTGGCATTAAAAAGACAAGGCACCGAGGTGGAGCAGTACCTAGAGAGTTGGGCCTGGTGTTAGGAAGACCTGAGTTGAATAAGGGCCTCAGGTGATTACTAGTTGTATGACCTTAAGTATGCCATTAAACTTTGTCTTCCTCAATGTCCTTAACTATAAGATGGAAGTAATAATAGTACCTACCTCCCAGGGTTGCTGTGATGATTAAGTGCAATATTTGTAATGCACTTAGCATGGTACCTGGCAAAACATAGGTACTTAATAAATGCTATTACTATTATTATCAGTTTCCATTGGAAACTTGGGGTCATTGAAAGGGCTTTGCAATTTTCTGAAATTTCCTAAAGGCACCCCAGCCTGTTCTCTTCTTTCTGTTCAACTAGAACTCTCTATTAATGTTAGATATTGTGTGTGTGTGTGTGTGTGTGTGTGTGTGTGTGTGTGTGTGTGTGTGTAAGGGCAGCTAGGTGGTGCAGTATATAGAGTGCTGGCCCTGGAGTCAGGAAGATCTGAGTTCACATTTGGCCTCAGACACTTACTAACTGGGTGATCTTGGGCAATTCACTTAATCTTGTTTGCCTCAGTTTCCTCATTTGTAAAATGAGCTGGAAAAGTAAATATCAAACCACTCTAGTATTTCTGCCAAGAAAACCCTAAATGGGGTCATGGAGAGTCAGACATGAGTGAAAACAACTGAACAAACATATATACATATATACACACATATATATGCATACATATATGTATATATGTAATAGATTTCTCTATATATGTATACACATATGCACATGCTCACACACAGATATATATATATATATATTCTATTTTAATTCATATCATGATCTCAGCATTAGCATTAAAATTCTTCATCTACTTGGTTCTTTCCTACGTGAATGGTCATGTCAAACTCTTTTGAGTGGTTATAGATCTCCCCCAAGAAGCTTTATAATTTTCTATGGCTTGAGTCATTCACAAACAGGAGCATTTGGAGGACCTCACCATTCACAAAGAATACTTCTCCAATTTACTCTGCACTGGATCTCCTACAACACAAAGGCATAAATCTTTGGTAAGTGTTTCATTTTTTACGCCTTCCTTGATGTTTATGGTTCTAGCTATTTCTGTTGTGTTTTTCAAGGAATCTTGAAAGATTATTGATGCATTGGGTTAGAAAAGAGCCTTTAAGTTGGCATTTTCTCTATTAATATTTTTTCTTATTATCAACAACAAAAAAATAACCACTATGAGATGTTATAATCTTTATAGTCAATTATATAAGGATAAATGTTTAGTACACTGTTAACTAAGGAGTCAACACTGGGAAGGGAGGAGAATTTGTAGCAAGAGCAGAAGTGACATATTGGGAAATAATGAGCGTTGGAAGCATTGAAGATCATGGTGAGGATGAAGAATAGGTTGAGGAGGATCGAAGCATGGGGAGAAATGGATTGGTTGTGATTAGAAAAAGGAACTTCCGAGTTCTTGATCAAAGAAGTAGAACACCTACAAATGACAAGATCAAGGGTATGCCCAGACCTGTGTGGCGCTAAATAGATTGAAGAACTGGGAGATTAGGGTGTTTAAGGAAAAATAGATAGATAGTATAGAGATCAATATATACATATATATGTTTCTGTGTACATATATAAATATATCCCTTCACATAATAATAACAATAATAGCTAACATTTATATAGCGTATGTTATGTGCCATACACTATGCTAAGCACTGTCCAATTATTTTCTCATTTGTTTTTTCACTACAGGTGAGATATGTGCTATTATTATCCTCATTTCACAGATAAGAAAACTAAGGCAAGTAGAGGTGAAGTGACTAGCCCCGGGTCATCCAGCTAGTAAATATATGAGGTGAGATTTGCAGGAATTGGGGTAGAGGTGGAGACTGTGAGCCTAGAACTGAACTCATTGAGAAAGGAGGAAGAATTTTCTAATGACTTTTGCCAGATCATGCAAAATGAGAGCCAAAAACATTTGAATAAAACAATGAAAGGCATTACATTTTTGTAACTTACAGTGATATCTTGCAGAATTTATGCCATTTCCTTGCAAAATCTGCAACAGTTAACATTTGGGCTTCTTAAGTATGAATTTTCCATAATTTCTGGTAGCAATGACTTAGACTTTATTGATCTAATAAACCCTACATTTTTGCAAACAAAATTCACAGCACAGACATTTATTTGATACTTCTTTGTCAACATATTGTTTGAATTCGTGTGGTTATTCCCAATGTGAGGTTTTTTGGTTCCACTTTTGAATATTAGCCATTTCATAGCTTCTATCTGGTGGTAAACCAAAATTGGTTACATTAAATTAGATCAGTGCCAAGAACTTGTTGTCAGCCTTTACTATTGCTCTGAGAAGCAATGTCTATTTTCCCACAAATATTTGTGTAAATTTTTATTTATCATGTGATCTAACATCAATCTATCAGTCCATTTCCTTTCTTTTAGTGAGGAAGTGCCAATCATTCTATAGTTATCTTGAGTAATGGGCTCTTTGTTTTTGTTTTTTTTTTTGTTTTTTTGGTGAGGCAATTGGGGTTAAATAACTTGCCCAGAGTCACACAGTTAGTGAGTGCTATGTGTCTGAGGCCAAATTTGAACTCAGGTCTTCCTGACTCCAGGGCCCGTGCTCTATCTACTGCACCACCTAGCCGCCCCTTGAGCTCTTTGTTTTGTTAAAATTATACAGGAGTTTGCTTGGATATTTTCTAAATATTTTGTCATCTGTTTTACTGTTCAAAAATATATGTTAAGACTTATTACAGTTTAGAATTTGTTGTTTGCCATTGCAATTGTTAAATTTAACTACTCTGTATCTTGGACTTTGCAGGATAGGATTTTGGGTTTTTTTGGAGATCTGTGGAGTCTTTAAATTGACACATTGTTTTCTGTGTTTAAAAGTTCTGGGCAGTTCTGTTGTATTAATTACATGATCATGTTAAGGATTTTGTTTGTTTTTTACTTGTCATGTTATTCTGGGAGATGTGCATTCCTTAAGTTGTCTCTATACATCTTTAGTTAAAGTTCAATTGTTTTGCTTGCATAGAAATCAGAGCTGTGGCATTTGGGTTGGAAACAGGACTGGTGGACTTGGTGGGTGTATTGCCACTCCCAGGGATCTTGTGCTCATTTGCCCTTGATTTATTTTCCTCTGTTTTGCAATTTTTATTAATAGATGTTTGGAGCCAGTTAGATGATGTGGAGGTCACAATCCAATCTGTTATTATCTCTCCCATTGGCTTATCTGATTATAATCAAGGTCTTTAATTGAATTTTCCTCTTCCTGAGATCTTTAGTAATTATTTTTTATATTTTCTTTTCATTCATTTTGTGACCCCTTCCCCTTTGATGACAGTTTCTCTGTGGGTGGGACTTCTAAGGTGTCTCCACATCCTCACACTCTAGGTAATTAACTGACCTTGGTTTCTTCCCCAAGTAAACGCTAGTCCACAGCTGGATATCAGGCCCCTGTTTTAGGTCTGGTGGAACCACACAAAAGTTGCTGTCCTACTTCAGTTCCCTCTGGTCCTCAGTTCTCTGGCTGAGTATTGTAGCACCGAGTGTTATTACATGATTGTCTCTGGCAAAACAAACTTCAGCTTTTTGGTTTTCTATGGTATAAAAGTTTGGGAGAGGGGAAGGATTGGGTTCTATTGCAAGTCTGTGGATTAGTTTGTGCAGCCCTATCAGAGTGCGGTGGATAGTGAGAGAAAGGGGAGTTGAATGAGTTCATTAGGGATTAAATAAGAGCCTTCTGTACTGTTAGTTCATTGGGTTGCTATCTCATTGCATTTCTTGATGTCTTAGACAATGGAGACAGCTGACTGAATCTGCTTTCTCTCTTGCAATTCTTATTGTGGATAAGTTTGAGAGGTTGTGAGATCAGAGAAACTGTCTAGTCCTGCATCTTATTGGTCATGTGATCTGGTAAGATTGTTATTTGCTATAAATGTGTCTTTCCACTGAACTTTGACTTCAGGATGCCAGTAGGTCTCTTGACATACAAAATTATAGCTTTCTCTTTGGAAAATTTATACCAGATTTAAATTGCGTGCCAAAGACCAAGGTATTTTAAAATATTACCTATAACAATTGATTGTATGTTCTATCTAAAAATTCAAGCTCAAAACCTTTAGTCTTAATTTTTCCTCAACATAAGCTAAGAATTTTGCCTTATCAAGTCCAAATGACATTTTGATATTATTAGAGGAAGTTTTTTGTAAAATGAAGAAACTTTAATGTGTTTTTTTTTGGTTCAGCTATCTTCATTCCATTCACGTACATCATATATTTAATATATTTTGTATGAAGTATCATTATTTATTATTGCTATTTTATTATTAATTGTTGTTGATTCTTAATCATTATTGTCATTATTATCATTTTAAGGAGCTCAACATAGAAATTGCTGCTCTTGACTTGCCCAGGTCACATAACCATTATATGTCAGGAGTATTACTTGTATTCAGGCCTTTCTGATTCTAGGCTGGCCCTTCAACTACTATATTATGCTGCCACTTTCATATATTATTATAATTATGATAGCAGGAATTGTTAAACAGAAGGTAAATAGGGATTATTTAATTCATTGTATTTATAGTCCCAGTACATAGTAAAGTGCCTAGCACATAGCAGGCACTTAAATACTTGTTGATTAATTGTTGTTGAATAGTTTTGATCTTCACAAAGGCCATTTAGCTCTCCATAATGATAAACTCTATTCTATTGTCACAGGCTAAATCCTACTAGGTCTCAGATCAGAAAATATGTGTTCAAAATCTTTCATAATGTTTTATGTCCTTTATAACCTTGGAGGTATCACTTACCCTTCCTAGACCTCAGGTCCCTCATTTGTAAAATGAAGGAGGTACACTAGAGGATCCCCGAGGACCTTTCTATCTCTTGATCTCTGATTCTATGATAATCAGTGGTTTCACAGATTCCTTCTATTGGTCACAGTGGACGTAAATGAGAGACTGTTGGTAGTGCAAAATAACAATTCACCACTGAGGAAGAGAGAGTTAGAAAACCACTTAGAGCATATTTCTAATGAATGTTGTCCAGGAAAGCCATCTTCCTACGTGCAGAGCAGGACATTTGGTGAGAGCATACAATGTAAATATTTAAGCATTCTTATGTCAATCCAAGAGGACTAACACTTACTCAAAATGGATTTGGAATAAAGCTCTGGGAAGGAACATATCTCAGAACTTGACATCTCTCAAAAGTTCACAAGGGAAAGTTGGAAGGATCATAACAAAAAGAGATTAGGGAGACAAGCCAGCATGGGCCATGCCTGCCAAGGACTACAGATTTGATTTCCAATGGCTCTGCCAATATTTGGGGAGCTGGAGCTGGCTGTTCTGTTTAAATAGAAAGAAATAAATAGAAGCTGACATGGAGCTCAAACTAGGCAAAGGGAGTGAGGGGCTAGTTTTCCTCTCCATTCCAGCAGAGGAGCTAGCATCTCAGACCTGTCTAGAATCTTGTCTCCCAAAAGACATTTCAATGCATTATCCAGAATACATAGGAGCTGTTGGTTCCTGAAAGTAGGCCATCTCTGCAGAATGACCTGTATAGCTCCTTCTCTGGATTTTTGAGATTTCTTTTGGAAATTGAAGCCATAGTCTTAACACAGAGAAAGAAGTGGTGGGTTGGTGTGGGAACCTTAGGGCTGTTTCATTTAGCAGTCTCATTTGCTGAACAACAAGGTACTTATATTTGAAATCTGTAAATCAAATAATGAGTGCTAAAGGAGACAACATAGAAGACTAGTTATAGTTCTCAAAATACCAGATGTAGCAGAATGCAAGAGGACAATCTCGGTCACTAGAACAATCTAGGAATCAAAAGCCTTAAAGGCTAGAAAGTGTGGCCTCTTTCTGTTCTACAGGTTTCTTTAGCTCATTTGGAATTACACAATGCTCCTTTTTGTTTCCCTTATATTATTGCTGTCACTTCCCTAGAAATACGCCCCAGATTTGGGGGCCTGACCCTGTCCTCTTCTCCACTGGCAGCCGTACCGTCCCCATTCCTGAGCGCAGACAATCATATACACTGAAACAAATTCAACCTTGAGCTCACATATTTGAACTCAAAGTAGATTATAAACTCTTTGAGGTTAGGGACCATTTGGTCTTATTTTTGTATTGACAGGACCTTGCAAAGTGCCTACATGAGGAGAATCACTTTAAAAATGCTTGTGCCAATAACAGCCATGGGGAAAATGCCATTAATCACTAATAATTAGAGAAATCACGTTAAAACAGTTCTGAGATTCCATCTCATGCACATCAAAGGGACAAATTGACCAAAACGGAAAATGACAAATGCTGGAGGAACTATGGGAAAACAGGAACTTTAGTGAACTAGGATTGTAAACTGGTCCAGTTATATGGGAAATCAGTTTAGAACTCTGCCCCCAAAGCTATTAAACCCTGCACACCCTTTGACCCAGTGATATTTCTAAAAGGTCTATACCCCAAAGAGATCAAAGAATGAAGAAAAGAACCCATTTGTACAAAAATATTTGTAGCACTTCTTTTTGCAAAGAATTTGAAAATGAGGAAATGCCCATCAATTGGGGTATGGTTAAACAAGTTACAGTATTTGAATGTGATGGAATACTATTACACTGTAGGAAAAGAAGGGAATGTTTTAGAGAAACCTAGGAAGACTTATGTTAACTGATGCAAAGTGAGGTGAGCAGATCCAGGAAAATGATTTATATAACAACAATATTATAAAGAAAAACAGCTTTGAAATACTTAGGAATCTGATCAACTACAATTCCAGAGGAAATGGTGAAGCTTGCTACCCACCTCTAGATAGAGAGGTGATAGACTTATATATGTATGTGTATATATGCATATATATATACATACACACATGTGTATGTGTATATATTTTTATATACACATACACATATATGTATGTTTATGTATGTATGTATATATGAAATCAACTTGAGACAAATGTTTAATAGTAACAAGTAGAGACAGGGCCTGTGGGATTAAGAGGGAGAATAATACCTAGGAGTAAAGTCTCAAACAAAACAAAACTTTGAGTTTAAGCTCACTATTTCTAGGGACTGTGATGTACAGGAGAAAGTTTGCCCTGGTGTACAGGAATATTTATGTACAGGCATATCTGGGGGATAATAAGGTTCAGTTCCAGACCACCACAATAAAGTGAATATTGCAATAAAGAGAGTCACATGAATTTTTGAGTTTCCCAGTGCATATAAAAGTTATGTTTACATTATGGTATAGTGTATTAAGTGTGCAATAGTATTTAGTCTAAAAATAACAATGTACATGCCTTAATTAAAAATACTTTATTGCTAGAAAATGATAGCCATCATCTGAGTCTTCAGCAAGTCATAATCTTTTTGCTGGTGGACGGTCTTACCTTGATGTTGACGGCTAATGACTGATCAGGGCGGTGGATGCTGAAGGTTGAGTGGTTGTGGCAATTTCTTAAAATAATGCAACAATAAAGTTTGCTACATTGATTAACTCTTGCTTCCACTTGAACACTTAGAGGCCATTGTAGACCTATTAACTGGCCTAATTTCAATATTGTGTTTCAGGAAAAGGGAGGCTGAAGGAGAGAGAGAGAGAGAGAGAGAGAGAGAGAGAGAGAGAGAGAGAGAG
>NW_020951478.1:3367407-3494611 GCF_900497805.2 Vombatus ursinus
GAGAGAGAGAGAGAGAGAGAGAGAGAGAGAGAGAGAGAGAGAGAGAGAAAGAGAGAGAAAGAGAGAACAGCTACTTGGTAGAGCAGTCAGAACATACACATTTATCAATTAAGTTGGCCAACTTACTTGTTTTCTGCAGCACCCAAAAATAATTACAAGAGTAACATTAAAGATCAATGATTACAGATCACCATAACTGACATAATAATGAAAAAGTTTGAAATGTTGTAAGAATTATCAAAATGTGACACAGGGACATGATGTGAGCTCATACTGTTGGAAAAATGACTCAGACTTGTTCAAAGCAGGATTCCCACAAACCTTCAGTTTGTAAAAAATGCAGTCTGTGAAATGCAACAAAGCAAAGTGCAATAAACCATACTATGCCCACACTTTGGTTCTTGCCACACTTTTTCAGTAAATATTCCTTTGTAAGAACTAATTGAGTGACCCTGGGCAAGTCACTTAACCTCAATTGCCTAAAAAAATTAAAAAAAAATTTGTAAATAAAAAAAAGAACTAATTGATGTTAATTAATTAATCAAGGGAATCAGTGTGTATCAATGATTTAAATAATAATGACCCTAATCATTAGAGATATTGCTGGGAACACAGCAGATGGAGGCTCAAATTGACAGTATTAGAACCCCACTGCCTCTCAAGTATACCCTTAGATTATTGAGAAGGCCTTGTAGCTAGCTTAAGTTCTGAGGACCCTACCTCCGTGAGGGTGTCTGTGTCTGTCTGTGTCTCTGTGTGTGTTTCGGGGGGGCGGGCAGGCAGGCAGACAGAGACAGATTCAGAGACAGAAACTGAACACAGAGACAGAGAGAGAGATATATAGAGAGAGACACACAGAGAGAGAGAGAGAGAGAGAGAGAGAGAGAGAGAGATGGGCACAGAGAGAGAGAGACAGAGAGAGAGAGAGATGGGGACAGAGAGAGAGACAGAGAGAGATTTGGGAGAGGAAGCCCAGAATAGCATTACACTAGGATATATATGCATATATTTTAATGTAACATGAAGCAGTTTACTTTGCCACCTTCTTTGCTTTATCAGGTCATAGCCATAACTTCCTCAGGAACTTGCACCAGGCACACCTATGTATTTGTGCCCACAGTATGTCATTCCCAGGCCCTAGATCTCAGTTTGAGGTTGAGGTAATCTTGTTACTCTGCATCTCTATGTTTAAAGGGATATAGCCTTGAAGAAACAGCCTTCCAGCCAGGGCAGCTGCCTGAAGGGAGACAGATGACCCAATTCTCACATATCTACTCTAGTAAAACCTTGAAATTCAGACCAGATGAAATAATGATTAAGAAATCCAATGAGAAATTACAGTAAATGACTTCTTCCACCCCAGAACTGCACAGTCAGCCAGAAGACCCTTTGTAATAGGAATTTGCCAGCATAGATTAAAAAAAAAAAGTCAGTAGCTTCCCAGAATGACCAGATGAATCAGACAAACATGTAGCTTATGGGGCTCTGTGTCAAAGGAAGCCCTAGCAGGGTCAGAAAGCCTCAGGGTCTGGGAGAATCTGTAGTGGAGACCTTAGGAGCCGCTAGAAGGAGAAGCAACCTGTGTGACTTTAATAGCACTTAGGCAAGCCCAGGAATTCTGAGGTCCCCGTCACTGTATCCTGAGATGCCACAGAAGACCTTGAAGTTCCTGTGCTCTGAACCTCAAAGATCCCGTGGGGCCTAACCCGAAGACATGGAGGTCAGCACAGGGATCCAGGTGAGCTAGAATGAGACCAATGCAGATCAACAAGGGTGCCTTTAGAACCTTAATGTCTTCAGTGTGTATTGAGGTAGTTAAGTAAGGAAAACAGAAGATCTGGATGTGAATTGGTTCTATTCTGAGGGCGTAAAGGGGGAAAATATAAAGGAGAATAAAAGCACTATGCTCGTGTAGAAAGGAGGAAGAAGGGGGATAAAGCTTACTACTTTTATAATTGGGATTCATGAGAAGACTATATAAGCTTAGAGGAAAGAGTCAGGGAGCAAACAGAATCAGAAAGAACTGAGTTCAAATGCAGCCTTGGCAAGTCATTAAACCGTCATTTGCCTCAGTTTCCCCATCTATGAAATGGGGATAATAATAGCACCTACCTTGAAGGATTGTCTTGAGGATCAAATGAGATAATCATTATAAAGAACTTAGTACAGTGACTGACACCTAGTAAGGACTATATAAATATTAGCTATTGTTATCATTAAATGATTAAGGGAGAGTTGAAAACACATGCATAATTTAGCATAGAAGTATATCAGATTCAACAGAGAAACAACTGGAGGTAGGATTGGAGGGGGTAAGAGGGGGCATAATACCTGAGAGGAGAATCTCAAATCAAACAAGCAAGTTCCTTATCTTGGAAGGAGAATCAAAAAAAAAAAAAAAAAAGGAAAAGAAAACGTCTAGATCCTGAGACGTATCCATCAATTAGGGAACGGCTGAACAATTTGTGGTAGACAAATGTGGTGGAATAATATTGCATTTTAAGAAATGAAGAGATAATTTAAAAGAATTCTGGGTGGTGTGAACTGATACAGGATAAAATAAGCAGGATTAGGGGAACAATTTTTTTAGGAGAACAATTTATACAAGGACAAAAACACTGTAAAGAAAAACAATTTTGAAAGACTTAAGAACTCTGATCAAAGCTCTCGCTAATCTTGTCTCCAGAGGATCTATGATGAATCATGAAGTACCTCCTGACACTAAGGTGAGGATTCAAGTTGCCGAATATTCTTTTTCTTCCACTTGTCTTAATTTTTTTTTTTTTTTTACAGAATTTAGTTTTGTTTTTCTCTCTTAATCTAGGTGTTTAATTGGGTAGGTGGCAGGGTCACTTAGCAATAAGGATGCAAAAAAAAGAAATTCATTGAAATATTTTTTAAAAAAATATGCAGAAGAGAATTGAAATTCAGAAGGAATCATAGACAGGCAGGACAGTTTTGAAAGGGATGTGTGGGATTAATATATGCTTTAAAAACAAGAAAGTGGTATGGAATGGAAATACACTGTTTCCCTTGCAATCTTCTTTTTGTGTTCTATGGTGTATATGGAAATGCTATTTTTTTGATGATTAAGTTAAAAATAAAAATTTTAAAACCTTCAAAGAGAGAAAGCAACAGCCAGCCCCCTGCAGGGTGGAGGATTTACTCATCCATGGTACTACTTCCAATCATCTGCTGTGGAGATTTGGGCGGGGGAGGGAGTTGTCCTCATCATCCACCTTTTTTGCCAGTTCTCCTCTATCTATTCACCCTTGGCCTCTAGTGCTTGGCATGGCTACTGCTGCTAGATCTTTAGAAAGATCTGGGGAGGAGTAAAATCCATTCCAATGATCTTCCCTCAGATCAAGAGCGAAAAAATTCCCATTAGATATGATGTAGATTCTTGTTGAAGGAAAATGGTCAATGCTTGACCTTCCTCTGCAGTGAGATTCAGAAAGAAAGACTGAGAATGAGCTCATTTAATTGTTATGATTTCTCTGTTATCTACTAATGAGACACAGTGGTGAAATTTGGGGCTGGGGGAAGGGAAGGCTGTGTATGGTAAGGACAAGTCTAAGACATAGGACCTTGGAAACAGTTGGTGTTGACTTGATGAAAATATTACCAATGCCCTGCTAGAGAAAGATCCAGTTCCCTCTGGACAGAGTGGGTTGGCCAAGAGTCCCTTTTCACAGGAATTTAGCATTCTCAGCAAAGAACTTAGCAACACATGTTGGAATTGCTGTATCATAAAATATAAAATCAAAAAAATTTAAAAATAGTGAAGTGCATCCAATTACATTGGTCTCTAAAATAGTGTGAGAAAGTTTTTTTACCCATAATAAATACAATTTTAATGATAAATTATTGTTTATTTCATTTTTAATCTCATCCATTTTTAATTTCTATTTTTTTAATATTTCGTGGGATAGAGATAAAGACTGGATTTCATTAACATACAGAACTCTCTGGGTGAGAAAACTCTTCTGACCATCAGCAACACTTTCTCTGCAATTTATAGTCTTAGAAAGTTGACCAGAAGACTCAGAGGTTAAGTGATTTACCAGGTTTTACTGTCAATATACAGGGTAGCTAGGTGGCTCAGTGTATAGAGCACTGGACAGGGAGTCAAGAAGATCTGAATTCAAACCCAGCCTCAGATACTTACTAGCTGTGTGACCCTGTGCAAGTCACTCTGTTTGCCTTAATTGCCTGGAGGGGGAAGTGGCAAACTACTCCAGTATCTTTGCCAAGAAAACCCTATGGACAGTATGGTCCATGGGGTCACAGAGAGTCAAACAAGACTGAACAAAATACTATTAGTAAGTGCTAGAGGCAGTTTTTCCTGGTTCTGTAGTTTTTTTGTTTTGTTTTTTTTGATTAGGCAATGGGGTTAAGTGACTTGCCCAGGGTCACACAGCTAGTAAGTGTTAAGTGTCTGAGGTGGGATTTGAACTCAGGTCCTCTTGACTCCAGGGCCATTGGCCTATCCACTGCCCCACCTAGCTGCCCCAGTTCTTTGGTTTTATAATGCATATGTATATATGTCTGTAGCTATATTTATAGATAGATATATACATTTTATTAGTTCAGTAGTACATTTTTTATAATTCACAAATGAATAAATATACAAATACTGGTATTACTATGCTCAAACAATGTTTAATGATAAGGGTTCACACAGAAGGAGATCTGGTATATGGGATAAAATTCAGAAGGGAGTCAAAGTATTGTGACAAAGATCATAGTCAAGGGGAAGAGTTGAGGGTAGAGATGGATTATTAATCAGCAAACTCTTAATATGTTCCTGCTGCAGTCTAAGAACTATATTAGGTATTACTGTGATATATGGAAGACATAGGAAACATGATTGCTGCCCCCTGGGCACTTATAAATTTGAAGAACTTGGGAGAATCATTGCTACCCAATTGTGATATTCTCTTATCAGGGCTCTTCCTAACAGCTATTTTTTGTTTGTTTGTTTGTTTGTTTGTTTGTTTAGTTTTTTGTTGTTGTTTATTTTTTTCCCCAGAGACAAACTCATGCTTTCTCTCCTGCAGAAAAGGAAAGCAGGAAATGGAGCCAAAACAAGAAGGAAAGTGGTATAAATTAGGGAAGGGAGGTATATATAAGGGTCCAGATGGATTTAGGTAGAATAGGTACCAGCATAAGGATTAAGATCAGAAGAGATAAAAGAACCAAGGCCTGCCAGTGAGGAAAAGATTTAGCCAAATCAGAACCAGTTTCTGAAATGTCAAATGACCAATTTGATTGACTATATTTTACTCTTGCAATTCCATTTTTATTGGGAAATAGAATAGGTGTGTGTCTAGAAAGGTTCTGGAAAAGAAAGTTGATAGGGAACAGATTATAACAATTAGAAACTAAAGAATTTCTCAGAATGAGAGAAGAGACAGGCTACCATTACACCCTCTTTACATACTCTGTTCATCTCATCTCATGCCTAGAACTCACTCAGCTAAATCCTGCAGAGATCAAACAAATAGGCTTTGTGCACTCTCAGCCAGTAAATACTGATATACCTACGTATGTGAAAGCTGTTTTGAATTATTCAATTTCAGTTCTCACCAATGCAGAGCTGCTCTCTGAATGTGCTCAGAAGTCATTTGTCACATCAATTTTAGAACTGACTCTTATGAGGGGGGTTTTCCCTAACATGTAGCTCAGTTTTCCTCAGTTCATCAACAGCACATCAATTCCTTTTTATCCCACCCCAAATGACCCAAATGTTTTCATATTGCCTTAAAATATTTATCCTGGACTAGTTTCCCATCTTACTGGATTCATCTCATCTTGCTTCAAGCACAGAAATTCCTTTGAAGTCAATAGTAAACCACTCTCATGAAAAGCTCTATGGGAGCATGGAGGACAAAAAAGAACATTAATTTGATTTTTCCATCTTTGAGCCAAGTAGTGATACCTTCAATTCTTTCCAACTTAACCCCAAGAAAGTTTTGGTAAAACCTCTATCCTTTGTGAACTTATGTCGTTCTATTTCTCAACTCTTTTTGTTTTTCTGTCTTTGGTTACTGAAATACATTAAGAGATATGCCAGAACATTCATAATACTACTCTCCATGATAGCAAATAACTGGAAATAAAGTAGATGCCCAACAATTAGGGAATGGCTGGAAAACTATGTTATATGTATAATAGTGGGTCTGACTAATGAGAGTCTAGTATTTAAAGCATGTACAATATGCTTTCACTGGTACTAACCCACACCAAGATACACCAGCCTCTGGGCATTTGTAATGGAGAGGCCCTGACTCACCCTTCATAGCATATAAACATTTCCTTAATTGTTTCCTATTTGTTTATTACATGATGATGAAAAGACTTTTCATTGGCTCCTGAGCTTAGAGCTGAGTGTAGATTTAGGGAACTCTCTCTCTCTCTCTCTCTCTCTCTCTCTCCTTCCTTCCTCCCACCACCATGGTGACTTTTGAGTGAGGAAGAAGAAATTTTATAGCTGTTTTATCTCCTTATTCAACCTCCATATGGCCCTCAACACATGGTACTTTACTTCTTTAGTTTCTTTGGATTTGTTATTTCCTGATTTTAGGTGAATGAGTACCAGAGATGGACCAAATCAGGTTATGCCCTTGTGAGCTTTGAAAGGTTGAAAGATTCATCCGAGTTCCCTTCAGCAATTGGAGCTGATAGAAGAAGTAACCCAGTCTACTGCAGAACCATCCCTGAGAAGCAACCTGCTTGACCTGGTCCAGCAGTAAATTGACCTGGCAACCAGGACACCACATCCAAGTAAGGGAAAAACCTCATCTGTTTGCTTTTCCACATCCAGAATGAAGTTGGTGGGCACTCCTAAGGCCAGGAAGTATCTTTGCCCTTGAATTAGTAGGAGTGGATGCTTTATAGCAACCACTTTAATTTTGAGTCTCCTCTCCCCAGGGACAAAGTGGGTATATGGAAGGGAGAATTTATTCCTGGTTCAGAGGGAGATGGTTTTTGTACTTAAATCTTTACTGTAAATTCTCAGTAAATATCCCTTTGTAAAAATCATTGTTCACTAGTTTATTGATATTGGGGATAAGTTAACTAGTTAAATATAGGGGAATATACTAGATAGGAGCTCATGGTATTTTGAACACACCTAACCCCTTAGCTCCCTGAGGGAAATAGTAGCCGGCCTTCCCATAGGGACCCAGCCTGCCACTGTGAACAAGGATTGAGAGAATAAGCCCAGTGACTGCACTATATATAAATGTAATGTAATGTTAGTGCACATAAAATGTGATAAATATGAAGAGTTCAAAGAAACATGGGAACATTTGTCTAAATTGGTGAAGCATGAAATGAGTAGAAATGAAAGAACAAAATACAATAACAAAATATAAATGAAAAATATTGCTGAAAAGAGAGGATTATATATATATATAGATACATATATGTATCTATATATATATATATATATATACACGTCCTCTCTTTTAACAGTAGAGAGGTAGGAAGTAACTAGGATGGAATGTTGCATACATTGTCAAACATAGTCAACATATCAGATGTTTCTGCTTAATTTTTTTGTTTGTTCACATGAAAGAGTTCAATATGGAGTGAGGGAGGGTCTTCTGCCAGAATTACAGTGATATAACATGAAAGTTATCAACAGAACATTGAAGGAAAAAAAAGAGAAAAATGCATTGGGTTGAGTAATACATTCCATTAAAAACATTTACTATCTCTTTCCTTTGCACAATAAAAATACAAAAGAATTTTTTAAAACCTACAATGGAAACCAGTTGGAACTAATTTGTGCCCTGGTTCAGAGGTTGGCTTTGTCTGCTATATCATGCTTCTCTACATCGATAAAATCATCCCTATCCCTCCATTGTGCCTAACAACAGGGAGGGGGCAGAAGGGGTACATCATTATTGTATGCAGAACAAAGAAGAAATGTTTCCATATAGCACCTTATTAGGTCCACATAGTGGTGGGATAGATAAGAACAGGCAAATTCAGACACCAAGCTATAGAGTCCAAGAAGGCCAGCTGTTTGTCTCATCTGTGCTATTTCTTGGCAGGGTCATTGAAGGGGTCAGGGACCAGAGGGAAGCAAACAAACTTATCTTGTGCCAAGCACTGTGATATGCACTTTAATAAATATTATCTCATTTGACCTCATTTGGTTATTGAAGGCCTATATTCATGCTCTGGACTCCCTCTAAATACATGTTAAAGTTGTTCTCCTTAGTTAACTTTGCCCCTGACTCACCTTTGGTTGCCTTTTCACCAGGTCACTAAAGTTAATGTGATAAAATTTCAGGAAAGAGAGAGCTTTCTCTTTGCAGCTCTCCCAGCTCTCATTCTAGTCGCTGCTGTAAGAATAGATGATGACTGGGCCATTTTGTGCTCCACTTCTGTGCCTTGCTGTGGAGTGGATTCATGTAGTTCCATTTCCCACTTTCTCTGCCTTCTACGTCAAGAAGAAGGAAGCCAACTTTTTTTTCCAGAATAGCCCATGAAAGGCTATAAACTTTTAATAGGCTTATAAATAGGATACATGCAACTTGGTAAATATTTCCTGTTTTTTAAATGACTGTCCCTTCCACCTCATCCCAGCTGGCTGTTCAAGCAATACGGTATGAAGAAAAGAAGGAGCCAGAGGAGGCTGGCTCTTGGTAATGCATCAGACATTAAAACACTGAGAAGGTCAAAGCATTATAGTTTATTACCCTTGTGTCTCACCAGAGATATGAGGCATTAAAATTCTGCCATTGTACCATATTCTTGTGACAGAGGTTGTAATGAGAAGGAGGAATCACACCAAGTGAACCTGTTCTAACAGTGATAACCGGAGCAAGAAAAGGTACCAATATAACCAATGTTTGTTTTTGTCTTAAAACAAGATTCATATGTTCTTTCTCCAATCCCAGAGCTCTGAACTGTATATCAAAGAAAGTAGCGTTATTCATTGATCAATAATGTCAAAATGTAAGGGATGCTCTGTAGTGCTGATTACTCAAATATCCAAATAGATCCATGATCTCATCGATTCACATGTTGTAGATTGAAACTCATCCATGCTTGCCCATCCTACGCAACTCTGGTTCATGTCCTCCTCAGAAGGGATTAATCATTCTAATAATAATAATAGTCTGTGTGGCACAGTAGAGAGAGTGTTAGAATGAGAGTCAAGAGAAATTGGATTCTTGTTTCTGATATTTACAAGGTGTATGATTATGGGCAATATGACTCATAGGGTAGTGAACTGGACTTAGAGCCAGCAAGGCCTGGATATCCTGGGTAGATGACCCTAGGCCAGTCACTTAGTCTCATAGTGCTCTGGGACTTCTATAAGTTGCAGAGATGGTCCTGATCTGCACTGGTAGAAGGTGAATTCGTCAAGTGGGAGTTCCCTATAACAGTGAAATCACAGGCCTCCTTCCTATCTTTATCCTATGACTATAGGCAAGGCACTTAACCTCTCAGCCTTACTTTCCTTATTTACAAATTGGGAATAATGATTCAAGTAGCACTTACCTCTCCTGGCTGGTGAGATGAACAAACAAAAGATATAGGAAATGTTTTGCAATCCTAAGGGTTATCTAAATGTCCACTACTTTGATCATATAATAATGCCTATTTCTAATCTTTTGCCCAATTTTAAACCATGCACACTCTCATAGTAGTAAAATCTATGTCATATTGGCAGAAAGTAGGGACTCAGCTTCAGAGGTAAAATACTGTGTGAATAGCTAAGGCAGCTAGGTGGTGCAGTGGATAGAATGTTGGGCCTCAATTCAAGAAGATCTGAATTCAAATTTGACCTCAACTATTTACTAGCTGTGTGACTCTGGGGAAGTCATTTAACTTCTATTTTTCTCAGTTTCCTCAACTATAAAATGGGAACAGCACCCATTTATAACAAAGTCTCTAGCACATTGGAGGCAATCTCTAAATGTTTATTTTCTTATCTAATTGAAAACAGTAGAAGATTTGGAGTTAGAGGATATGTGTTTAAATCTCTAGCTCTGTTACTTACTATCCACGTGACCTTGAGCAAGTCACCTGAATTCTCTTTCTTTACTAGCAACATTGGATAATAGATTTGGGGCTGGAAGGGATGTTAGAGGTCATGTAGCCCAACTTTCTTATTTTATAGATGAGGGTACTGAGGTTCATGTGAGACTAAGTGAATTGATCAAGGTTTCAGAGATGGTCATTGGCAGGGTGAGGAAGGAAACACAGATCCTCTGATTTCAAATTCAGGTCTATTCATATTGCATCACATTGTCTCTAGCTTCCATCTCTGAAAGAAGTGGGTTGAACTACATCAGTGATTCCTAGCATTTTTTGTTCGCAAATCCTGTTCAACAACAACAACAACAGTAACAACAGTAACATAAATACGTTGTGTGAATCCCCAATTTAATATACTACTCATTTTAGTCTTTTAGATTTATTCATAATATTCTTATAACTACCATGATAATTTTTGCCAAAACAAAGCTCTGAATATAATGGAGAAATGTGTGTGTGTGTGTGTGTGTGTGTGTGTGTGTGTGTGTAACATAATTAGGTAGCTATTTAGTGCTTAAGGTGACATTACAGAATTTTTTAGCCCAACCTCCTTGGATCATCATAATGAACCCTTAAGGGTAAGCAAACCACTAAATGGGAACTACTGAACTAGATAAACTCAACATTAAAATCCTTTCCATTTCTAAATACAACCACAATGAAACTCTTCCTATAAGGAAAATATTTCAGAGTTATAGCCTATGACCTATTTATTTGATTACTTTTATGCTTTGGTCAATCTGTGATCTCCTTAATGTAGGTTTTCCCTCAAACATAACAGATTACAGCCTTCCATGACCATCCATTCTAGGTAACTCTTTTCCATGTTCTCTCATAAATCTCCATTAAGAGGGCTAGCATCCTTTCTATAGATTTCTTGACATTCCATAAGCAGTAAGTAGCACACAAGTTAGCCATCTTACATCTTTCACTCCCATGACCAGGCTATATGACTATCTTGCCTCCTTTTCCTGTCCTACCTCTCCCTAATGATATTCTTTGAGCCTACTAAATTAGGGCCATAATTACTTAAAAGAACTTGACTTAACTACACACTCAGGAAAAAACAACTGTATGAAGAATGTCTATTTTCCAAAACATAATACTCTGTTGAATAGATAGCACATAGAGTCAGTCTGGATTGATGCTGTGGAAAAGTAATGAATTGAATGGGAGAGTGGGCTGAATTGTTCCAGAAAAACTGCACAAAAGTGTTTAATGATCCCACATTTCTCTATGAAATGAAGGCCCATCTTTCAAACATAAGAAGTCTTCTATTGATGCTTTATTGCAATGAATCCCTGGACACTGACATCTCCAAAGAGTCAAAGTTATGGATTGGCCAAAGGCAATAGAATGGTATATGGTGAGTGAGTAGGTTGTAGCATGTTCTTGATGAATTACTATAAACCAAAACCAGCATAAAGGTTATCGTGTCCCATTTGTTTTAAGCACTATTTCATATAAAAATTCATTACATAAAATAATTACTTATCTACTTGTAGTTTTTTGTAATAGACTTTGGAAGGTACCAAAGTAGACAGCTATCTATGAAGATGATTCTACTGACTATGCATCAGTAGGGTATGTGTTTGAGTTGCTTTTCTAGTTGATGAATTTGTACTTCTGATCATTAATAATTATGATAATACTTAACATTTATGTATAACATTTATATAGTGCCTACTATGAGCCAGGCTAAGTGCTTTCCAAATTATTATTTCATTTGATCCTCACAACAACCCTAGGAGATAGGTACAATTATTATCTCCATTTTACAGATGAGGAAACTGAAGCAAACAGGGGTTAAGTGACTTGCCCAGGGTCACACAGCCAGAGAGTGTCTGAGGTCAGATTTTAACTCAAGTCTTCCTGATTCTAGGCCCAACTCTCTATCCACAGTGTCATCCATCCATCGTTCCTTCTTATGACAGGGCAGAGTGTGTGGCCATAGGGAAAAAATCTATTTTCTCATAAGGAAATAATAACCAGCTATATAAAGCTTTACTACATTAGCCCTTTTGGTTTACATAACAATACTGTGATGTAGGCAACGTAAGGAAAAAGACCTAATACTTTTTTCTCCCTGTTACAGAGATTACAGATATGACCTTGAATTCATTAGTGCTACACTTGCCAAATGAGCTCATGAGCATATAGGGCCCAAGTATTTAAACACAGCATGTGAATCTTAAGTTTTAAATTTGACTAACTCCTACTCTTAAC
Organism: Vombatus ursinus; assembly: GCF_900497805.2. NCBI lineage: Eukaryota > Metazoa > Chordata > Mammalia > Diprotodontia > Vombatidae > Vombatus > Vombatus ursinus. Next base: position 3,379,696 of record NW_020951478.1, read on the forward strand.
CCCATCTGGATATTTAAACTTTCTCAGGTAATGGCTACAGGTATGATTGATTGTATAGAAATTTGCCCATTTGGCCTAGTATAGCTATTGGCTGGCCTAAGACACCGGACCATACATCGTCTTCACATATCATCCAGTCAACCACTAGGCCATCTCATCACCTGCCTGCCACCATGCAGGTACCTTCCACATTCCAACCCCATTTTACCTCCCCAGAATAAAAACACCCCCCAGTCACCACTCTTCTATATGTGTCATTTTTCTCTATTAAAATGTTGCTTGAGTTCAGAGACTCTCTTTGTCAAAACATGTATATCCCATAAACATAGCACTGTGCCATGCACAAGAGCTGGCACTCAATAAATGCCTTTTCATTCGTTTTTGTTCAATGCATGACCTTTCTTTGGGACTATGTTGACAATGAGCTGATTCATCATCTGGTCAACTTGACTGATTCTCTTTAATCAGATCTCTACTGTGTCCAGCACTGTGCAAGGTGATGTGGATATAAAGACCAGGAAATCAATCGATCCTTGCTGTCATGCCACTTTCCAGCCATTTTCAAGCTGACATGTTCCTGCACTCCAGCCTCCACCTCTGACCTATAATCACGCATTTTGTCAATCCTCTAGGTCTCATTCTAGGATGCTAGGTCATTTCCTGTAGACCCAGGACCACTAGGCTATCTCCTACAGTCCTTCCCCCTTGCTTCCATAAACACACACTTTTCTTTCCATCTCTAGCTCTGAGCATAGTAATAAAATCAATACCGCCATTCCTGGAGAGGACATTTCCCTCAATTGTCCCAAGGTTCCAGTCACTATCCCTCTCCTTTCACTGTCTAAAACACTCTGCCATGGCTGCTACTCACCCATATATGTTGTCTTTCCCTTTCAGATGTGAGCTTCTTAAGGTCAGAGACTGACTTACTTGTATTTATATCCCGAACAATCAAAATCAATAAACATTTATTAAGTGCCTACTATGTATCAGGCACTGTGCTGAGTGCTGGGGATACAAAAAGAGGAAAAAGACAGTCCCTGCCCTCAAGGCATTAATAATCTAATTGGGGAGGCAACATGCCAGCAATATATACAAAGGAAACTATGTATGGAATAAATAGGAGAAAATTAACACATGTAAGGCATTGAAATTAAGAGAGGTTGGGGAAAGCTTCCTGTAGAGGGAAGGATTTTAGTTGGGACTTAAAGAAAGCTGTGAGTTAGGAGTAGAAGCAGAAGAGAGAGAGTGTTCCAGGCATGTAGTGTCCTGTCATTGGATCAGCCAAGAGGCCAGTGTTACTAGGTTGAAGAATATGTGACAGAGCATAACAGCACATAGTAAATGCTTCATAAATACTTTTTAATTTATATATTTATTCTCAAGGAGCTTACATTCTTACATTCTTACATAGCATTACATACAGGGAAGACATGGATATTTATAAACACATGTAAAATAAATATATACTGATTAAGTACAAAAAAGTAAGAGATATATAACTAAGTAGCAAATGATTATAGAGGGGTATTAGAAAAGACAATATCAAAGGTGCTATTTAAACTGAATCTCAAATGAAGGGAGAGATTCTATAAAGAAGAGATGATGAGAAGGCACATTACAAGCAGGAGACATATGTAACTATATGTAAGGCTAGATCCTATCAGTCTACCCATTTATGAAAAATGTTTCTATAAAGGATAACCTGGTTGGTATAGTATGTCTACTGAGACAGGAGAAAGGAAAAGAGAGGCAGCAATGGGATAAAAGATCAGATACCAGCCCCACCCTTTCTCCAGATGACCTCTTCACCAATTTAAAGGTTGAATACATACTTTTTCTATCTATAAGGTTAGCTGACTAACTGAAGTTGAGTGTAGAAAGAAATTTTGTTTTAACTCAGAAACAGCTAGAAGGTAAGATCTCTCCCTGTTCTTTAGGCTAAAAATTTCAATTGGAAAATGATCTTGAATGCAAAAAGTTTGCCAATTCAGATTTAACTGGATCCCAAAACTAAACTTGACCAGGGCAAATGTATGGAGATGGGAATGCCATGTGTTATCTGTAAGAATCCCCAATTAATCAACAAAATGATCAGTTCAATGGTGAACTATTTTGCTCCTTTTTTCTCATCTAGTAAATTTGATAGGAACTCTTCAGTCTCGTTTGACCTGAAGTACAATGGAAGAGGTTATAGGATTTATATTTTTGACATGCATAGCATGTTTCTTTATGCACAAGTGTATCCTGGCTATTATTCAATATAATATTAAGCACCGCTGTGATCATGATATTTTATTTGTGGAAACATTATTCTGAGCTGTCTTTTTCATTTAGTTGCCAATTAGTTGCTATGAGAAGATACAACTCTGGGGGGCAGCTAGGTGGCACAGTGGATAGAGGACTGGTCCTGGATTCAGGAGGAACTGAGTTCAAATCCAGCCTCAGACACATAACACTTACTAGCTGTGTGACCCTGGGCAAGTCACTTAACCCCATTGCCTAACCAAGAAAAAAAGAAGAAGAAGAAGAAGAAGATACAATTCTCTAACTCTGTGTCTGGAATATCATATAGGTCATACTGCATCTTTCGTAATCTTTGTTACTGTAGTGCTATGTCAGAAAAGAGATTTTATTTTAAAAAAAATGGAGAACAGAAATCAGCCATTATTTTAGCATTGTTGTTGTTCAGTCATTCAGTTGTGTCCCACTCTTCATGACCAACGTGGACCAATAGAATTCCAGGGCCTTCTATCCTCCACTATCTCTGAAGTCTGTCCAAGCTCACGTTCATTGCTTCTATGACACTACCTATCCATCTCATCTTCTGCCATCTCCTTTTCCTTTTGCCTTCAATCTTTCCCAGCATCAGGGTCTTTTCCAATGAGTCTCATCTTCTCATTATGTGATCAACGTATTTAAGCTTCAGCTTCAGTATATGACCTTCCAGTGAATAGTCTGAGTTTATTTCTTTAAGTATTGACTGATTTGATCTACTTGCTGTCCAAAGGACTCTCAAAAATCTTATCTAGCACCACAATTCAAAAGTGTTGATTCTGAGGTGCTCAGCTTTCCTTATGGTCCAACTCTCACAGCCATACATTGCTACTGGCAAAACCATAGCTTTGACTATAAAGACCTTTGTCAGCAAAGTGATGTCTCTGTTTTTTAATATGCTGTCCAGATTTGCCATAACTTTCTTTCTAAGGAGCAAGTGTTTTTTTAATTTCATAGCTGCAGTCACTGTCGGTAGTGATCTTTGAACTCAAGAATATAAAGTCTGACATTGCTTCCATTTCTTCTCACTTTATTTGCCAGGAAGTGATGGGACCAGTTGCCAAAATCTTAGGTTGCTGTTGTTGTTGTTTTTTTTTTTTATGTTAAGCTTCAAGTCAGCTTTTACACTCTCCTCTTTTACCCTCATCAAGAGGCTTCTTAATTCTTATTCACTTTCTGCCATCAGAGTGGTATCATCTGCATATTTGAGATTGTTGACGTTTTTCCTGGCAACCTTAATTCCAACTTTTGATTCATCCAGCCTGGCATTTTGCATGATGTATTCTGCATATAAGTTAAATAAATAAGGTAAAAATATACATCCTTGTTGTATATCTTTTCCCATTTTAAACCAATCAGTTCCATGTTGGATTCTAATTGTTTTTTCTTGGCCTGCACAGAAGTTCCTTAGGAGACAAGTAAGATGATCTGGTACTCCCATTTTTTTTTTAGCATTGTAATTAAACTAATTCTCCTCTTAGCTGGTCTTTGTTACTTGCTAATTCCTTCTGGCAGACATATAGTGCTGGATTCAGGGGAAGAATACTCAGCCCCTTATACTTTCTACAGATCATGGCCTAATACTTCCATTCAGGGGAGGTCAACATCCTGTTCATCTTAGTTGGTAGAACTGAAACTGCTAACTACATGAATCTCAGGACTAGTGATCATATTCTTCAGGGTATAATTCAGGCTTATCATATATAGGAGAATCTACTGATAGTCTACTGGACTATTAATCTCATGGAACTATTTTGGATCATTTCAAAATGACTTTTGAACATAGTTAGACACATAGTTTAGACTTTGGGAAATCTTATTAGAAAAAAAGTTCGGAGAAATGATAGATATGGTTCTATGGCCAGAGATTCCAAGTTAAGAGGTAGTAAAATTTAATGAAAAGAACACTTGAATCAGAGACAAGGAAATCTGGGTTTGAGTCCTGGCTCTCCTACCAGCTTCCTGTATGATTTTGAGCAAATCATCTTACCTCGCTGGCCTCAGTCATGCCTGCAAAATGAGGGGGTTGAATTCGGTGATCTCTAAGAGTTCTTCTAATTTTAATATTCTATGACATCTAAAACAAAAAAGAATGTGGCTCATGATAGAAGCTCATTAAAAATGAACTCAACTGTAAATTTGTGAATAACTTCCCAGAGAGTAGAAAAGAGGAGGTATTTCAAGAAGCAAAAGTAGCTGTACGGGAAGCTCTCCAGCGAGTTCAAACTGTTGTGTCTGTCACATCCAGCTTCAGGCTCAGCCAACACCTGGGCAGAATGCACACTTTAGGTTTTTCTGCCCAGGCTATATGATACTGTATATGCACAAAAAAAGGGGCTGGGGCCCCTCCTAGAAGATATGGTAAAAGTGTAAAAGAATGCTTTCCCCTTATCTTATGTGGGAGAATGACACATTCCTCAAAAAATAGAGGGACATTAAGGCAAAAACAAAAAAGAAATGAGATTTAAACAGCCAATGAAAATCCAGATCAGCATCAGGAAGTTGAACAATAGAATAACGTGGCACAGAGGAGAAGGTGGGGAAAAGACAGTTCACAATTTGGAGGTAACTAGTAGATATGAGGCTCTTGCCTTTGGTGGGGGGTGGGGGAGGGAGAGAGCTCTATGTCCTGAAGAAGCAGGTGCCTAAAGAGAAATCATCTATGAGGGTCAAAAGAAAAAGAAGTAAGCAATAGTGATTGATTATCCCCATGCCAAAAGATACTAAAGCAAGCATTTTTTGACTTGAAAACAATTGAGACCTAACTGTCTTCCTTCAGTATCATTCACAAAGACAGCATACAGTAGTGATTACAGAGTGATACAGAGAGATTTCTATTATCTGTAGGGGCATTCTCTCTTCCCAAAGCAGAAAAGTTAATAAATCTCTCGCTTGATTCAATGATCATTTCATTCAAAAAAGGTGGGGGAAGCCAGGAGGTGGACTTACCTTTCTGATAAACAAGGAAGAACTAGTTGGCAAAGTAGAAATGATCAGAACCTTTGTAAGAAGTGATCACAACATCTTAGAAATCATGGCTTTGGAGAGTCTAAAGCTTCCTCCACATTTGGAGTGGAGTAGATTTAAAATTTTTCAGTGAAATGATAGGTAGGATTGTGATCACATAAACTAAAATCCTAAAGGGAAACTTGTTCAAGAGAGATGGGAAGCTCTCAAGAATGATACCCCAAATACTAAAACTAATCATTTCAAAGAAGAAGAATTATTGTAGCTGTCTAAGGTGAATTATGAGGATGACCAGGGAACACATCTCAACTCATAGATTTTAAAAACTATGTAAAAAAGGTGAAAGTAATAAAGAAAGATGACAAAAGCTTGGTTTGGTCCTGTTAGAATAGTGTCAGGATCGATAAAGCTCAGAATGATCCCAAGCTGATGATGGATTTAAAGGGGATTTGAGGGGAAAAGATTAACATCAAAGAGGGAACAGGACCATTGCATGGGGAAAGCAGGAAGTTTAAGGATAGCAGAGATATAACAGACATGGTTAGCTCTTATTTTAATTCTGCTTTGCATACCAATTCAATTTATATTTGGACTGGGAACAAGAGCACAAACATGATTAATATGTTTATTATTATAAATAATAACTTAATACCCAAGATAAAAAGATTATAAGAGAATAATGACTATATTGTCCTCAATAACTTCAAGACACCAGATCTAGATGTTCAATATCCTGGATCCAAGTGTGTTGGAAGGACTAGAAAATATAATTTCAGAGCCACTATCAGTGATCTTTGAAAATCTGTGGTGAATAGCAGAGATCCTGAGCTATGGGAAGGTACAAATTTACCAATTAAAAAAAAAAGGAGGAGAGGCAGGTCTCCAAATTATAAGCCTAGGGATTTGACTTCCATTCCCAGGAATACCTAAAATAAATTAGAGGGATGGTTTGTGAAAATCTAGTATTGGAACAACATCGATTGTTCACTAACAGCCAGCCTGATTCATCATGCTAGATTAACCTCACTTACTTTTCTGATAAAGTTATTGGACTTGAAAAAAGGGTATTGCAATAAATGTAGGTTAGCTAGTTGACCAAATTTCACTGAATTGTTTAACAAAGTCTCTCAAATTGTCCTTCTGGACAAAATGGAAACCTGCTTGCTAATTATTAGAGTAATTATGTTGATTCAGAAATAGTTGAATTACCAGACCCAATGTAGCAATTACATTATTGAAGTAGATTCAATTTCAACTTGGAGGTGAGTCTCCTCCAATGGAGTGTTTCAAAAGCAGGTCATGCTTTTTGGCCTTTGCTGTTTGACCTTTTTATTAATAATTTGTATGAAAGCATAGGTGGCATGATTATCAAATTTGCAGATGCTATAAAACCAGGAGGAAGAGCTAGAAAGTTGGATGACAGAGAGAGGATATAAGGGGCAGCTAGGTGGCACACTATATAGAGCACTGGGCTTAGAGCAAGGAAGATTCATCTTCATGTATTCAAATCTAGCCTCAGACTAGATTAGTCACTTAATTGCGAGTCACTTAACCCTGTTTGTCTCAGTTCCTCATTTTTAAACTAGAGAAGGAAATGGCAAGCCATTCCAGTATCTTTGCTAAGAAAACCCCAAATGGGGTCACGAATAGTTGGACATAACTGAACAAATGATAAGATATAAAGAGATATGGTGGAATGATGGCTTGAATTTAGTGAGATGAAATTTATTAGGGATAAATAATAAATTCTACACTTGGGAAACTGAATTTTTTTTAAAACCTAGGTACAATATAGGTAAGAAATGGCTAGCCAATGGTTTATATTAAAATTATCCGGATTTTAGGTTAACTTAAAAGTGAAAATGAATCAGCAGTGTGACAGGGCAATGAAAACACTAATCCAATCCTGATGCTAATTAATACTAACACTAATCCAATCCATCGAGAGGCATCATGTTCAGAGTGGTTATCCTACTGTATTCTCTTCTTGTTTGTTCAGTTCAGTTCTGTATGCCACATCTGCAGAAGGACATTGACAAGTTTGAGGGTATCCATAGTGAAGATGGGGAGGAGGAGGGAAGGAAGGGAATAAGCATTTATTAAGTGCCTATGATGTACTGGGTACTGTGTTAAATGCTTTACAAGCATTATCTCATTTGATTCTCACAACAACTCTAGGAGGTAGGTGCTATTATTACCCCCATTTTATAGCTGGGAAAACTGAGGCAGGCAGATGGTCTTGTCCATGGTCACACAGCTGATAAATGTCTGAATTTGTGATTGGATTTGAATTCAGGTTTTCCTGATTCCAGATCCAGTAATCTCTTTACTGTGCTAACCAGCTGCCAGGATGCCTAGATGGCCAGGACAGTAAGTGGAGACCAAGATATACATGGGTTAAATGGGAAAAAAGAGGTTAACATACAAGTCTTTGGATATTTGAAAAACCATCATATAGGGAGAAAAATTATTAGACTACTTCTGCTTAGTCCCAAAGGGTAGAATTGGAAGCAATAAAAGCAAAGTTGTAGAAGAGATTTAAATCTGGATATATGGTGGGGCAGGGAGTGGAGGGGGGAACTTCCTAAAAATTAGAGCTCTCCAAAAGTGGATTTGGGCTTCCTCAGAAGGTATTTCACAGAGCAGAAACAATGGCCATTGGGTGGTTGGAATTATGGTCCCAGTATGTATTGGACAAGATGATCTCTATCTGCTTAGTGGGATGTTCATCTAGACTTCGAGGGTCTGTTCCTACAAGTAATTCAGCTAATGACTGCCAGGGCTAGCTCTCCCTTGAGTACATAGCTACTGTTTCTTCTTTGCTGCCAAAGATCCCACTCTTTGAAGCTGTTTCCAGATTCAAGCGACTGCTATTTTGTTTCTGTTCCTATCTGGAGAGTATGTCTCTACTCTATCAACTATTCCTTGAACTATCTCCAACTGCCTTTCCAGCTTCTAATGTCTGACTTTCCAACTCTCTCTTGAAGTAACTCTCCGACTGGTACTTCCTCCTACTTGAGTAGTTCCACTACTAGACAGCATAGCTGATTGAGAGTGGAAGTATAGGGGAGAGAGAAACCTCCTTCTCTTTTCCTACACCCTCCACTAAGTACTCTAGCTTAGACTCTCTTCAATTCCCAAACTCCCTGCTAGTTGACTGACTCCAGGCTTAGCTATATAAATGCTTTCAGGGGTATAGCCAATTTTCAGTTAAGCCAATGGTGTTGCCACTTCAGATTAAACACAAGTGTTCTAAAGGGATAACAGGGTGTTAATCTTGTTAACACATTAACAATTTATCATCTGTGATTACATTCAGGGATTTTTGGGCTTGTGGATTGGTTAAAGACCAAGTACTTTTTTATTGTCATAGAATATATTGGCATAGAGTTATTTAGACAATTCAATGAATGCTTATTAAATGCCCGCTACATATAGGGACTTTTGTTAGACACAGGGGATAGAAAGCTAAATAATACAGCTCTTACCCTCAAAGAAGTTCCCTTTATTTGGGTGGCTGAATTCAAATATACAAGTAAAAATATCAGTCTTCTGATTTGTAATCACATTTTGTGTATTTTTAAAAGGTTCTGTCTTCCTAATTGTATTCTAAAAATTTCTGTCTTTTTTTTCTCCACTTCCTACCCACTTCTACACCATTCAGCTGTTGTTCACCTTTTATTGGGATTCCAATCAGCATCCCTGACAAGGAGAACCTTTCACCTACCATGCCAAAGATAAGCTATGAGTAATGATGTAACACTTCATCTTCTTGAGAGTATAGAGTGGCTGTGTCACTAACTTAACACCTAACATAACTTACCAGCATCTATTGGTTAACAGATTTTGAGACACATGACAAACTTCATTTTTAATTTGTGAAGATCTCACCCAAATGGGAGTAATTAAGGGCTAGAATATACAAAGTCATACATAAATACTATAAGAAACAGTATAAGATAGAGAAAAGGACATCTGACTAGGAATTAGAAAGTGTGGGTTAAAATTCTAACTCTATCAACCCACTCAACATCTCAAAGCCAGCTTCCTCATCAGTAAAATTAGAGTTGCGATGCTTGCTTTAATCTCATAGTGTTGTTATGAAAAATGTCTTCTTGTTGCTATATAACACAAATTATTATTATGAGGAAGATACAATTAGCTTTCTTCAAAGCCCACCCCATATGCCACCTTATACTTGAGGTTTCTCTTGGTCCCTAGTGCCTCCCTTCCCACACTCCCCAAAATTACCTTCCATTTCCTTTTGTACATTTTATATACACATATGCATACATGTTGTCTCTGGAAAGGACATGAATTTCTTGAGGCTAATGAATTCTTTATTTTTGCTTTGAATTTTCTGTGCCTGGCATAGTGCCTGGCATATAGTAGGTACTTAATAAGTGCTTGTTGATTGATTGTGTAGTAGGCTATGGAGCTGAGATAAAATTCTGTAAGAAAAATTGTGGAGAGGGAGAAAACTTTCATCATGAGGATCCAGGGCATGGTTAGTAGAGGTAATAGCAACTGAAATGGGCTTTTATGGAAACCAAGATAAACAATGCAAAAAAGAGAGGGTGATAACAAAGAGTGGCCTCCTCAGCAGTGTTAGGAAATGCTTTGGAAAAATAATAGAAAAAAGGGGTCCTTAGGAAAAAGCATGGAGAGGAGTAGCAATGGGGTTAGTTTTTCTTATGTATCTTAGCAGCAGTGAGACAGCTCTCCCCCTGAAGACCTTACAGGTAGAGTAATCTTGAACACCCCTCCCATCATATCCAAAGACATGCAAGAGAAGAAGAACCTTCAAGAGCGTTATAATGAAAAGATTGTGGGGTGAATGTTGGAATGTCAGTGCGAGGAGGTTGCTCATGACTATGCGCTCTTTCATATAAGAGGTTCTAAGGTGTACATTTATTGCTGGTGTTAGGTTTTGTGGTAGAAACTATCCCTACCTGGATTTGACTCAAACCAATCCCTTAATACTTTATATTTGCAGTGAGTATGCTCTTGGGCACACTCCCCCATTTCCGTATTTCTTTAGTCAAGGGATCTCTTGAAAATCTAACAAATGGTCTTGGAATATTGTGACTCTAGGAACAATAATGACCATAGTTCACATTGTAAAGGTTACAGAGGGCAATCTTGTGAAACAGGTAGTGCAAGTACTTCTACTTACAGATGAGGAAACTGATATTCTGAGAAATTAAACGACTAGATATGTTTCCTAGGCAATGTCAGAGTTGGAACTCAACCTCAGGTTTTCTAACTTCATGCACAGAATCATTTTATAATTTTGATCCAAGCCAAGTTATCAGTTCTTTTATCTTCAGTAAAAGAAAACATAGTTCTCTGTGTGTGCACGCATCATGTTTTGATAACTAATTTTAGGAAGCAAGAGAGTTAAACTCACTGTAGGTCTCATTGAACTTATTCCAATGTAGTCACAGGGAATTTGGATCCACTCCACTGTTTCTCTTTGAAATGTTTAGTACTTTTATATTTTGGTTTTCTTTCATATACTCTATTTAACAGAAAACACATTTTCTACTGAGCCTCTAGTCAACTTTGTACTGCTCTTGGCATTCTTTGAACCTCTAAATCTGGAATCAAAATAGGCCATTGTTCCACTAATTAAGTACAACTATATTTTTTGTACTACTCCAAATCACCATTATGTGTTTGTGATGTATGTGGCTGTTGGCTCTGAGTGATTAGAGTATTTTTTTTAAAAAAAATATTCACAATGCTTTAATTTTCCAGTAAGTATTTCCTTGGGAAAATGACTTTTTTTCTTCAAAATCCATCCTTTGTGTGGGAAATAATCTTTCACAGAAGAACACATCTGTTTTCCCACTGTCCTTCTAACCATTCCAAGTGACCCAGATACTGTTTGATCTTATATTAGGACCATTCAAAAATTGAGTTTTCAGTTCCAGCAGGCAGTAAGACACAGGAAGGAACAGACTGTGGCAGCCTCAGGCTTATTTCCATTGTTTAAAGCACTTGTATTGTGGTTTTATTTCATGTAAATACTTAGGGTGACATGGTTCATATGACCATCAGTTAGACTATCTTGAGGCATCATGGAGACTGACTGATTTGCGCAGTCTTTTCCACTTATTGACCACCTTCTCCATACACAGACTTTGGCCTGAATCTTTCTATTGTCAGAGAGTGCTGACATATCAACCTAGTTAACTACTCTCAGTTTCCTTTTCTTTCCTTATGAGGTAATGAGGACACTGTCTAAATTTGGAGTTAAGCCTCCAAAGTAACTAAAGTACATACCCTTTGACCTAGCAATGTCACTATAAGGACTAAACTCCAAAGAGTTCAAAGAAATGGAAAAAGGACCCATATATAGAAAAATATTTTTAGCAACACTTTCTTCTTATGACAGATATGGAAAACAAAGAAATTGCCCATGAAATGTGAAACAGCTGAACAAATTATGGTTATCTGAATGTAGGGAAATACTATTACACTATAAGAAATGACAAAAGGGATGGTTTCATAGAAACCTAGGAAGACTTCTATGAACTGATGTAGAATAAGGTGGGCAGAACCAGGAAAACAATCTATATAGTAACAACAACATTATAAATAAGGACAACTTTAAAATATTTAAGAGCTCTGATCAATGCAATGACCAAAAATTACTCACTCCAGAGAACTACTGATGAAACATGCTACCAACTTCCTGATACAAAGGTGAAGAATAAAACATACATTTTTGGATATAGCCAATATGGGAATTCATTTTACTTGACTTCATACATTTTTATTTTTCTTTTTTTTCTCCCAATAGAGGTGAGTGGGAAGGAGAGAGAAACTAAGGTTAGGAAAGATAAAAGATAAAACAAAGATAGAAAAAAAGAAAAATGGGGTTACTGAATCATTTTTAATTCAGAGAAAAGAACAGAAGAAAAGTGAGAAAGAATCACAGATGAGCAGGACAGCTATGAAACCTGCATTTTGAATTTATTATATATTTCAAAAAGAAAAAAATGAAGCTGTGAATAAGAGATACATAGTTTCATTTATGATCCTTTTTTCTGTTTCACTATGTATGTGTGGAAATACCCATTTTATTTAGTGTTTAAACTCAGAATAATTTTTTAACACTTATGTTTTAAATTTTGAGTTTCATATTCTCTCCCTTCCTCCAGTCCCTCCCTCATTCATTGAGAAGGAAAGCAATATGATATCAGTTATATGTGTGAAGTCATGTAAAACATATTTCTATATTATTCATGTTTCAAAAAAGCAAGAAAAATAAAGAAAGTACAAAACAATATTCTTCAGTCTGTACTTAGAGTTCATTAATTCTCTCTCTGGAGGTGGATAGCATTTTTCAGGAGTCCTTTGAAATTGTCCTAGTTCATTGTATTAATCAGAGTAGCCAAGTCTTTCACAGTTGATCATTGTTACAGTATTGCTGTTACTGTGGATAATGTTATGCTAGTTCTGTTTACTTTACTTTGATTCATATATCCTCCTAGGTTTTTCTGAAATCATCCCCTTTGTCATTTTTTTTGTACAATGATATTCTATCACAATTATATACTATGACTTGTCCAGCAATTCCCTAATTGATGGGTATCCTCTCATTTTCTAATTCTTTGCTCCCACAAAAAAGAGCTACTATTAATATTTTTGAACATGTAAGTCATTTTCCTTCTTCTTTGATCTCTTTGGGATACATATCTAGTAGTGATATTGCTGAGTCAAAGGGTATGCATAGTTTTGTAGCCCTTTGGACATAGTTATAAATTGTTCTCCAGAACTGATGGACCAATTCACAACTCCACCAACAGTGCATTAACGTTCCTATTTTTTCCACACTCCCTCCAGAACTTGTCCTTTTCCTTTTCTGTCATTTTAGTCAATCTGAGAGATGTTTTAATTTGTGTTTCTCTAATTATTAGTGATTTATAACTTTTGTTTTATGATTATTGATAGCTTTAATTTCTTCTTCTGAAAACTGCTTGTTCACATCTTTTGACCATTTATCAATTGGGGAATTACTCTTATTTTTATAAATTTGGCCCTGTTCTCTATATATTTAAGAAATGAGAAACTTTATTGGAGAAACTTGCTGTAGATTTCCCCCCACCCCAATTTCCTGCTTTCCTTCTAATTTTTGCTGCATTGGTTTTGTTTGTGCAAAATCTTTTTAATTTTATGTAATTAAAATTATCCAATTTACCTCTCAGGATCCTTTCTATCTCTTGTTTGGTCATAAACTCTTCCCTTAGTCATAGATCTGACAGGTAAAATTTTCCATGTTCCCCTAATTTGCTTATGATATCACCTTTTATGTCTAAATCATGTACCAATTTTGACCTTATCTTGGCATACAGTACAAAATAAAAATTGATAAACTTAAGATAAGAGAACTGTCTTTATCCTATGGCAACACTTTATCACTCCTCTCTGGGTAGAAGAAAACTTTGTGTAACCATGGTCATAAGATCATAGATTTAGAGCTTGGAATCATGTGATCCATCTCCCTCATTTTACAGATGAAGAAATTGATGTTCAATGAGATAAGATGACTTGTTCAAGGCCATTTAGAGAGTAAGTAGGACCCTAGATTTAAATACTTTACCCTCTGGACTCTAAATCTAGTGTTCCTTCCACCACATCACTCTCCCTCTCCTGGAGATATTGAAGCTGAAAAGCCTAGCAGGCATACCATCACTTTCAGGGGTCTTACAGCCTTCAGCTTCCAGGGTGATTTAATTAGAAGCTAAGGCAAAGGCCTTGTTAGATGCACTAGCCACTTATCTATTCATTTATTAAGCATTTCCTATCTGCAGTTCATCCTATTGGGTGCTGGGAAATATGGAAAGCTAAGATAAGACACAACACTCATTCTTATGGTGCTTATTGATGGTTGCCTGACCTCAGCAGTGAAGATGTATTAGGAAGACCTCGGAAACATTGATGCCACTTTTATCAGTGACCTTCTAGCCTGGGGTGGTGGGTGAACCTTCTCTATCCTCCACTGATTTGGTGATTGAGTGTATGGAGTCATATTGACTTATCTGGGCTGTATGGAAGTTCTTCATTTATATGACAATCCTTTGAGAGAACGATATTACAGTTATGGGCACTCCTTCCATACTTGACCATGAGGTCTTTATGAGTTGTTACAGCTAGGTGGCACAATCAATAGAGTACTGGGTTCAAATCCAGCCTCAGATGTTACTAGCTGTGTGACCCTGGGCAAGTCATTTAACCTCTGTCTGCCTAAATTTTCTCAACTGTAAAATGGGGATAATAATAGCACTTGACCCTCACCCCAGGTTGTCGTGAGGATCAAATGATATAATAATTATAAAGCCCATGGCACAGTGCCTGATACATAATAATTGCTATATAAATGTTAGCTATTATTATTATTTTTTTTTGATCATCACCTAGTGGTCAGCCTTCCAGTGATGCTCTGAAACCTAGGCTAGTCCTAGGATGGCAGCCACAGAATCTATCACTGAACCCAGGGATAGGTCCAGAGTCCAGAAGACCTAAGTTGAAATCTGACCTCAGACGTTTAGTAGTCACATGACCCTGGGCAAATCACTTAACTTCTATCTGCTTCAGTTTCTTCAACTACAAAATGGGAATAATACTGGCACCTGCCTTCCTGAGTTGTTGTAAAGATCAAATGAGATAATATAAATAAATAATGTGTGTTCATACATCTGTCTGTCTATCTATCTATCTATCTATCTATCTCACCATGTGCTAGGCACTGTGCTAAGTGCTTTACACAATTTAATATTGTAATATGTATGTGTGTGTGCATACATACATATATATATATGTCCCTATCCTTTCATTTATATTACTTAATATACATCACATATATAACTTACATATTAATATATTAATTATATTAATACATACAATAATATATTATCGATTATAATTATTTATTAACATTATTAATTAATTATTATTAATATATATTAATTATATTATATATTACTTAATATACATCACAAATGCTTTTGGGCTTCCTCAGAATGTATTAGTAATTAAAAATAAAAAAAAAGTTCTAAGAACTACTCAGTACTACTTATTCCTTTCATGTGTTTTGTTACTCCACAAGAAAATCTTTAGTTGGGACATTCAGGCACAGCTGTAAGTCCCCACTCCAGTTATAAGCACTTTTATGTGCACCATAACTATTTTATAAGGACCTCATTAGTTCAGAATTCTTGCATGGCCCCTGCCCAGTTTTTACTGTGAATACAGAAGCCTTGATCTTCACTGTGTTCAACCCTTTAAAGTTAAGGACTCTGCTGCTAGAGTGTCTTCCTTCTCCCAAAGTAGCTGGATTGAACTCAAATATCCTTAGTTCAACTTAAAATCTTCCAGGGGAAAAACATGGACCTGATTTTGTGTGTCATCTAAGTGAGAAGAATCACCCCTGGAAGTAAATGACAGACTCCTTGACTCTTCATTAAACCTAAATCTCATTTATGAAAATGTTTGGCCTTTGGCAGTAAATGGCACTTGAATGCTAACATCTGGGAAAGAGTTAACAAGTTCCCAGTTTCTCTTGGCAACCATTTCTCAAATTAGACTCTGAGACAAGGAGAGTAAGTGACCTATTTTGGCTTCATGGCACAGTGAAAAAAGCAACTCAGATCAGAGGACAAGGGTTCAAATCACCCTTCTGACATTTATTACCTGTGTGACTTTGGTCAAGTCACTTAACCTTTATGGACATCAATTTCTTCAGATGTCAAATAAGGGAGTTGGACTTAGCTGTCCTCTGAGGTCCCTTTCAGCTCTAGATCTGTGATATTGTGATTGTTCCTTTTCCAGAGTGCTCATTTTGGTGCCAAAGGATAGATAATCTATTAAAATGGAGCAGCCCACCTCTGACATGAGGACCATTAAAGCACCACTATGGCTGCCCCACAGGAGTTCCATCTAGCCACATATGTAATCATTTCCTATCATCAGAGGCAGACTGAGCTAATAAACTCAATTGTTTTGTTCATTCCCATACTTCATCAAGAATAATGGAAGTGAAATGAAAATCTTTAATTGGCTATATCATTCTTCTTAATGATGGCCCCCAGATCACATTGGAGAAAATACAGGTCTCAGAAATACTGAGTTTTGACAATTGTTAATAAAGAGGCAGGAGATATAGTAATTCTAATATTAGTTAATTATCATATTCCATAAGACTCAGACTTAGAAGTTAAATTATACAGAGCAATGCTAATACTAATTAAAGATAAACAGCTAATCCCCAATGTGTGTATAGACAAAGCTTCCTTCTTGCACAAATCTCACAGCCCTTCACGAGACCTGAGCTTAGACACTAGGCAAAGGACAGAAAAGAGGTGAGGTGCTCTTTGGTATTCCCAACCTTCTCGGTGTCTCATTCTTTCTGGGTTGTCCCACTCCCAAATTTTCTCAAGTCATATGGTGATTAACATGAAACATCACTGCTAGGCAGCCACTTTAATGGTTCTTTAACTAGAAACTTGTGGGGAGCATTAGAGAAATAATTTAACCCTAGGCCAGAACTAAGGCACCAGAGAGAGGGCATGAAGCTGAATATGGGGCTCGCTAAAAGTGTTGAGAGGAGTTCAGCTCACCTCCCAAGGATGGCCTCTGCTTCCTATCTATATATATGGGCACATATGCACAATGCATTCATAGATAGATAGATAGATGTGTGTCTATGTGTGCACACATATATGCATATGTATATACACACATACATGTATGCACACATATTTCCTTTCAAAGGAAAATATTTTAGAGAAACAATCTCTATTTAGGGGTAGCATATATTCAGATCAATATTGGTAATTAGTTGACTCATTGGATAGAATTTTGGACTTGAAGTTATAAAGATCTGAGTTCAAATCCTGCCTTAGACACTTAGCTAGGTAAACCAGGGCAATTTGCAACTCCAGCTTCAGTTTCCTCATCTACAAAATGGAGATAATAATAGCACTTACTTCATAGGATTCCTGAAAGGACTAAATGAAGTAACAAATGTAAAGTATTTTGCAAATCTTTTTTTTTCTAGGCAATGGGGTTAAGTGTGACTTTCCCAGGGTCACACAGATAGTAAGTGTTATGCGTCTGATGTCAGATTTGAACTCAAGTCCTCCTGACTCCAGGGCTGGTGCTCTATCCACTGTGCCACCTAAATGCTCCACATTTTGCAAATCTTACAGCGCTCTATAAATGCTAGCTATGATGATGATGATGATGATATTAGGTATGGAGCATGGGAGTTGAGAATAAAGAAAGCTGGCATCAGAATCATGAAGACCTGTAGTCCGGTGATCGTTCTGACATATACTAGCTATGTGACTCTAGGCAACTCCTAAACTAATAATGTTCTAGGAAACTGCAAAACTCCAAGTTACAGAGTAGTTTCCAATCTGTACTGGCAGATAGTTTCTTAACTGGGAGTTCCTTACACTAATGAAATTAGAGACCTAGTAAAAAAATCAAAATAATTATCGGTCTTATTTTAGATGGGCAGTATAGCCTTTCAGTTAGAGAACTGGCTTTGGAGGCAGGAGCACCTTGTTGCATGATAACACCATAGGCGAGCCATGTCACTTCTCAGTGTCCCAGGCAAGTGAGACTAGAAATTACAGAGAATGGACCAACTCTAATTGACAGAGCTAATTTCTTCAACCAGGAATTCCCTATGGAATCACAAGTCTATTCCCTATCCCTATTTTACAGATGAGGAAACTGAGATTCAGAAGTTCAGCGACATGCACAAAGGCACACAGACATTCATGCTCAGGAGTCGAAGCTTCCTGAAGGTCATGACACTCCTCTGAATGACAGCAGCAATGAGCTGCTCTGATCTCTGAGCTCTGCCCAGAGAAAGGAACTGAGTGAAAACCATCCCATTCTTAGATGATGTTTACCAGACAGGCACTTCTGCATCCTTGTTTCCTTTGGAGTAGAAATCTCTGGGTTACCAGAAAAAGACAGTTACTGAGGCAGAAAAGGACCAATGTTGTCACATTCCTTGGAACTCACTTAATGGATGTTCCTTTCTTCCCCACAGGGGACCCCACAACTCCCAACCCAACCAAACAGAAAGGAAATGAAGTCAATGGAGTCACTGCTCCTCGTATTTTGCTCATCTGTTTATTATTAGTAATTTTATTTTAGTAGAAAAAGAAGGAAGGAAGGAAGGAAGGCAGGAAGGAGGAGGAGGAGGAGGAGGAGGAGAAGAAGAACAACAGCAGCAGCAGCAGCAGCAGCAAAGGATTTTTGCTCTGCACTGGTCGTGATTTCCAGATTGCTACTGATATGACAAATGTCGATTGGCAATGTGGAACATTGTTTGCCAGTTCGATGGTACAGCATAAAAAGGAAGAATGAATATAAAAAATACAATTTCAAGATAAATATTTGCTCAGACACATGCATAGTACATCTTATTAGGGATGGCATTTAGGAAATTTTATTTTTAAGGCAAACATTTATTGAATATTTATCCACAAAGAGCCTTATATTTTGTTTATCTAATTGAAGTAAAACTTAAATTTATTTTTACAGCTTACATTTACTTTAAAAATATAAACTTTAAAAAATGAGATATAAAACTCCAATTTTTTTTAATGTGACATACCTTATACACATAACTATAACTATACTGCAGAGGAAAGAGTGGTACTTTAGGAGCGTAAGACTTAAATTATAGTCCCATATTTACCACTTGCTGTGTGATCTTAGTAAGTCACTTAGTTACTTAGAATTTTGATCTTTTAAATGATAGAGGTTAGGCTAGATAAATTCTAAGGCCCCCTCCCAGTCCTAAAACTATGAGAGAAAACATGATTTTATGTAAGAAAATTAAATGGGTAGACTGTTAAAGAAACAAAATAAAAATTGACTAAGAAATGTGGAAGTAGGTCAAGGATAATGAAGAATTTAATGATTCTCTAGATCTTAAACATAAAGTTCATCATCTTTAGGATTTTAATATCAGATAATAGAAGTCCCAGATAATATGTGATTATATATATTTTCTCCTTAGCAGAGGCCATGGGCAATCTTCTCAGAGGATGCCATTTCAGTCGTCAGTGAATACCATCCTTTAATGGTTCATTGATCTACAGCCCCTTATTATCTTGTGTTATCAGCATGAAGCCACACACTTACCAGCCATTTTCCATTGGAAATGGAGCAGCCTATTTCTGTCTCTGAAAACAGAGGTTGTGGGGCCCAATTAATACAGAGGTACTTAGTCCATGTCAGAGAACATTGAACAACTGTCAAAAAGTGTTTAGTCAATATAACAAGCTGATAGTGTGCATATGACACCCATTCACCATCCCAGGGGCAATCTTCTGAGCTCTGTCCAAGAGGCCTGACTGAATCTATAAAGAATTTTGATTGTAGGGAGTCTTTTCAAGAAGAGGTTCAGGTGATATGCTGTAACTCTAATTGTCTTAAGGCTACCACAAAAGCAATGCTTATGTTGGAAATATTTTCATTATGATTCATTCCCTCCTCTTACCATCTTATACACTTTCCTCTTTGATGCACTTTCTCCAGCTCTGTCCATCAGACAGGCAAAAAGAACACTACAAGGCAGACCTCTTTGTCTCTTTGCAAAGAAAGGTAACTTTTCTTTGGGGGCCAACTTGCTAATGGGAAGTATTCATCAATACTTAATAAAGTAATTTATATCAGACTTTCAACTAAGGCTCTCAAAGGGCTTTGCAAATATTATCTCATAAATCTTTACCCAAGAACATTATTATTCTATCAAAAGATGGAAAAAGTGAAGCACAAAGATATTAGATTTTTTTCCAAGTCCCAAACCAAGCTGGTATCTGAGCTGAGAAAAAGCGCTCCCTGTGTCCATGTTGCTTCTTTAGAGGAATTGAGCAACAAGCCAAACACAAGGAGATGTATGTAGTTGAGCTATGGATGCCTTTCTCCCCCATCTCTAATGGCTGGACTGATTTTGACCTTGCCTAGGTAAGGTGGTTCTGTATTGGGGCAGACCCAAGGGATTTGTCTTGTTCCTTGGAAGGTCTCATGGTTCTAGTTCAGATGACCTTGGCCAGGTTATTTCTAGGGCAGAAGACTCCTAGAAGCCTTTGTAGATTTCTAAGTGGACCTTAAGGTTTAGGTTTACTGCCAGGTGGACTTGAATAGAGTTCTAGGAAACCCCCACTGTCAAATTACCAGGTCAACCTTGGAATACTCATGTCTAATTCAAACCAAAGCTTGGCCTGGATTTTTCTGGACATTTTCTGGTCCAAGATTTGTGAAACTCCCTAATTTATTCTACTGGAGCTCACACTGACATCTCAGATGCTGGGTTCAAACTAGTGTTTCTTCTGGGGTGGGAGAGAAGGATGTTTTTCAGACTTCTTTCGTTTTTTCCAATATGAACTAAATGCTCCATAGAAATCAAGCCATGTTTCAGTTTTTACAAATTGATCATCATAGGGAGGGGATTCTGGGAAGAAGGCAGAGTAAGTCAGAAAATTCCAAGTTCTCCAGATTTTCCCCACAAATAAGACAAAAAAAAAATAGCCCAGGGTGAACACAGATTGGTAAAAATAAATAAAAGTTGGAACAGAACAGTAGTCCTCCCGGGACAATCAGAGAAGATAAAAAAAAAAAAAAACCTGTAAAATGCAAATACCTCCAGGCTAGTTTCACTGAAACAGATGAGCCCTGGGGCTACCTGGGTTGGTAGGTAGCCTCAGCCCCAGCCACAGGAATTCTCTGTCACATACACGCCCCACAGTGTAGGGAGTCAGGTGTCTGTGCCAAGGAAGATTGAGGGAATATCTGCTGATAAGGGATGCCAAGCCCAGCTGTGCTGCCGAGAAGCAGCCCTGGGTAAGAAGGGAACAGTACATGCTTCGTGAGTGCAGAAGCAGTGGCTTGGGAGTTAGCTGTGTACACTTACAGGGGGACAAAGTTCTTGGTTTTGGTTTAAGGCCAGAGAGGAGAACTGAAGGAGGGCCTGAGGCCAGAGGCACCATTCCCCCATACCCCAGCCCTTGAGGTGACTACATCAACAAATTGCTATACATTAAAAAATGAGCAGGCAAAGGAGAAAAAACCCAACCATAGAAAGCCACTGAGAACAGAGAAGATTGGGGGTTCATCTTCAGAGGAGGATACTGAATCAAAAAAAGTCTCTTCTACCCCAAAGAGTAATATCAAATGGTCAGCTGCCCAACAAGAATTCAAAGAAGAACTTAAAAAAGACTTTAAAAATCAAATGAGAGAGACTGAGGAAAACTTAAAAAAAAAAAATTCAAGAAAAAACAAGAAGATTATGAAAAGAAAGTCAACCAACTGGAAAAAGAGATCCAGAATCTTAAGGAAGAAAATGACTTCTTGAAAATTAGAATTGGGCAAGGGAAAGCCAGTGAAGTTACAGGAAACCAAGAAATAATAAAACAAAATATAAAGAATGAAAAAATATAAAAGAATATGAAGCATCTTGTAAGAAAAAACACCTGATCTAGAGTGCAGATCAAGAAGAGAAAACAAGAATAATCTGACTACCTGAAAGCTACAATCGAAAAAAAAAAGAATCTTGATGCAATAATGCAAGAAATAATTAAAGAAAATTGTCCTGAAGTGTTAGAACAAGAGGAGAACAGAGAAATAGAAAAAAAAATCCACTGATCACCACCTGGAAGAGATCCTATGAGGAAAACCTACAGGAATATCATCACTAAATTCTGAAACCCCCAGCTCAAGGAGAAAATATTATGAGAAACAAGAAAAAAGTCAATGCAAATATGGCAGAGCCACAATTAGAATTACACAAGACCTAGCAGCAGCTACACTAAAAGACCTTTGGTCTTGGAACACTAAATATCAAAGAGGAAAAGAACAAAGGTTGTAGCTGAAAATATACCCAGCAAAGTTAAGCATAATCCTGAATAAACAAAATAAAAAAGGATAAATATGACATACAAGATTCATGAGAAATATAAGGTAAGCATCAAAGACTAATTACAAAGGACATAATAAGCACAGACTATTTTTTTATATGAGGAAATGTAAACTGCATGTCTAAGATTGTAATTAGTAATTGGGTAGTCTGAAAGATTGTGGTAGAGCTGCGTATGATGTGATTCTAAAAAGTAATACCGTCTAGGAAAAGGTAAAAAGAGTAATTCTCTTATACAAATAAGGTGCAAGAGGGAGAACTGACAGAGGAATTAGATGGAGGAGGAGGGCTGGTAGTTCTGGAACCTTACTCTCATTGGGAATGGGTTGAAAAGAGAACAATGCATATATATTTAGAAGGGCATAAAAATCTTCTGAATTCAGAAAGAAATAAAAGGCTAAGGGGATAGGGAGGGGGGAGAAGATAAGGGGGGATTTTTAGAGGGAATCCTACTCACATCAGATCTGGGTTAAAGAGAGAACAATATATCCATTTGGAAGGGAATAAAAGTCTTCCAAATTTATAAAGAAATAAGAGGGTGAGGGAATAGGATAAGTGGGGTATAGAAGGATGCCTACATGAATGGGAATGGGATAAAGAGGGAACAATGTATGTATTTGGAAGGCTATAAAAGTTCTAAATTCAGGTAGAAACAAGAGGACAAGGGGAAAAGGAGGGGAGGGGATAAAGGAGGGATCTTTGGAGGGGTAGGTTAAATAATAGAATGGCAAGTTAGCAGGTAGAAGTAAAGTAGAGGAGTCAGGAGGGGTAGGAAAAAATATACATACAAACATAAAATAAAGATCAGGAGTAGAATTTATTAGGGAAAAAAACCAGGGGTAATAATCATGATCTCAGACAAAGCTAAAACTAAAATAGGTTTAATCAAAAGAGAAAAATAGGGAAATTACATTATATGTCAGTCATATTAATCAATATTGTTTTAGACTTCAAAATAACTAGACAGTATAAGGTTGGAATATTGCTGTGGTATAGAAAATGAGTTGGTGGACTTAGAAAAATATGGAAATGTGTGAGACAGAGACCACTACTCAAATTCAAAACAAAGACTTAGTTACCTTGAAAGCAGAAAGGAGTTTATTGCTTTCTCATGAGAAAGGGTGCCGCCCCTGGTCACCCTAATGGCGCTGGCCAGGGAGGACAAGTACGGTACAGAAAGCAAGGCTTATTTATACCCTAACTCGAGTTCCTTCTTCCAAACCCCCTTCTCTTTATCCAATTGGCTGGCCTTATTCTATTCCTTCTGCTACATGCTTAAAGACAGGGTCTGAGGGGGTTTTGACAATGTCAGAAGGGGGTGTGTTTCAACAATACAACTAAATTCCTTGAGAAGGCCATCTACAACAGGTGCCTCCAATTTCCCTCCTCTCACTCTTCTTACTATCTGGCTTCTGACCTTATCTCTCTCCAGATGACCAGTGATCTCCTAATTGCTGCCCTTTGTGAGAACTATTAACAAAAACTGTTAACCCTTTAAGGAGGCTTCACTTCTGAGAGATCATCTCTCACAGAAAGACTTGGACTTATGAAGGAAAATGTTGCTCACCATCAGAGAAACAGAGGAGAAATGAGTATAGTACAGTCTTACAGAGATACATATGAACATAGATGGCTATACATAGGTATGATTATAGATATTTAAGTATATGTATGTCTGTATGTATATATATGTTTGTACATGTATGTATATATGTGTGTGTGTTTCTGTGTGTTTAATTGCAGCCTTCTTGGGTGGGGGGAAGAAAAGAGAAAAAAAGAACAAAGTAAAAAGCACACAGAAAAGAACAAAAGAAAACTCACAGGGAAGCAAAGAAAAGATGGATAGCTCTAAACAAAATACGTAGTATTTATTATGTAGCTTTTCTTGAAATGGAAATTTATTGTGTATATTTTGAATCCTCTCTTACATTCTGCTGTGCAAATGGCAATTTTTTTTCTTTTCTTTTTTTGTATTTGTTTTAGTATTTAAGTTTAAAATAAATTAATAAAAAAAACAACAACAAACCAAAATGATCATCATAAGAAGCTGTCATTTCAGTATGGGATAGAATGCCTTTCTAACATTTTTGTTGTTGTCATTGAACAACTGAAAGTTATTCAGTCAAGTTCAACTCTTTATGATCCTGTGGACCATACTGTTCGTGGGATTTTCATGGCAAAGATCCTGGAGTGGTTTGCCATTTCTTTCTCTAGCAGATTAAAGCAAATAGAGATTAAGTGACTTGCCCAGGGTCACACAGCTATTAAGTGTCTGAGGCCATTTGAACTCAGTTCTTCCTGACTCCAAGTTCAGCACTCTATCCACTGAGCCATCTAGCTGACTCTTTATAAAAAGGGGATTATTATTGTTAATATTATTAGACAGATTTAAATATAAATTAAATTAAGTCCTCCCCACTCCCACATCAAAATAACTGCATACACTAAAAACCTAATACACCTCAGTTATTCTAATGTAATTGATTGATAAACTAGCCCTTCTTAACCACCTGCCATGTTTCAAGCAATGTGTTAGACACTGGAAGCACAAAATCATATATGTTAAGTTACTTCCCTAGACCAAAGTTATGACAAGGATCATTGTTCTATCACTTGTTTTGGTGTCAGAGCATGATATGTAAACAGACATTTATGCACATATTTTGTGTTGCTGTATTTATAGACATTTCCAAGAACATTTAAAATAGGCCCCACTTAATGTAATGCGCCTTTCCAATTAAATAGAATGTAGTCCTGTTTGAAAGCATTATGAACATCTTATCAACAGATGTGGGTACTTTTATTTTTAAATATAGATGTGAGAAAAATCACATATCTCTATTTAAAAATTGATGTTCCATTTAAATGTGCTTTGAAATGTATGTTGTAAAAGGAATGCATTATTTTTTTAATCAGAAATAGCCTTGAAAGTGAACTGGAAGTTGGCTAAAGCAATTAATAAGGATATAAATTGTGTTTAGATGTAAATAATTAAGCAGAAAAGATCTAATAATCGCCTAGCTGACAGAAGGAGGAAGTTCTTCTCCACTGAGGACCACCCTGCTTTCACATGGCTAACATAACAATGCATGGTGTAGCTATGTCTTTCCCTTTTCCTATTTCAGTTGTCACATGGAGCAAAAAGCCAGTTTCTTCCTCATTCAAAGAGACAGAAGGGGATCAGATAGTGGGATGGCAATTGTCCTGAGTACAAATCAACAAAATGAGAGCCTGCAGCAATCAACAGACTCAGAACCTGTAGCAGAAGAAAAGCTGTAAGAATTCTTTATACTTGGTTGCATCACATTGGGGTTTCATGATGGTACAAAGTTCCTAACTGATAATTTTTTAAAAATTCAAGTAAGATATTGTACTCAAACTCAGAGTTCTGACCAGGGCTTGGATAGCTAATAGCTCGTGTTTCTAAAGACTTTAAGCTTTGCAAAGTGCTTTCCTCATAGTGACCCTGGAAAGGAGGCTTTGCAAGCATTAGTATCTCAGTCTAACTGGTAAGATAACCCCAAATTGTAGGAATAATGCCAACAAGGAATATTACAATCCTTGGAAGGCTAGTCTTGAAAACCTAAACCTAAATAAATGTACACAAGTTGATTTTTATAGCTGGCACTCTACGTATAGATACTATCTTCCAGATAATATTTGAGTCATTCTTGCCCATTCTTTTAAAAAGATAAATTCTTTTGAATTTGTTAGAACCTAAATACATATTAGTTTGGTGAAATTGAACACCTATAAAAATTGAATGCCTATAATTGTATGCTTGCCTCAGAAGAAAAGATAAGAAAATGTACCTCCCTACTTTTTTTGAAAAGGTGAAGGATCATGAGTACGGAACATTCCCTACATTGTTTGACTCAGCTGCTGTGTATGTTAGTTTTGATGATTAGAGATTTAGATTTTAAATCTCTCTTATTTTATTCTTTCTTACAAAGGATTGTTCCATGGTTGAGGGGAAAGACATATTTGAAAATGAAGGTGATAGTAAAATGGTAATAGTGAAAAATAAAAGTTTTGTAAAAATAAAAGATAACAAGAGATATTGAAAATACATATGTTTGGGATGTTGATGAATATACCAATTTTTCATAGCGATAGATCAATATGTTTGTAATTTAAGAAATCACTATGATTGTGTTTGTCAACGCCAAGACCAGTTATTTTCTTTACTCACCTTAGTAAAAGCTATCATTCAAGTGCAGGAGTGTATGTTGTCTGTGTGTATTGAATAAGGAGTGAGGGCAAGGAAAGACAATAAACATTCACTAGGCACTTACTATGTGCCAGGCACTATCCTAAGTGCTGAGGATACAAATATAAAGAAAAAAGAAAGATAATTCATACTCTCAAGAGGTTTACATTTTAATGCTGGAAGACAACATTGAAAAGGGAGCTAAAAAGCAGGGAGGTTGTGATGGGAAAAAGCAAGAGTGTTGTGAAGCTAAAATGAGAGAGAGCACTTTACAAAGTAAAGCACTTTATGAACCTTAAAGAGATATATAAATGCTAGTTATCATTATTAATATCATTGTTATTATTATTAGCCTATAGTCACCAGACCTCCAGTCTGGTGTGTTGACTTCATTCCCTGAGTCTTCTGTACTTCTATTGAGCTCAAGCCATGTTTATTGAGCATTACAGGGGTATACTTACAAATGTTTAACAACCAGGTTCCCAAGGGGAAATACACACACACACACACACACACACACACACACACACGCACACACACACAAACACACACTATTTAGCTTAATCTGCATTATCAATATTTTCTTAAGTCTAGACACTCAATACCACAATACATCAAGCCCTGATTTGTTGGATTGATGATTTCTGGGGTATAAATGCTCACTCTGAATGAGCAGAGCTTTCCAGCTGACTGATAGTGGATGAATTTGACAGAAGTCACCTGTATCTCCAATCAAAGCATGCCCATAGCCTTAAAGTTCATACCTAAATCCAGGTCAGAAACTTGCTGATCTAGGACTTGGGAGGTGACAATCAGACTTTCTCCTGGATCAGACCACTTTGGTAGCACAGAAAACTTGCAAGTCTTCAGTCTGAGATGTATCAGATATCTTGGAATAACACAATACTCAAAATTTCAAGAAAACAGTAGCAGAACCAATTCTGACATTCTCTCCATAAGTTCACAAAGCCTGGACCAAATATTAGGTCTGAAGTAGGAAGTAGGCTGGAATAATAAATAAATGAAATCCCACCAAAAAAAGCTATTATGGTGATAAGAATGAATGAGACACAAACCCAGAAGAAGAAAATGACTACAAAACATAAATATATACACATACAAATACATACACACACTTAGAGCTTGGGCACAAATTCAGCTAGAATTTCTGGAAGAGATTATGCAAGATTTTTTTTAAAGAGTTTAAAATGTACATGAGCAACAAAATTGAGAACTAGCCATTTTCTCTGATGGCCATGTCCTCTCAAACCTCTCAGAAATAGAAATTATGCACCAAAGATAAAGCAAATTCAACTATCTCCAAGAATTTAAAATGTTTTTATAAATGAAATGAGAACACAAAAGTAAAAAGTTGGAAAAGAGAGTGTAGAAGAATTAGAAAAGAAATGAAGAGCTTGCCACAAAAGGTACAAAACTTTGTCCAAGCAACAAACTCCCTGAAAAGTTGAATGGAACAAATCAAAACTAATGACTCCATGAAACAGCAAGAAAAATTAAAAACAAAATGAAAAAAAAGTAAAAGTTAAGAATCTCACAGCAAAAACAACTGGCTGGGAAAAATCAAGGAGAGAAAATTTAAGAATCATTGGACTACCTGAAAACCTTGACCAACAAAAAATATCTAAAGAAGTTATGAAAGAAAATTGCCCAGATCTCTTAGAATCAGAAGGAAGAGTGCAAATAGAACCCACCAGTCATCTTCTGAAAGAAACTCCAAAATGAAAACTTCCAGGCATAACCAGCCCTAAATCCAAAACTTTCAGGTCAAATAAAAAAAAATACTGCAGCAGTAAGAAATAAAGGGCTCAAGTACCAAGGAGCCATAGTCAGGATCACACAATATCACACACACTTACAGTAGCAGCTACCATTATAAAGAAGTGGAGAACTTGGAATATAATATTACAGAATGCAAATGGTATAGGCTTGCAACCAAGAATAATTAACCCAGCAAAACTGTGTATAATCTTACAGAGAAAAATGGAACTTTCATGAAATGGAGGACTTACAAGTTTTCCTGATGAAAAGAGCAGATCTGTGTAGAAACTTCAAAGTGCAAACACAATAAAAAAGGGCAATCATGATGAAAAGGTAAACATGAATGAGTAATCCTAAAGGGCTAAACATGGATAAATTGCTTATATTCTATGGGGAGATGATACATGTGTCCCCTCAGAACTCTTTCATCATCAGGAGTTATAGAGGGAGACTAAATAGACAAAGGGCCTGGGAGTTGTTCTGTTATAACTTGATTATCTTAAAGGGAGAAGAGACTGGAATGGAAGAGGAATACAGTAGGATGGGGGAGGGGAGAAACAGAGAAAGTTTAGAGAAAATCATGTTACACAATCAGGGTCAATAAGTAGAAAACAATACTAATGAAGAGAAAGGGGTAAAAGGACAGGAGAAACTTGAACCTCACTCTTATCTGAACTAATCAAAAAAAACACCTAAAGAGTGGGGTACAGAAATATATTTCACTCAAAAGGGTAACAGGAGAGAAATGACAGAAGGGAGAGTTGGAATAAGAGGGAATTAGTCCTAGGCAAAATAAACTCTAAGAATGTACAAAAATATTTATAACAGCTCTTTCATGGTGGCAAAAAGTCAAAAACTGAGAGGATGGCCATCAACTGGCTATATATTTGAGAGTATATAAATGTGATGGGATACTTTTGTGCCATAAGAAATGATAAAAAAGGATGGTTTTAGAGAGTCCTGAGAAGACTTGTATGAACTTGTATGATGCAGAGTGAAGTAAGCAGAACCAGGAGAGCAATTTATACAATCGCAACAATATTTTAAAGACAAACAATTTTGAAAGATTTAGAAACTCTGATCAACACAAACAGCTAACCATGATTCTAGAGAGCTAATGATGAAAAACATTTTGCCCACAACCTGATAGAGAGGTGAAGGACTCAAAGTACAGAATGAAACTTTTTTTTGGACATGGCTAACATGGAAATTTGTTTTGCTTGACTATACATGTTTATAACAGGATTTGTTTTTCTTTCTTTCTCAATGGGAGTGGAGACAAGGTGGGTTAGGGGTAAATTACATGAATTTTCCTGTTTGAAATATATATATATATTTACATATATATATATAAAATTTTAAAAGAAAAACAATATAAGAATTGAGGCTATGCAGAAGTGAACAGAAGGAAAATATTTCGATGTGAGATTTTATAATTCTAGATGTAAAAGAAATCATTGGCATAATTACTGTCCTGAATTTATTTGCTTATTTAACAAATGAATAAATTCATGAAGTGCTTTATCTTTTTATGTTTACATTTACCTTTCAATGTTTCTCTTAACTATTATGTTTGCACTCTGAAGTTTCTACACAGCTTTGGTCTTTTCTTCAGGAAAACTTAAAATTACTCTCATGAAAAGTCTATGTTTCTGTGGGATTATATTCAGTTTTGCTGGGTAAATTATTCTCTGTTTTAAGTTATATGCTTTTTGCTTATTTGCTAGCTTATTTGGTATTTCCAAGCTCCCCACTTCTTTGTACTGGTGGCTGCTAAGTCTTATGTGACTCTTACTGTGGCTCCTTGGTACTTGGATTCTTTCTTTCTGGCCACATACAATAAATTCATTAAGCACTTCATTAAATGCTTACTATAATAGGAGACTAAAATTTGGACTTCACTACCATGGAGCTTATAGTCTAGGAGATATAAAAATAAATATACAAACAATTATAATACAACATAATTAATACTTCAATATTTCAAAAGATCCATGATTTTATCAGGGTGAATCCCTGTCCCCATATACTTTAGTAAATTTTTGTAGCTAGATAATAATATCACCTGGCAGCCAACATTCTGGTGATAAGCCAAAATGGACCTAGGCTAATGATTTGAAAACAGATACGTTTGTTGAATTAAAGTGAATAGACCTAGGCAATTCTCTAAGGTTGCAAGTTGCAGAGAAAGGGGAAACCTGCATTGGTGCAGGGGTAGGGAACCTGTGGCCTCGAGGAAACATATGACCTTCTAAGTCCTCAAGCATGGCCCTTTGGCTGAATCCAAACTTCACAGAACATCTGTTCAAAGGGCCACACTTGAGGACCTAGAGCGCCCTGGTAGGGAGTATCCTTATGTCCATGAAATCAGAAATATAATTCCTATTCAATAATTATTTATTGAGTTTTTCTTCTACTAAAATTGTGCTCCAATATCTTGTTGGGTCATAGAGGTGAACAAAGACACTCAAAGGCTACGTCAGAGCATTGTAAGCTCTGGCAACTTCTACCAAGCTGGACAGGCTTTAAATATAGGCCTGGTCATGGCCTATATGCCTACTATTTGAAAACTATTCTGCCTAAACTTAGTTAAACAAGTTCATTACCAGTTTGTCCACAGGTTAATGGATTTTTGGTCACAGCAATTCTAAAACCATCCACAAAGTTGTGGAGGGATAGCAATCTGCAAGCGGAGAGGGAATATTTATGCTAATGAAGTTATAGATCTGAAAGTAAGTGCCTACTCTATGGGGGGGAAAACTGTACTGAAATGAGTGCCTACACATAGTACCTGGCACTGTATTAGGTAGACATTGGGGAATATAAAGATAGCTACTTAAAGTCTTTCCAGCTTGGTTTGCCCTGAAAGAGTTTTGAGAGCCCAGAGACATCTCCAGACCATAGTGAGAGAATAGGGTAGAGATTGGTTGGAAGACTCAATCAATATATAAATGTATATCAAGCACCTACTATGTGCCAGGAAATGTGCTAAGTGCTGGGAATATAAAAAGAAACAAAAGATGGTCTCTTCCCTCAAAGAGCTTACAATCTAATAGGGGAGACTGATAATAATAGCTTATATTTATATAGCCTCTTAGAATTAAAAGCATATTGCATACATCATTTGAATTGATCCACACAAGAACCCCTGGAGTTAGTTAGAACAAGTATTATTATCTCCCTCTCTCCACCCTGTACCTTTTTAGAGATGAGGAAAAAGAGATATGGAGAGCTTAAATGACTTACTCAAGGTCACACAGCTAGTAAGTGGTAGAAGCAGTGACTCCTAGTCAGGTTTTCTGACACTAAGTCAGATGGTCCTTACAATACAGTATGAGGTTCTCAATATAAAGTCTCATGAGAGTTCAGAGGATAGACAGATTACTTAGGGATGTGGGTAGGAGGGTGTTTTGGGGGTGAACTCATGAAGATGCTGCCATTTGAATTAGGCCTTGAAACATGGGGAGGAATCAGACAGATAAAAGTGAGGATAAAGGGTGTTCTATGTCTAAGAGCACAAACTAAGGTACAGGAATGTGGAGAATATATTTAGAGAACATTGAATGTTGCCTGTTTCAACTAAAATTTCTTTAGTACCTTTGTCCTGCTAATTTTTTGTGGCATGTGGGGACAAAAAGAGTGATGGCCCCCCAAAACCTTCCTTGCAGTTTTTTTTAAGTTTTCTGCTCTGTATACCTATACCCTTATGAGGTATATACTACAAACCGGTACCATTACCTGAATTCTATAAATAAGGAAACTGAGGCTCAGCAACTTGCCTAGTCACAAAGTTTATTAAATGAGAAAGGTGAAATTCTAATCTTAGTCATCTTAATATAAGGTCAGAACTCTCTCCACTATATTTCACTGATGCTCAACCAGAAAATATTGCTGCAATGATTTTGGAATTTAGAGCTAGAAAGGAGCCCTAGAGAGATCAAGCGACTTGACCAATTTCAGACAGATAGTAAGTATTGCAGTCAGGATCAGGATTCTCTGATTCCGGATCCAGTGTTAAATTTACTACTATCTGAATGATTCCTAATTTAAAGCAAATTACCAAAGATGAATCTATAGTTCCCTTAAAGACACCATTGTGGACAGATGAGAGTGCTCAATATCAAACTATCCTTACATATAAAATAAAACACACACATATTTGACCTGTGTCCCCTTCAACAGATTCACTTCCCTGAACTTCAATGTCCTCATTTGTAAAATGAAGGATTTGAATTAGACGGTCCTATTGAAATTCATATGCCCTTAACATAGTAGGCAGCTCTGGCATCAATCACAAAAGCCCCAGAACACTTACACCTGAAAAAATTTTTATGACAGACATTAATGCTACAATATATAAAATTCTACCACCCTAGGATTGATCTGGGAAAATATTTGTTTGTAGTAGTGGGACTGCATCTCTGCCATCCACTAAACATATTGCTGATGAATGGCTATTGATGAATTGCCACCTTAATTGGGCATATGATCTCTCCCTTCACTGGTGCATTGTTTGCTGTTAATATATACCAAACTCCACCTTTCCCTCCACTCCCCAATTCCAATGAGTCAAGATGCTTTGAGAACACTGCCATACAGTAAATCATAGCTGGCAAGGGGTGAAAACTCACAAAAACATTCATTATCCAGGCACAACCTGAGACATCCCAACATAAGCAACTTGTCTCAGGTATGGCTGTGGACTTACCCCAGCACAGTTGGCTTTCACACACTCACACACACACACACACACACATACACACACATGCATGTAGATAGTGGGCTATCAGAAATGTCAGTTCCTAAATACACTTGCTGGCAACTCTTGGGATTTTATTTTATTTTTAGAAAATATAATAATAAAGCAGATTAGAGTTGTACAGATTCATTGTAGTTTCATGGTGTGAGATTTAAAAAAAAATGCTAGTATATTATTTGCAAAAAGAACATTCTAAAATTTTCCCTAAACTCTACCAGTTAGTTTTTTCCTCTAAAGTTTCTCAGAGATATTTCATAATACAGATGGAATATAAGAAGGGATGTGGTGGAGCCAGCTTGAACTGGCTCAAGAGCCAACTTAAATTTTTAATGTGAACATTTATATCTTGGAAAGCAGCAAACGCTGTAAGTGAGGGCTTGGTTTATTGTTTTGTTGACTGTCTAGACTTAAGAAAGTGAAATAGAAAATATATCAATGAAGATTAAACTTAAAAGTGTGTTGTTTGTGCATTATTTTTTTTTCCTCCAAAAATAGTTGTTAAACTTTCACTAGCATACCGCTGATGAACGAGTCTTCTTCAAAGCTGAATTTCCCATGTTGGCCTAAGTCTCAATGCAGGCTCCTGGTAACCTGCTTAAAGTGACCATTAATGTCTCTCTGCAATAGATAGTTTAAATTGATGCATTTAAATTTAACAAGCATTGATCAAGCACCTACAGTATGCAAAACAAGGTGCCAGATGCTGGCAATGTGAAGATGGAGAAAATGATGCAGGCTTGTCTCTGAGGAACTAGAAGGATGAGACATGCACACAAATAGAATATTCAAATATTCAAGTGGATTTGTGATCTCATCAAGTTAGGAGTTTCCTTCAGTGGAACAGATTATAACCCACCCTTACTCATCCATCCTCATCAATTCTTGTCCATATCCTCCCATAAGTTTATGACAAGGAACTCTACCCAGCACAGTGGGAGCCTTCCTCACTTTCTCTGGACATTGCAAGTGTTCCTGCAAAGCTTTGTGTTCACCTGTCATTCATTGCCCTTGGCACCTGGCCAGTCCATCTTCTCTTCCTATCATATATTTCCTTGATGACATACTATTCATCATTGAAATTCCTCATTTTTTATATGTCACTACCGGCTCACACTTCTCTGTCCTCCTCTGTGGTATTCTTTTTCTTTTTTCTTTTCTTTTCTTTTCTTTTTTTTAGGCAATTGGGGTTAAGTGACTTGCCCAGGGTCACACAGTTAGTGTCAAGAGTTTGGTCTGAGGCCAGATTTGAACTCAGGTCCTCCTGACTTCAAGGCCAGTGCTCTATCCACTGTGCCACCTAGCTGCCCCTGAGGTATTCTTTTTCAATTAATGTTGTATTTCATACTTTCTTTCTATATAACAATTCTGGTAGAATGGTGGCATTAAAAAGATGGATAGTTTTGTTTCAATGGGAAACAGAATCATTATAGAAACTTCCTAATTTCCTGAAGGCAGTCCAAGGCACTTCTCTCTTCCTCTTCAATTCTTGGTCCTCACCATCCCCAAAGAAACATTCTTGAACTTGGACTTTTAAGTGTCTCTCCCATGTCACAATGGCAGATACTTTTGTCAACATGTATCTCCCTCATGTATGCCTCACCTAATGTTTATGATCAGAGAAGCCATTGAACAGAATTATTTCTGTTATCATGTATTTCAAGTACTATCAAATAATTTTGATTTATAGATAGAATTGTTTAAAAGAGCCTTTACAATGGCATTTTGATCTATCAAGTCAAATGTCTTTTCATAATCAATAAATAATAAGCACAATGAAAATTTAAAATATTCTCTACAACTTTCAGGAAAGTATATGACTCCAGACCTCTTCTTCAGTGATAATAGGAAATGAGCAGAACAAGAGACACAAAGCATGTTAAGAATTAGCTTTAAAAAAAAAAATTAGCTTTTTTTTTTTAAGGCAATTAGGGTTAAGTGATTTGCCCAGGGTCACACAGCTAGTTAAGTGTCAAGTGTTGGTCTGAGGCCGCATTTGAACTCAGGTCCTCCTGACTTCAGGGCCAGGACTCTATCCACTGTGCCACCTAGCTGCCCAAGAGTTAGTTTTTACAGAAGAATTAAGTACCAAGGAGAAACATCAAATTCTGCAAAATTTGAGGACTTTGAAGATTAAGAAGAGGACTTTTGACCAGAAAAGTAAGAGATGTCTTTGGATAGAGTAGTTTCAGTTGAATGATGGGTCAAGAACCAGCAAGAGAAGTGAATGAATGCTGAGAAAATGGAACACAATCTTTAATTTGACTGATGGGACTATATAGGTGAAAGCTCTGTCCAAGGACAAACAAGTGGACATACTGACAGAGGAGCAGTCATATAAATCTTGACAGTCTTTGTATAAGCAAAACCAGAACAAAGTCAAATCAATAAGCATTTATTAAGTGTCCATTATGTGCCAAGCACTTTACCAAATCCTGTGCTAAGAGGGAAGTTACATCTCTTCTACAACCAGGTCACATGAGCAACAAGCTGGAGAACTAGACATTTTTCTCTGATCCCAATGACCTCCCAAACCTCTCCAAAACAGAAATCATGCAGCAAAGATAAAGCAACTTCAGTTATCGCCATGGTCCAGGGCACCCAGTATCCAAAAGAAGGTTTTAAAAACCTTCAAAACCGTGAAACGACACTCTGATCTTGAGCTCACTCAGCACCCCTCCCCTATTTCCTACAGTACTGGCAGAGAGGCTGAACTCGTGGACAAAGGACACAATAAGGTTTACAACAAAACCCACCCCCACATTCTAGTCCCCTGTGCCTCTTTCCAATGCCATGAAGACCTTATCTCCAGGTGCAGAAATTTGCCCTTATATTAGAAAGCCAGACAGCTACAACTCTTTAGCAACAAAAGCCTTCCAAGGGCCCACAGCTCAGGAGCACCAGTGCTGTAAAGCTCAGAACTTCTGGTTCCAGACCAGAGAACAGAGGAACAGGTCATCAGAACAGGATACCATGTGTGTGGTGGTGGTGAGGCCACTGTATAGCACTCCACCAAGCCTGGGGGAAAGAGCACATTATCCAGTTGGGGCTAGTTCTGACACCCAAAAGTCACTTGGGGTAGAGACCTAGGTTGGTGAACCATGAATTGTCCAGCGTAGAAGACGGCTGAGATGCTTGAAGATCCAGTCCCTAAGGAAACCACAATAAGAGGGAGGGAGGGAGTCAGAAAATGTGTGGTAGGGAAAATAAGGAGAGGAGGGGGAGACTGGAATTACTAAAAATTAGAGGAATAAGAAAATTTTTAAAAAAGTTAAACATAAGCATATAAATCAAGAGGAAAAATAGTAACCACAGAAGAAAATATGGCCTTCTAATCCAGTAAATGAGCTCCGGCATCTGTGAATAAATACGTTAAAACAATGGAAAATGGTACAACACGATGAAACAGAGCACCTTGTGAAATTTGAAAACATGGAACTGCAATATGCTATTCCTGAGTAGGAAAAAAGAGAAATGAGAATTACATGAGAAGAATTTATGGCCAACACAGCAAAAAGAAAAACTAAAACAAAACAAAACAAAACAAACAAACAAAAAAATACCCCTAGACTCTACAATGAAAAAATTCACCGAATTTCACCAAAGAAACAAAAGAGAGAAAAATAGGTTGTGAATACAAATACATAGAAATGAGAGACAATCTAGAAGAACAGAAACAAAAATAATCCTAACAGAAAATATACTCGTTCTGCAAGCAATATATACTGAAGACAGGAGGCAAAGGGACAACCTAAAAATCAGAGGCCTCCCAGAAGAACACAAAGCACAGAAAATCTTGACACCATAATGAAAGAAATAATAGAAAAGAACTGCCCAGAACTTCTGAACATAGAAAATGAAATTCCAGATGAAAGAATTCATAGACCACCTCCAGAAGAAAAAAATACAACAAAACAAAAAACAAGGTTTCAAAGTCCAAGACACATAATGGTTAAATTTAACAATTCAATTCAGAAACAAAAAAATTTATACATGCCATCAGGAGAAAAACTTTCAAATACAATGAAAAGACATTTGAATAATTCAAGACTCTTCTGTATCCACTAGAAAACATAAGAGGGAATGGAATAATGTGTTCCAAAGAGTAATGGAGCTCAGGATATAGCCCAGGTTGACCCACTCTGAAAATCTGAGCTTAACCACACAGGAAAAAAAAGATGGAGTTTCAATAATAAAGAGTTTGAACCATTTCTAGAAGAAAAACCAAAACTGAAGAGATTATTTGCTTCTCAAACACCCCAAAAACAGAAATGCAAAAGTGAATTGCAGACAAGAGCAACACAGTAATTTATTTCTAAATGTACACAAGAAGAGACTTCTTTCTAAATGAAGAAGACAGAGGTGAAAGTGGAAATCTGGCAAAGGTAACAGTGAAGAGGCTGATGGGAGCATTATTCAATCAATCAATAAACATTTATTAAATGCCTATCTCACACCAGACACTGTGCTAAGTACAGGTGATACAAAAGGAAGCAAAAGATAGTTCCTGCCCTCGAAGATCTAATATGGGAGACAACATGCAAACAATTATATACAAAGCAAACTATATAAAAGAAAAATAGGAAATAATTAGTAGAAGGAGGCACTAGAATTAAGAGCTGTTGGAGTCTTCCAGTAAAAGATGAGATTTTAGTTGAAAGAACTTGGCCTCACCTTGCCTACAGGTGAGTCAATGTTAAGTTTTGTGGGACTACATTATGACTTGGGAAGGGGCATGAAAGGGGAAGGAGAGTAGAGCAGTGGAGATAAAGGCATATGAAGTGTTGGGGTCAAATCAAGGGTTAGCATTGAGGGGAAGGTGATGTCTGTGATCTCAGAAAGAGACGAGTCTACAGGGGAGTGGGTAAGGAGACAGGTGGAAACGTTGAGCATGGAAGTGAAGGAAGAAGTCTTTCCTTTGGCAATGGGTGGTGGCTCCACTGTTGGACGCTCCTATAGGTAAAGGGGATGGTTTGTGAAAAGAGATGAGGACCTCATACTGGGAAAGGCCTAGGGCATTTGGCGCTTAGGAAGTCTACCCATCCTGCAGTAGGGTAGCTGGGGCAGTAGGAGAGCATGGACCCAAGGAAGAGATTTAGAGTCATATGTGCAAAAAGAAAATGTATCTAGGGGAGGGTATAGATTAGTGGTGGGCTTCATGATCAGAGATTTGATGAGAGAAGGGCCCTTTCATGGGACAGTGTCCTCTCTGGGAGTGAGAAACAATGGAAAAAGGCAATTTCATAAAAGGAAATAGAACTAGTTGTAAAAGAACTTCCGAAGGTGGGGGTGGGGTGGGGGAGACTTCTGGTCTTCATGGATTTATATTATTCTCAAAAATTGAGAAAGCATCTTACCAGAATCCTTTCATGGGACAAATATAGTCTTAATACCTAAACCAAGGAAAGATAAAACACAGAAAAAAAACTGTGGACCAATATTGTCAATAAACATTGAGTCAAAAAATTCAAACAAAATGCTATCAAACTACAGATTTATCTCAGAAATCATTCATTATGATCAAGTGGGATTTAGACAGAGATGTAAGAATGGTTCAACATTAGAATAATAATCAACATAATAATATCCCTAAAACATCTCGAACCACATGATCATCTCAATAGATGCAGAAAAAGCCTTTGACAAAATACAACATTCTTTTATGCTAAAAACATGACAGAATATAGGCATAGAGAGGCCCTTTTAATATCTTGTAAAGCATCTAAGACTCAAAGCAAACATTATATGCAATGGAGGTACATTAGAACCTTTTCCAATAAATATGAGTCAAGCAAGAATTCCCACTATTATTTGATATTGTTCTTGAAATGCTAGCAATTCTAATAAGACAAGAGAAAGAAATTAAAGAAATAGTGATAGGTAAAAAGGAGACAAAACTATCTGTATTTGCTGATGATATGGTTTGCAACCACTTTCGAAAGCAATTTAGAATTATGCAAATAAAGTGATTAAATGTCCTTACCCTTTTAACCAGAGACTCCATTACTGGGCTTATACCCAATGGAAGCTAGTAAGAAAAAAGTTCCCATATACTCCAGAATGTTTATAGTGTCACGTTTTGTGATGTCTAAGAATTAGAAACAAAGTAGATGATCCGTCCGTTGGGAAATGGCTAAGCAAATTGTGGTATATGAATGGAATGGAATATTACTGTACTATTAGAAATGATGTGTTGCATGACTACACATGTATAACCTATATCAAATTGCTTTCCTTTTCAATAAGGGAGGGAGGAAGGGAGAGAATTCGGAACTCAAAGTTTTAAAAATGAATGTTAAAAATTGTTTGTACATGTAACTGGGAAAAATAAAATATTAAATAAAAAAGAAAAGATAGAAATGTTGTACGATGAATACAGAGAAGCATGGAAGTAAATGTAAACTAATTCAGAGTGAGGTGAGTAGAGCCAAGAAAACAACTGACACAGTTGCTACCACAATGTAAACAGAAAAAATAAAACAATTAAAAAATCAAAGGTAAATTTAACAAAATTATAAAAATCAGGCAGGACTTGAATGAAAATATATGAGAAGACACCCCTATCTTTTGCACTTGCAATGTTATCAATCAGTTCTGTTGTCTTTTTTGTTTCTCTTAAAAATACTACTTGTTATATGGGATGGATCTCTTGGAAGGAGAGGGAGAGAGGTACTTGGGATAACTATGATACAGTAAGGAACAGAAAATATCAATAAAAACATTTTAAAATTTAAAAATAAAGAGGAAGTTACAGCTAAATGAGGGTCTGGCTCACAGGTATTCCTTGAAGAAGCAAAAAAGGCGGGGGGCAGAGTTGGTTTTATCAAATGCCCAAAGGCAATAAGAAACATTTAATGGGACATCTGGTCATCTCATATTGTAGTGTTAGTATTTACGAAAAGACCACCATGAAAGTAATTGTGGTTTCTGCCTTGGCCCAACTGTCATGCAAATTGTAATATGATCAGCTACTTAGGAAAAACCCAAGAGATTTAAGCAATGAAACATCTCTTCCATCTGTCACACACAATAAATTAATAGAATATAACCTCAAATGGGGCCTTTTTGCTGCATGGAAAGCTTTCTACTCTCCCCTGATTTGTTTCTTATCTTATTCCTCACAATAACTTTTCCAAACTTTTCCTTTATCTTCCTATCGTCCATAATACTCTTATCCACTTATGTAGTGGATAGCCTCCTTCACAGTAAAGATTGAGATGACCTGCCATGAATAAAAGTCACTGACTCTCAGAATTGGAAAGCACTTGAGAAACCATCTAGGACAATGCACATTTGAACAAAAACCTCCTGGACAACATAGCTGACAAGTGGTTATCAACCTTTGACTGAAGACCTCCAGAAAGAGAGAAACCTCCTACCTCCTGAGGCATCTCATTGCATTTTTGATAGCTCTGATGGATAGGAAATTTCTTTTTCACAACATCCATCAATTTTTTCTAGTTTTGCTTGTTGAACAGGCCTCATCCTTCTTCCACCTGAAAGCCTTTCAAATACTCAGACAGTTATAACCAAAAAGGCTTTAAATTGAAGGAAGGGACATATACAAAGCTAGGTATTATAGAGAAGAGATGTCATGTAAGAAGAATAGAAGTGAGAAACAGAAATTCATAGGAGATAAAATTCAAGAAAGGAGAGAATAATAAAAACCTATGCTTTATACACCAATGTACAAACTATAGGTAACAAGCAAGGTGAACCTGAGATCCTAATGCAAGAAGGAAAATTTAATCTCACAGGTATCAGTGAGACTTGGCAAGGTAAGACCCATAACTAGAATATGGCTCTTACTCTTGCCTCACTCAAAAGAAATACAACAGATAAAAGGCAGAGGGAACAGAGTAGTGTTGTCTAAGTAAAGACTACATATTCATATGAGTAAGTCCAGGCACTGGAGTGGAAAAGTGCTGTGGGAATGTTTGAGTGAAAATCAATGGACACAGAAAGAAAAGCATTATCTTCTTTGCTGTATATACCATAGACTACCCAGAGAGAAGGAGGAGGTAGATGATAATTTTAGTAAATGAATCAAAAACTTTTCTTGGGGGCATGATGTAGCAATAATGGAAGGCTTGTGTTATATATTAGCTACTGGGGCACAGTCTCTTTCAATGCCAAAAGCAGAACAGCTAATAACTTCTTGATGTAACAATGAAAAAATTATTCTCCAAAAGATAGAGAAATCAAAATAGGGAAATTTTATTCACTTACATCCTCTCATCACCATCTTTTTGCACTAGTGTTGAAGCTGTGCCAGGAAGGGGAAAGGAAGAAGGGAAGGATACTACTACCTAGACT
Source organism: Vombatus ursinus (assembly GCF_900497805.2). Classification (NCBI taxonomy): domain Eukaryota; kingdom Metazoa; phylum Chordata; class Mammalia; order Diprotodontia; family Vombatidae; genus Vombatus; species Vombatus ursinus. Next base: position 3,420,952 of record NW_020951478.1, read on the forward strand.
CTTGAACTCAGTTTTTCTCCAATCAAAGCTCAGTACTCAGAGAGAACAAGGCAGCTTGTTCTAATACTCACACTCTTCCTTGCTCACCCATTGCTTTTCATGCTCACTGAATCTTTTAAATCTCAGCTCATTCTTTTGAAGCTCCAACTACCAATATTCTTTCCACTTCGACACCCATATAATCCTCTCATGCAGAGTTTACTCCCCAATTCTCCAGCCACGCTCACTTCAACTTTGTTACACCAGGGCCTGCTTCTTCTCTCCAAAACCCAATACCAAACTGGGAAGCTACTTCCTGATGCTCTTAAATAAGCCCAGGAGATGAGGATGGGAGCCTGTGACTATGGAATCCTTCAGCTTTGGGCAGAGAGCCATTCCTAAACTGCCTCATAAAATCCTGAACTTTGACAGCCGAAAGGGATTCCCACACTTGTAGCGTAGGAGGGAGATGATAAATCAATGAGAGGGACCAAAAGGGTCACTCAGAGAAGTAAGAAAGTAAGAAGTAAGAAATAAAAACCAGGAAAGCACAGTGTTGTGGAAATCAAAGGAAGAATGTCGAGTACCAAGAAAGAGGGTATGCTCAAGTGTCAAATCCTGCAGAAAGGTCAAGATCTGTGAAAATTGAGAAGATGCCATTGGAACTGACAGATAAGAGGTGAAATTTGGATAGAGCATTTTCAGCAAAGTAGTGGAGCCAGAACCTGATTTTAGGGAGAGGAATGAGTACATGATGGGGCAATGGAGCATGGACATAATTCTGTAAGATCGGTCTAGTAGAAATCGTTTATCCTGACATATTAGTTCACCCAAAAGTGTAAAGAATCAGGATTTACATCCAATTTAGCTGCTACAAATCTGAAAGTCTCATTTGGAAGGAAGTGGAAAAAAAAAGGAAAGTATGGCTCTAGGATCATTATAAAGTTGTAACACATGTAACAGTGATGAGATGCTTTTGCCATGATTTCAGAGAATCGTGGCTTTAGTGAGAGGTAACCTGTGATTTCTTTTTTGAGAATGACAAAACTTATTAAATCAATATAACCCTAAATTATATGCCTGACATAGTCTATTCAACAAATATTTATTGATTTAAGAAAATTTATTGAATACCTGCAATATGAAAGGCTGGATATGATGGGGATAGAAAAGATGATAAACTCTGCCTTGAAGGAGCTTATAATAATCAAGCTAAGACATACACACAAATAAAGGAAATTGAACATATTTGAAGTGTATTTATGAGATATTTATTAAATAATTCTTATGTTTTTATAACCAATACAATGAAATGGACTTATTTTCTGTATATTCCATTTGAAAGCCATAAAGTTACTTTATTCCCTCCCCTCCTCCCATTATTTTTAGTACTATTTTTACTTAAGCTAGATGGCCATGTGTCATGACAGTATTGAGGGATTAACTTAAAACCCATCAAGCTTAAGCAACATCTACACTTTGAAAAAAAAAAGTACATTCTAAGCCTTAGTCTCCTGATTTTTGAACAGTAAGTTATTTGCGGTGGAAATTGCTCCCAGTGAGGAGAAACTGAAAGGAATAGAAAATTGCAGGAAAATAGATACAGTATTAAATTGCCACTTAAAAAAAATTGGACTTGTTGAAAACAATTCAACAAGTAGTCTGTCTGTGCCACAGGGAATCACAGATTATTTCTGATATATAGTCCCCTACAAGTTCTCTAGTCCTAGGATCATAGGATTTAAAATTGAGAGACTTTAGATAGCTAGTGCAACTCTCTTGGTTTCAAATCTCACCTGAGGCACTTACTAGCTATGTGGTCACGGGCAAATCAATTAACTTCTCTGGGCCTCAGTTTCCCGATGTACAAAATAAGGGGGTGGAACTAGATGGTCTTTGAAGTCCCTCTCACTCTGAATCTATGACCCATCTACTGAAATATTGATGGACAATGGGCAATAGGGAAACTACACCTTTTTTTAAAAAAATAAACATGGGGAGAAAAAGCCCACCTCAAATGCTTCTTCCTCCATGAAATAATCCCTGATGTCTCTATTTATTAATGACTTTCCCTCTACAGACCTCACACAACACTAGACTGTTTTGTAATGCCAATGCACTTATCACTTAACATAGTATATTATAACATGTGCTCCCTACTAAACTGAAGGTTCCTTTAGGACAAATACTATGCCTTATTATAACTTTAATCTTAGCTCAATATTCTGTATATGGTTGGTGTTTAAAAAAGGCTTGCTGTATTTTGTTTTCTTAATTGCCTCTCCTGCTCTGATGGTGTCAGTCAATATTTGAGCTCGTCTGCCACTCACTTTACAGATGAGAAAATTGAAGTCCAAGGCAGTTGCTTTTCAAAGTTATATGGTTATTAAGTGTGTGTTTGGGGGGAGAATTGAAAGAGAATCAGCATTTGTATAGTACCTACTATGTGCCAGTCACTGTGCCAAGAACTTTTTACAAATATTATTTAATTTGATCCCCACAACAACCCTGAAAAGTAAGTGGTATTATTTATCCCCATTTTACAGCTGAGGAAACCGAGACAGACAGAGGTTAAGTGACTTACCCAGCATCATACAGCTAGTAGGTATGTAAGGCTGGATTTGAATTCAGTTCTTCCTGACTCCAGGTCCAGCGCTCTATCCACTATACCACTAGCTTGCCTCAGCAGTAGCATTGCTGAGACTCAGACCTGGGTTCTTTGGTTTTATATCCAGCATTTTTTCCAAAACAATAAAAAAGTTGGTGGTGGTAAATCAATTAGGACAAAATATTTGACATATGTTTGGTTGCTGTTGTCTTTTTTTCCCACTTTTCAGCTAATTAAACAATATGGATTCTGAGTTATTAATATAATTCTTAGGCCCAATTCACTAAGTACAGGAAGTGTCAATGTTGCTACTGTAAGTGAAGGATAACATGAATAATGTTTTCTTCTTGCCATTATCAATGGCCGATAAAAATTTAAATGTCATTTAGAGTCAATGTGAACCCAGTGTAATAAATTCAGGTTGAACACAGTGAACATAGAAAGGGGATGAGGGTAACTCTGCCAGTTTCAAGAAAATTATGCCATTGAAATTTTGGGAAGGATAGCCAGAACTGGCCCTTTATCCTCAAGGACATCCCAGGAGTTGGTTGACCTGTCATTTGTCCATAATTTAGCTGCTTATAGGGGATGCTGCAAATTAGTCTGGATGGCCACTAAATCTCTGAGGTAATCACTTGCTGTCAGAATTGTGGTGTGTAAGAAAAACAAGGGTGGGAGCTATTATTTATACAAAGGAGTATGTTCTAGATGGATGAGTGGACCAAGTCATTCCAAAATTCCACGGTGGGCAATAGGGTAGACTAGTTAGTGATCCTGATGGTAGGTGGCCTGGCAACAAAGATACTATTGCAGGATTTAATTTGTGCTTTCTGTTCATATGAGTTGGGGAAGATGGGAGTCGGGGCTCAGAGCATCATAGAACATTAGAGTTTAAGAACCTTACAGCAATCTAGTCCTACTCTCTCATTTTGCAACCAAAGAAGCTGAAGCCCCAGAAGAGCCATAAATGGGCCATCCCAGAAATATGAGAAAAACTAGAAACCGTGGTTACATGTGATATGATAAGGAAGTCCATGAGATCAGACATTTTCCTAAGGTGAGATGGAAAGTTGAACAGAGAAGGAGGGAGTCAATTTGCTCAGGATGTCTACTTACACACCTAGAATGGGGGAAGATCTATAACAAAAATCTAGCTTTAATACCACCCAGGGATGTAGAGGAGTTGCAATTGGATTATTGGCAACCCCACCACGTATCTAGACAATCTACTCAATTGTCATAGTTATGACTACCAAATTTCAGGTGACTACTCACAAGGTTATTGTAGTACATATGGAATCTCTCTGACTAAACCTTACCAGAAATGATTTGTAAGTATAAGCAGAGGTGCAGGAGCCAGTCTGAAATTGCCTCTTCCTTGAGAAGACATCATGCCTTCTTGGGGGATAAACAACTGGGCCTGAGGATAGGCATTCTGCACATGGGCCTGGAAGATCAATATTAGTAGATATGATTGAGTTTTAGTAGTTGGAAAGTTTATAGTTTGTAAAAGAACCTGTCATTGTGATTAATCTGTTAGGTGCCCAACTTCTGACTTTTGTGACAGTACCTCTGCCAATAAATTATGATGTCCAGGAATAAAGGTGATGTTGAAATTGAACCTACTGAAAAATAATGTCCAGCAGATCTGACATTGATTGAGCTGCAGTGGGGTCTGAAGGTGCCCTCGTTTCATCAGAGAATGCTGCTGGGCTCCATCAGGTGGTGCCTTCACATCTCAAATATAACTTTTCCTGTGACTCCAGGCAGGTCTCTCATTTTGTAAAGTTTTTGCCTATATTGGCCACCTTGCAGGAGAAGCATTTTTAGGATTGTGGTGTGGAAATGAGATATTATGGCCTTTGAGTGGATGGCTCCCATGGTAGTCTTGGATGCTTCAGTCTCCCTAGCACATTGCTTCTGAAGGTCCAAGTATATCAAGATAGGAGACAAGTTGAACTAGTACTTCAGTTCATTAGATGGCCCTTCTCTCTTTGGTATCCACCGGAAAGTGTTGGAAGCTTTAGTAGATTAGCAAGACATGACATCAGGACATAGGACCTGGGAATAAAATGGTGGTGAAGCCAAGAAATCATTACAGGTCTTTCACTGAGATAGGATGCCACTATAATATGTTCTCCACCTTGCATAATACCCACAAAACTCTGTCTCCTCCTTATTAAATTGATTTAGCCAATTTGGCAAATAGTTGGTCCTGGCATAAGAGTCAGAGGTTGGCTCAGGTCAAGTCAACAGGTTGAGTAGGAGCCTGAGAATAGATCTACTCTTGTAGATCATTGATGTAAAGCACAACTCAGCAGGTCTTCAAACACTGTATTCATGAAAGTCTAGGGACATTGCACAAATCAAATGTCATAGACATATCTATGCCATATACATATATACCATACCAAATCTGAAAGACTGTCCCAAATATTCTTTCTCTCCGTATCTGAACCAGGTTGTTTGTCCTCTGGTGGTCCAATCTAGTGAATTTCACTTCTGCCAAGTGATTCAATATGTCATTTATCAAGGTTATTAGTCTGACATAGTAATGGCATTTGGGTCATAGGACCAGAGGATCATAGAGTAAAACTAAAAAGGACCTCAGAGGACAGCCAAATTCCTTCATTTTACAGATAAGGAAACTGAGGCTCAAGTTGAATGACTTTCCCAAGGTTACAGACATGGTAAACTAAGAGTTGTAAGTCTCTACTTTTTTTTTTTTTTTGGGGGCTAGGCAATGGGGTTAAGTGACTTGCCCAGGGTCACACAGCTAGTAGGTGTTATGTGTCTGAGGCTAGATTTGAACTTAGGTCTTTCTGAATTCAGGGCTGGTGCTCTATCCACTATGCCACCTAGCTGCCGCTCTACTTTTCCTTAAGAACATCTGATCCTCTTCCTGACTTTGTCCTTCCTCAATGTCTATTTGTTATCACGGATTCTTATATTATTTGTTTCTCCACATTTCCTTAAGTTGTGGTTTTTATCCTGATTTGACTTTCTCTTTACATAAGATCTATAGTTAATCATGAAAGTTGTATATTGCATGTTTTTACATTAGTATAGTACAGAGAAGATTGGTGGGAGACATAACTGTTTAGCTGAAATTCAGACAAGATTATACTGTGGCAGAAAGTGCAGATAGTTACATAATCCTTAACTGGGGGCTCAGGAGCTATGTTATTATTTCATTAATAATATGATACATTTCCCAACAGTCAGAATTTAAAGTGGACCTGGGTTTTTCCTCCCTCCCTCCCTCCCTCCCCCAGCCTAACAAGCCTAATTGTTATAACAAGGTGATTCTAATTGGAACTCCAGCCCAGACTCCAACAAGAAAGATAGGGAGCAGCCAAGGAAAGCCATGAGGGCCTTAGGTAATAGGTCTAGCCACTGAGGAAGGGAAGTGGAGTGGACAGAAGGTAGTGACTAGAACAGAAAGTTATGCCAGAAATCCAAGCCCTGTAGGTAGTGATAGGGGTGATCTTCAAGGATTTTGATCCATTTCTTTCTAGAAGGAAGAAAAGATTGCTCTCCCACTGTGTCCGAGGCCATCTCCAGTCATCCTGATCTATATCTTGCCACTGGATCCAGATGTCTCCGAAGAAGGAAGTAAGGCTGGTGACTTTATACAGCCCTCCCTTACTTAAATCCATTCACTTGCAGTCATGGCATCACCTTCCTGATGTCATGGTCCTTTTCCAGAATGAAGGACAAAACAACAAAGGATTAGAAATGAACATGTACCACTCAGAAAACTGTTCTTCATATCAACATCTATACTAATTCTGTATGCATCTTATATTAACTCACCCATGAAAATGTTGTATCTCTCTAATAGGAGGTAAACTTGTAATGGCAGGGACTACATTGACGTATTTTGTATTTGCGTTCCCAGCACCCAGCACAGTGCCTGGTATATTAGACACCCAATAGATATTACTTGGATTGCTGGACTGGATGGTCTCCTGATCTCTGGCCTGGTTAGTAAATAGAGCTGGGGCAGACTGAGGCTCTCTGAACATGACTGATCAAACAATGACCTATATGGTCTATATGGAGATGCATTCTATGCCTGAGCCACATTAAACATTCCAACGATTCTGATATTGAGCAGGAAACTTTGTTTTGGGAATTCAGCTGAGGTTTGTGAATATATCTATTCTAGGTTCTTGAAGGTCCTCCACAATTTAGGTTATAATTCAAGGCAGACCACAATTTGCATACTTTACTAGATAAGTGGAAGCAAGTGAGTTAGCATATCCTTAATTAATCACAAATAAGCATGGCCAAGCCCTATTAAAGAACGATCCACCAATTCAGTGCTATTCCTGGCCAAATACTGACTTAAGGTCTAAATGGAGTTGGCATGTTCTACCTTTTTTTCTATCTGAAGCTGGTGAGTCTGCTATTGAGCAATGTCAGCTTTAAAGTGGGGAGGGAAGTTTCAAAAATCCTCATGAGCTCCTCAACAAGTTGTTCGATATTGTCCAAAGAGATCTGTTTTAAGTGAGGTGAGGTGAAGAAAGACCCAATAGGCAGCTTGCCCCAACAAGACACCACGAAGGCCTGGACAGCAGGGAAGCCCTAGTTGTGGAGATCTTTCAGTGGCCCAGAAACTCTGGAACATCATTTGCTCACTTGATAAGAGTCAGAGGAAACTCCATATGTTGTCATGGCCTGAGACTATTGAGTCTAGCTGCTGCTTGAGCTGGGAGTTTACTTTCTTCTGAGTAGAAAATGTACTCTGTAGTTCAGCTAATTTCACCAGCTCCAAGGTGTCTGAGAATTCCTTACTATGGAGCTTACAATATAGCCAGCATTTTAGCAATGTTGGTCACAAGCAATCTGCTCAGTAGTCTGAGAATATTGCCACATTCCCCATAGGAAACTAACCTAGGAGGATCATTCAGGTGATCACAGATATAGGTGTGGGGATGGGGGAAGAGGAGAAACTCCAATCTTTTTCTGGCAAGAGAGGGGCAGAATATGAAATTAGAATCAAATAAGCACAATCTAAAAAAGGTTGGACTGAATTGGGAAATGTTTCTTCAGAACATCAAAATCCGAAGAGCTGAGACTAAACTGGAAGTTAAGCACAGGAGTGGAGATTCAAGGCAGACTATGATTTGCGTACTTTGTTAGATAAAACCAGGACAAGAGATACTAGAATGTGGAAACTTCAGTTCTCCTCACTCAGTCTCCCTTCCAAAACCTTCACCCTTTTCAGGAAGCAGAATGTACCCTCTACCTTGTGTTAATATGTCCCAGGTGTATTTGTCATGCCCATTACTGATTCAGCTGGGCGGGATGTAGGCTCTGACACCCAATGAGTAATGATGTAACTTCTCCATGATGACTTCCTTTGTTAAAGCGGTCTTTACTTTCCAAGGTAATCCATTCAATTTTGGGAAGTCCTGATTGTTAAAAAAAAAAATGTTCCTTATATTGAGTTGAGATCTGTTTCCTTACAGCTTCTGCCCATTGCCCCAGTTCTGCCCCCTGGGACCATGCAAAATAAATTTAATCTCCCTTCTATACTGGCATGCCTCTCTAATGCCTTCATCATGTAATATGCACTGTTACCTCCACCCCTCCCATCACTTCATCCGAAGTTGGGCATAATGGTGAGGGAACCAGATTTATCTATGTTTTATTGTCCAGTTTAGCTCCAACTAGCACCTGTGGGCAACAAGCTTAAAGTGCATAGCATAGCAGAATTCCAACTTCTCCCAGGTAATTAATTATGTTCACCAAAACACATTGCTTCTTCCTTGGCACACTCAGGCCTTACTGCTCCCTCATTTCTCCCCAAATGCTACTGAAACAAGGATCCAGGATGCCCCATTTCTGCTATTGCTTAACCCCTTCGTAATACTGGTGTCATAGTACTGCATATGCCCAGGTCAAACTCTTATGCAATCCTGGTCTCAGTTTTTTGGGTGCCCCCAGGTAGCATTGACTGGTCCTCATTAGTTTAGAATTCTTCTGGAATGGCTCTGGAGTTTAGTCCCCCCTCCTGTTGCTGATGTCCACTAAGTTTTATTTATGTGTTGGCTCTAGGGAATTTTTCTTGTCAGCACCTGTATTCCTTAAGATAAAATGCTCGTAAAAATAATAATAGTCCTAGACAGTTCTAAAGATATGCCACAGCTACCAAGGTTATGTTCTAAGCTACAAAGGACTTTGGGCCTGGGCCAGCTTCCCCTCTTCTCAACAACTTTCTTTACTTTTCCTGGCTTCTTCTATTTTCCCTGTAGGTTAACATGTTGGTTACTATAATATTCTTCATGTTTTGATAAATGTGATGAGAATAAACTACAATGATCTCTTATTTTTTTGGAAATACAGTGAGCAAAAAAAGTGCCAGCCTTTAGTTGGTTCTTATAGCAATCTACACCATAATCCCCATACTCATTTCCCTTCTTAGGGCCTGTTATGGTTCTTCTAGAGGCCATTCTAACATAAATTTTGGAGGAGTAACAAAAAATCCAATCAAGATCATTCCCCAGCAGAGCACTTGGAGACACAAGTTAATAGAATATCTACCCACAGAAGAGTGAGACTCAATCAATCAAGCCAAAACACAACATCTAAGATGGTCCCAGGGCCAACTCAGAACCTTTTCATCTGTATCCTTGTCTACAGCCTCTAGATGGTGCCAGAGGTTTCCAGCCTGGTCCCATGACAATTCATTTAGAGAGGAGCTTGCCAGGAAACTACCTGGGGACTGAAGGGCAGATCGGCTGTTTACCATTCTTCACACAAGCACTGTTATAAAAAGTTTTACTCACTTCAGGGACACATAGACACATATTGGGTACATCTGTAATGTGGTTGCACAGACCTGAAGGTGCCAGCACTCCAAAGGATAATAGAAAACACAAGAGAAAATAACCTAGAGTGAATGATTAGTCATGAACCGCAACTTCTCCTTCCTTTCTGCCATGGATCATTCCACCTTCTGCCAAGGGTCTTTCTAGAGGAGTATTCACCAAGTTACCAAGGCCAAGTATATGGCAGTCAATAGGGTTAAATGGGATCTGGAAATCATTTATAAGAAAAGCCTGAAACAACTCTCATGCCCAAGGTGGGCTCTAGAGATCTTATGAGCCTTGGTAGGGACTCTTATCATTTCATAATATGACCAAGTATGCTTGGATCCTTCTGCTAGATGTGCCCAGTTCCATAAAGACCTGAACCCCTTGTACAACACCTCTGATTCTGTCCCTCGACAGTTTCCTAGGCTAAAGCAAACAGGTTAACAGATATTGCTGAGTTGTTTAATGTTGATTTTTCTTGTGTGATGTTACCTTATTGGGCTACTACCTCATGAGCCTACACAGCCATAGCACCCACCTGACATGTGATGCTCAAACGATATTAGGCATGTAGACTGCTTTCCAAACTGCAAAGTAGCATATAAATGTCAGTTTTCATTACTTCATCTTCATCTTCCATCCTCCATCATCTTTTCCCTAGTGTCATCCATTCTCCTGCATTCACTTCCCAGTCATTTAATTCTAGGCAGTCTGGTTGAGTTAATCCATCTCTCAAATCTTATAAATTGGGTTTACCTTAGTTGAGACCAGCTGGCTTGTGACAATACTCCTAATCCACATTCCATCTTCCACCAAAGGTTTTGTACTACTATCATGGCCCTGAACAAAATTCCTTATGCCCACTTTTCCTATGAGTCAGCTAGGTGGGGTAGTGAATACAACACTGGACCTGGAGTCAGGAAAATCTGAGTTGGAAGATCTGAGTTCAAATCCTGCCTGAAATACCGCTAGTTATATAACCCTAGGCAAGTCATTTAACTTCCGTCTGTCTAAAGTTTCCTTAACTGTAAAATGGGAATAATACTGTCTCCTACCTCTCATGGTTGTCATGAGGATTAAACGAGATAATTGTAAAGCACTTAACACATTATCTGGCACATAGTTGGTGCTCCTTTCTTCCTTCCTTTCTTGTTCCTTTCTTCCTTCCTTCCTTCCTTCTGCCTGCTTAATAGCCTGAGAATAATTCAAAAGGAGGCTAGTCAAAATTTACAGATATCTCAAAGAACTCTTGTAGTAGCCCATATAACTAATTTGCCGCATGATGTTTTTGGCAGAAATATAATTAGGAATTTTTACTCTAAACCTCAAGCCCAGGGCAATGGGGAAACAAGGAAAAAATAGCCACTGATGGGAGAAGATAGTGTTCCTGGGGCATGAGGAGGACACTGCTGGGGAGGCTCCCCTCCTCCTCCCTAGCCTTACTTCTGTCTTCCATAGGGAGGTCATTTAGTAGCTTCTTATTTTAAATTATTATCTTTATAACTAGGTGCTAAGATTAGTTATTTCTCCACACTTAGAATTCAATTAGGGACCTTAAAGTGCTTCCCATTGCTCCTCATAGGTCAGAATACTATATTTTCCCCATGATCCTTCTGCCTAACTCCCTAAGGAAAAGTTTGAGAAACTAGGGAAGATAAAAATTCCAAGGAAAGAAAAGGTTCCCTGGGATCAGAGATGCATGGGACATATGGAACTCATGGCTCTTCAATAGGCACTACATGGAGGGTTCCCTTCTCCCATCTTGCCTCATTTCTGGTCCCTCCTCTCTGAGGGTCAACTTCTGGGCAGGGCCACTTCCCAAGCTGATCTTGTTCTCCAAAATACCTGGAAGGACAACGTCTGGTCAGTCTATGCATCAAGAAATGCTTCATGGCCTATAAAGGATTGTCCCTGTCTATTCAGATCATTCCCATCCCATCTTCAGACCTGGACAGAACTCAATTGCATCAGCTACCCTCTCTCCCTCCTAGAGCCCAAAAGATAGGTTAGCTCCAAGCCCCCACTCCAAAGGGTGGGCTGTTCCTAATCCCACTAGGCTTTTCTGACCACAGATCCACCCAGGGCCCACCACCAGCCTCTTTCCTCACCCCAAAACCAAAATCCACCACTGCCTTCTTTCTTCCAGGAAGAAAGGTGCTATCAGTGGGACCATTTAAATTTCTCACCCCTAGGGTAATTTTTTTGCATTAGAGCCTTTCCCACCAGAAGGGAAAGAATGATAACAATGACAACTAGCAAGACTAGGACAATAGCAACAATAATAGGAGTTAGCATCTATTTAGACTTGAAGGGTTGCAAATTGTTCTTCCTGAGTTATTTCATCCTTACGACAACCATGTGTGAGATAGGTGTTATTATCATCCCCATTTTACAGATGGATAAATTGAGGATGAGAAAGATTAAGCATCTTGTTCAGGGTCACACAAAGGTCCTCACAAAGGAATCTTAGATTCAAAAGACAGAGCTTCCTGACTCCAAATCCAACACTGTAACCACTGAACAAAAATGCTGCCTTTCCACAGGTAAAAACCCCTGTGGTCATGGCCTAGTTATGTCTTTGCCATCTAGATCAGTTCTCCCTCCCCACTGGCTGCCTTTACGCTATTCCTGGTTTCTACTACCACTTCTACCATTTGATCCTTCTTGGACACTAAAGTCGTTACCTACATTCAGTTTCTTATCCCCCGCTAGACTCCAAACTTCTTGAGAGTACTATATTTTATTTAAACTTTGAAGCTTCCCTTAGTACCGCAGTGCCTTACATACAGCAGGTGCTTAATAAATGCTTATCAAATTAAACCAAATGCCAGCCTCTCAAACATTTGAAGAGAGATGGAGATCAGTACTAGTCTGGCTTCCTCCCCTCTTCACCCCAAATCCAAAAGCTCTTGAATCTCAGCTAAAGAAATGAAACAAAACTGAAGAGTCCTCTGCGCTGTGTTAGAAGGATATTCCTCCATCAACCTACCCAAGGAGTTACCACTTATAAAAGATCCCTGTTAAGCCACTTCAACAAGCATGGGACAGAGACGAAGCAGGAAAACAGGCAAAAAAAATGAGTTTCCTAAGAGAGGTAGCTTTCTCTCTTCATTATTAGAAGGTTGTTGTTGGAATTGATAGCTGCTATGTCCTAATCAGCAAGTCAATTTATCTCATATCTCAAAGCAGCCAGCATCCCAGATTACTGAGCCTTACCACAGCAGAGCATTTTTCCCCCTTGATCAACTTCCACTGTGATCTACAGCCCTGCCAAGGCTCACAAAGATTCTCAGTGTGATAACTCATACTTCACCAGCCAGGGAGAGAAAGGGCTAAAATTCTGCATGGGGGAAAATGATGAGAACACAAGCAACAGGCTCAGCACTTCTTGCCGCTCTCTAATTTCACATATAAAAAGAGTCCCTCTGACTAACTCTGTGCCTGCCTTCCCTGGGTAGGTCACAGATTGTGATGTGGATATGCAAGTTTTCCGTCACACATTTTCTTCGTTCTGTGTCAAAACACTCCTGATGCACTGAAGGTAGAGAATTTATTTTATGTTATTTGTTCTTAGGATTTTTATTTTAATCTGAGTAAACATTTTCCTTCTGGAACAAGCTATTATTTATTTATAATTGTTTATTAGCAATATGATAGATTCAGCATGTGCTGCACAGCAGGAAACATATAAGGGACTGGAGATCTCGGCAGCTATGCTGCAGAGCAGCCAGATGGCTTATATTCCTAAAATGCCTTCAGAAGATATTAGGGTCATTTGTTAAACTCTGTCTTGTGTTACTGTTTTTTTAAAAAAAAATGTTTATTATCGAGGTTCATAAAACAAGGTTACTTCTTCCTGATTTAATGGCGCCTCTCATGTGATGATGGCTATAACCCACAAGGGATGAAAGTTAGTTTCAGAAAAGCCCTTGAAGGCCAGGAAGGCCAAGCTTTTGCTCTCTGGGCTATGTCTCCTCTTCTCCTCGGACAGCAAGATCAATGTTTCTATTGATAGCATCCCAGTGACCTCTCCCTCTTCCCTTGCTAATGAATCTTGCTGTTAGGAAGCTTGTCCTTAGAACCTTCTTAACCTGCACTGCTTGATTTAAAGTCATTGCTTCTGAACTCCTGGAACAATGGGACAACAAATTGTTAGATTCCTTTCAAAGATTCTATCGTTAAAGAGACTGGGGCAGTCATTGTGTGTGAGATTGGGAGCAGGGTACAGTGGGACTCATCTTTACTGGCAGCTCGGTGATGTCTGGGAAAGTGCTTTGAAGAGCATAAGATTCGAGAATCACACAGTCTTAGAGCTGGAGGGGGTTTTAAAGATCAACTAGTCAAATTACAAACGTGAAAGTCCTAAAATATTCCACATAACATTTTTCCTAAGGATTTTTTTAGGTTTTTTCTTTAAAAAAAAAACCCTGAAATACACACACACATAGTATTATATATTATGTGTGAGCAGTATGTATATATATAATGCATATATACACATATATACATACACACACATTGTTGTTCAGTCCTTTCAGTTGTTTCTGACTCTTCCAAATCCCATTTAGGGTTTTCTTGGCAAAGATAGTGAAGTGGTTTGTTGCTGTTCAGTCATTTTCATTTGTGTCTGACTCTTTGTGACCCGATTTGGAGTTTTCTTGGCAAATATGCTGCAGTGCTTTGCCATTTCCAATACACATATACACACAGATATATACATATACACACATATATATATATACATACATATATGTGTGTTTATACACACATATGTGGATATATAGGTATGTGTATATCTATCTATCTATCTATTTCCTCTTTCCACTGGTTTTCTGTTGTGCCACCCTTCACTGGAACATTCATATCCCTATAAAAAACATAACTATGTGAATCAACTGATGGGATATAGGCTCTGGAAACCCTCTCCCCTCCCCCAGCTTCTCCTGGACTCTCCCACATGGCCCTGGTATTCCCCTGAGGCTCACTTCAGTATAATCACTTCAACTATCCTTGCATTGTGGCTTTGACCCTGTCCCAATCTCTAATTTTCTGCTACCTCTTATGCAGCCCTCATTGTCTGGCACCTGGCCCCACCCTAGACCACACTCCCTGATTCCATCTGGACCCCTTCCCTTCCATGTGGCCCAGGTCCCTGCCATTTGTCTGGGGCACCTGGCCCTTCCAGGTCCTTCTCTGTTACCTCTCAGTAACCCAAGCTGTTGATCACTCCTTGATCACATCCAGATCTTCCCATAGTCTTTCTGTATAGAAGGTCCATCTTGCCTCCATTAAATTGCTTAGATTCCTTAAGAGTCTAGCCTGCTTATTAATACAAACATCATCAAATAGTAGGGATTCTTAAAATCTTGCCCACCCCTACTGGTGTTTTAATAAACCTTGTTTTTGACTGAAAGAGGGCTTGGGTTGACTTCATTCAAGGCAGGACCTGCATTGTTTGCCCTTGAATTTCGGGGTCCCAGCACCCCTAGACTTCAATAAAACTATGTTATACATGGTATCTTTCTATGTTTCTAAACTAATGAAATGCCTTTAGATTCATAAAAGTATATGTATCTACTCCACAATTTACATTTCTTTTCAAGGTTTCAAAAGTTGCAAACTTTTTCTATCTCTACGTTAATTTTGGAGAGCCAGAAATGGATAATGAATAGAGACTAGCCTTGGAGCCAGGAAGATCTGACTTCAAAGTTTTGCCCCTATTGCATACTTTGACCATGGGAAGTCATTTAACCCCTCAGCTACCCAGACAAATCTATACAACTTTAAAAGTTACAGTCAAGTTGCCAGTCAGCAGTGAAGGGAATTCCCACACTGATGAAATCTTAGATTGAGCTATCCTCACCTTCATCCCCACCTTCAATCAGTTTAAAGCTAAGATACCTGAGGAACAAATGAACTCATTTATTTAACCAAGCTCAGTCACATGGCTGAAAATAAAAATCTCATCTCCTGATGAGTCCAGTATTCCTTCCATTATACTCTATTATGTGAGAGAGGATTGGTATTATAGGCAGTTAGATGATGTAATGGATAGAATGGACTTGAGGTCAGGAAGAACTGGGTTAAAATCCTGCCTCGAGACATTTATTAGGTGTGTGCTCCTCAGCAGCTCACTTAACTTCAGTAAGTCTCAATTTCCTCATCTGTAAGGTGGTCTTAATAATAGCACTTCTAACTTAAGATTGTTGTAAGCACCAAATAAGATGCGTGTGCACATGTACACACATACACACACACACACACACACGGTGAATATAGTGTCTGACCTGGAATCAGGAGGACTCATCTTCTTGAGTTCAAATCCTGCTTCAGACACTTGATAGTTGTGTGAACTGGACAAATCACTTCACCCTGTTTGCCTCAGTTTCCTCATCTGTAAAATGAGCTGGAGAAGGAAATGGCAAACCACTCCAGTATACTTCCCAAGAAAACCTAAAATGGGATGAACCTAAAACAACTGAACAACAGTAACAATAGCTATATCTATATATGTAGATGCAGATAAATATAATCTTTGGAAACCTTAAAGTGTTATATAAATGCTAGCTATTAATATTACTATTATGAATGATCATCAGTAAAGTATGTTCTTAGAACTATTTTTCTCATTTTGATTATGGCATTGTACTGACCTCTTTACACACTTGTCCATGCTATTTCGCTACCAAAGATATTAATTTGTTATGTATTCTTGTGACTGTAGGACAGAATTTTAATCTATGTAAACCAACTAGCTCACTCAATGGCTGCTGGTACTGTCTCATGGAGTTAGGAATCAGTCTGACTTTTCAAGATGTTGGCCTATGGGTCAGCAGATGCCTAGTCTTCAAGTGGTGGAGATCATTAAATTACCTCACACAACAATTTCACTTCTCCCTTTAGAATTTTCTTAGGTAGCCTGCATTCTTTATCTATGTCAAACTTGTAAGGGTTGACAGGAGCATGAATTCAGTGCTAGTGCTGAGGTAATAAGCCTTTGGATGAAGGTTGCATTACTGAAAGGGAGTTCACCATTGTCATTGACAAAGTCTGGGAAAGAGTTCAGGCTGAAGAGCAATTTCCTGTGGATGAAGGGAGGGAGGTTCTCAACATACTCCTGTTTATTGATGGTATTGTGCTGGTTGCACCAGACCTTGCAGGATCACAAAGCCTCCTAGGCAAAGTCCTTAAGAATCACCCCTGCAAGAGAAACCAGGTGGATGAAGAATGCCTATTGTGCAGATTATGACATGCAATTAGAGAGCTCATTCATTGGCATATATATGTGTATATATATGTATATATATATATATACATATATATATATATACATATATATGTAGGGCCCAAAATTTTAAAAAAAGAAAAAAAAACTAGATTGCCTTTGGAGAATTGCAGCACTCCTTTAATGATCCCAAACTTCTCCCTGAAATGAAAGATTATTTTTTCAATGCTAATAATCTACTCAAGTTGTTATATTATTGTAAATCATGGAACAATATGGTCTTCATCCAAAGATTAAACATTGAGAATCATTCAGAGGGCAATGGAGAGTTGTACAGGGGATGTGAACAGGTTGTTATACATAACAAATAAGAAATTATTAAGAATAATTCAATTAACAAGTATTTGTTAAGCACCTACTATGGGCCAGGTACTGGGGATTCAAATAAAAAAGAAAAATGAAACAATCCCCTCTTTGAAAGAGCCTAGTCTAATTGGGGGTGGGATAGGAGGGGAGGCACAAGTAAGTATAAAATAGATGTAACATAATTGTAAAATTAGTAAAACATACATATATGTGTATATATATCCATGTATACATGTATGTATGTTAGTTCGGGATGTAAGGCATTAAAAGTTGGAGGGATCGGGAAAGGCTTAATGTAGAACATGGTGTCTAAGAGAGGGACCCTGAGTCAGAGAAAAAGTTGGAGTATTCCACATATACAAGGACAGCCAGTGCAAAAACATGGAGATGAGGGACGAAGTTTTGTGAGTGAGGAATAGAGATAGCTTCAGTTTGGCTGGATAGTAGAGTGCAGAAGGGATTAATGTCCAATGAACCTGGAAAGGTGGATTGGGTCCAGGTTGTATCAGGGTTTAAAAGCTAAAAAGAACATTTTATATTTTATACTAGAGGCAATAAGAAGTCATTGTAGTTGGCTGAGGAGATTCATATAGCGACATCTGTGCTTAAGGAAAATGACTGTATCAGCAGTTTGTCGAATGTACCAGAGCACTGATTTGAGGCAGGGGAGTCAAGTAGGAGGCTGCTGTGATAATCTAGATGAGAGGTGATAAAGCCCTGAGCTAAGCCTCTACTGTGTGTGTGGAGAGAATAGGTTAGATATTAGAGATGTTGTGAAGGTAGATATGGCAAGAACTAGCTCCTGATTGGATATATGGGGTGAGGGAGAAAGGAATCAAGGACGATGCTCAGATTATGAACCTGAGCCAATGGAAGGACGGTCATGCCTTTAACAGAAATAGATGTTTGGAAGGGGTAGAGATGGGGGGAAAGTTAATGACTTAGTTATAGTCATGCTGAGCTTAAGATAACTCCAATTTGACATATTTAATAAGCAATTGGCAATATGTAACTGAAGCTGAGGTGAGAACAAGAAAAAAGAATGTCTTCAAATGGATGCATTCTTGAAAATAAGATTGGCTGATCATCATTTCTGTATATCACTAACAAAGCCCAACAGCAAGAGATAGAAAGAGAAATTCCATTTAAAGTTACTGTAGACAATATAAAATATTTGGGAGTCTACCTGACAAAATAAACCCAGGAACTATATGAACACAATTACAAAACACTTTTCACACAAATAAAAAGCCTAAATAATTGGAAAAATAACAGTTGCTCCTGGGTAGGCCGAGCTAATATAATAAAAATGACAATTCTACCTAAATTAATTTACTTATTCAGTGCCATACCAATCAAACTATCAAAAATTATAGAGCTAGAAAAAATAATAATAAAATTCATCTGGAAGAACAAAAGGTCCAGAATATCAAGGGAATTAATGAAAAAAATGCAAAGAAAGGTGGCCTAGCCACATCAGACCTAGAATTGTATTATAAAGCAGCAATTATCAAAACTACTTGGTACTGGCTAAGAAATAGAGTGGTAGATCAGTGGATTAGGTTAGGTACACAAGACAGAATAGTTAATTACTATAGTAATCTATTGTTTGATAAACCCAAAGACTCCAGCTTCTGGGATAAGAACTCACTATTTAACAAAAACTGCTGGAAATAGTATGACAGTAATATAGTAAAATTTAACAAAAACTGGAAAATAGTATGACAGAAACTAGGCATAGACCAGCATCTTACACCATGTACCAAGGTAAAGTCAAAATGGGTACACAATTTAGGTATAAAGGGTGATACTATAAGCAAATTAGGAGAGCAAGGAATGGTTTACCTGTCAGATCTATGGAGAATGGAAGAATTTATGACCAAACAAGGGATAGAGAACATTATGAAATGCATAATTTCATTAAATTAAAAGTTTTTTGCATGAAAAAAGCCAATGCAACCAAGATTAGAAGGGAAGCAAAAAGCTGGTAGCAAGTGTCTCTGATAAAGGCCTCATTACTAAAATATATATGAGTCAGATTTGTAGTTCCCCAATTGGTAAATGTTCAAAGGATATGAACAGGCAGTTTTCAGGTGAAGAAACTGAAGCTATCTATAGTCACATAAAAATGTTCTAAATCATTATTGATGAGAGAAATGACAAAACAGGAAAATGATAAATGTTGGAGAAGATGTGGGAAAATTGGAACACTAATGCATTGTTGGTGGAGTTGTGAACTGATCCAACCATTCTGGAGAGCTATTTGGAACTATGCCCAAAGGGCTATAAAACTGTGCATACCCTTTGACCCACAATACCACTTCTAGGTCTGTATCCCAAAAATGGGAAAAGGATCCACATGTACTAAAATATTTACAGAAGCTCTTTTTGTTGTGGCCAAGAACTGGAAATTGAGGGGATACCCATAAATCGGGGAATGGTTGAACAAGTTGTGGTGTATGAATATAATGGAATCCTATTGTCCCATAAGAAATGATGAGCAGGTAGACTTCATAAAAACCTGGAAAGACATGGACTGATGCTTAGTGAAGTGAGCAGAACTAAGACATTGTACACAGTAACAGTAATACTGTTTGATGACCACCTTTGATAGACTTAGCTGTTCTTAGCAATGAAAGGATCTAAGGAAATTCCAAAAGACTCATGATGGAAAATGCTGTCCTCACCCAGAGAAAGAACTATGGAGTCTGAATGCAAATGGAAGCATACTATTTTCTCTCTCTCTCTTTTTTTCTGTTGTTCTCATTTCTTCTTTCTTGTGTTTTTTTCCTTTTTGTTCTAATTCTTCTTTACAATGTGACTAATGTGGAAATGTGTTTAATATGAATGTTTTTGTACAGTCTATATCAGATTGCATGCCATCCTGGGGAGGGAAGGGGAGATAATTTAGAACTCAAAATCTTACAGAAGTGAATGTTGAAAACTAAAGACAAATAAATAAATTTTAAAAAATACGGTTGGCTGGTCACATGGTATTAGCAAACAGATGGCTAATGTACTTCACTGGTATCCTTGTGATTCCAAGAGAAACTAAGGAAGACCCTCCCCACCCCAGCATTGAGTGTACCTGCTTTGGTGAACTTAAAGGGAGACTTGAGCAAGAGTCACATAGGATGAGCAGGCATGGATAGGTTGCGATCTGTATTGTTGGATTGAATAGACATATCCACGTGATCAAGGATCCAGCTGAGGATGGGAGATCTACTATAATCAGTGACAATAATGACTACTTTTCTCTTCCCTTTTGGGCAATCCAGTAAAGTGGTAGTAGTACATTTATCTTCATCAGGTATCTCTCTACTAATGGAACCATAACAAAAAACCACCTACCTGCATCATAGGATTGTCATAGAGAAACATTTTATAAACTACAAAGGACTACATAAATGTGACATAGTGTAATCTTTGTATATTAGAGCTAGAGAGGAACCTGTAAAGCATCTTGGTAAACATCTTCCTTTCAAAAATGAATTGAGTGAAGTGAAACTCAGAGTGTTGACATGACTTGTCCATGATCATTCAAGAACTTGTTAACTGCTGTGTTTCAACAATATGAAATAAATCTGTTGTTCAGTCATTTCTGGCTCTCTGTGCCCCTATTTGGGGTTTTCTTGGCAAAGACACTGGAGTGGTTTGCCATTTCCTTCTCCAGCTCATTTTACAGATGAGGAAACTGAGGCAAACAGTGTTAAGTGACTTGCCAGGGTCACAATAGCTAGTAAGTGTCCAAGTCCAGATTTGAACTCAGGAAGATGAATCTTCCTGACTCCAGGCACTCTATCCACTATGCCACTTATCAGTCAGGTACCTTGGTAAAAGGAGATTTTAAAATGTGTTTCCTTATTCAAAATGAAAAGAAGTGATATACCTGGCACACAGTTGTCTTGCCAAATGAAGTGCTGACTGAAAGACAAAGGCCTGGGAGACAGCTCTTGGGTCACTTTTTTTCTCCTCTTGTCTCATCTTTTCCCAACTATCATTGACCTCTCTACTATCCATTATCTTTTCCACCATACAGGAGTATTGTGAGATTTCATTTTAATTAGAAAGAGTAGCTCAAAATTACTTTGAGATTATTTGCCAAGAGTACAAATATAAAGTGACATTAGCTATTTAATCTGAAGAGAGTGTCCAAGATCCCCACCGCCATAACCAAGATTTCTGCAAAATTCATTAACCTGACAATTTAGGATTCTCACCTCTCAATACACTATCGCATGCTGTCCATCCACTCCAAATATCCAGGCCTTGAGAATAACAAATTTGTTATTTCATTGATCTAATTTATTCTACTCAGAATTCACAGTCCCAGTAAACCAAGTTCCCAAGTGGTTTACCAATTATTCTTAAGCATTTTATAGCAGTCATGTAAATTACCCCAGCGTAAGAACAGCATTAAAGGTCACTGGAAAATATGTTAAGCTGTGAATACCCAATCATTTTAGTAAAAATGTGAAAATGTGGCTGATAGCCCTGAAAAAAAATACTGGCATTTATGGCTATTAAATGCGTCATCCTCATGGTGTCACTGGTAAACATGGTGAAAATTAGCTTTTTAAAACATTCATGTCACTTGATGTGGCTTTAAATCTCATTAGTAAGACGCCTTAGAATTATAACTGTTGTCGTTAGAAAGTTGGCTATGCTACCCAATTCCTTTGAGGATGTGGGGGGTCCGTGCTGTGGTCCATTACATATATTTTAAGGCTTTTTAATATACTCCTCAGGTTTGCTGACTTTTTTCCTTTATATTTCTCTCCTTCTTTCTTTCTTTTTTAAGTTTTATTTGTTGTGTGCGTTGGCTGGCTTTCTAGGAGGGGAATATGTGAGTCATACTGGATAAATTCCAATGTAAAAGAGTGGAATCAGATTCAAATAGAAAGAGGAGTCACTAAATCCATACATAAAGATCCCTGAGGGCCATGTATAGAAAACCACATATTAATATTATTTATACTCTATTGGGTTTTTGTTTATTTTCTTAAATATTTCCCAATTAAATTTTAATCTGGTTCAGGCCCCACCCAGGAGTGTTTTGGCTCACAGTATTTGATACTTCAGGCGTTAAAAAAAAAAAAGAAGAAGTTAGGGATGGAGGATAAGGAAGAGAAAACATCTAGCTGCCCCCTGGGTGTCATATTTTAGTAATGATATTGGTAATCTAGAAAGTGTCCAAAAGAGTGCATCTAGGATGGTAAAGGGACACAAGGTCATACAACACAACACAATACAGTATAATACAATACGCATTTAAAGGCCTGTTATGTGCCAGGCACTATACTAAGTACTGTGGCTACAAATAAGAAAAGAAAGACAATTTCTTTTTTTGTGTGAATATATCTTAATTAATTTATTTATTTTTAGTTTTCAACATTCACTTCCACAAGATTTTGAGTTCCAAATTTTCTTCATATCTCTCCCCTCCCCCACCCCAAGACAGCAGGAATTCTGAATACCCTTTCCCCTGATCTGCCCTCCCTCATGTCACCTCCCCCCTTCTCTTATCCCTTTCCCCTTCTTTTTTCCTGTAGGGCAGAATAGATTTCTATACCCCATTTTCTGTATATCTTATTTCCCAGTTGCATGAACCATTTTTAACATTTGTTTTTAAAACTTTAGGTTCGAAATTCCCTCCCTTCCTCCCTTCCCACCCACCCTCATTGAGAAGGCAAGCAACTCAATACAGGTTATACATGTGTAGTCATG
This sequence comes from Vombatus ursinus, assembly GCF_900497805.2. Classification (NCBI taxonomy): domain Eukaryota; kingdom Metazoa; phylum Chordata; class Mammalia; order Diprotodontia; family Vombatidae; genus Vombatus; species Vombatus ursinus. The sequence goes on from NW_020951478.1 coordinate 3,443,681, forward strand.
CAAAACACTTCCATAATATGTTGTGAAAGACTAACTATATTTCCCTTCATCCTATCCCACTCCCCATTTATTCTATTCTCTCCTTTGACCCTGTCCCTCCTCAAAAGTGTTTGCTTCTGATTACTCCCTCCCCCAATCTGTGCTCCCCTCTATCATCCCCCCTCTCTTACCCCCTTCACCCCTATTTTTCCATAGGGTAAGATAGATCTCCATACTCAATTGAGTGTGTATGTTATTCCATCCTCAAGCCAAATCTGATGAGAACAAGATTCATTCATTCCCTCTCTCCTCCCCCCTCTTCCCCTCCATGGTAAAAGCTTTTTCTTCCCTCTTTTATGTGAGATAGTTCACCCCATTCTACCTCTCCCTTTTTCCTTCTCCAAGTACACTCCTCTCTTACCCCTTAATTTTATTTTTGAGATATTATCCCTTCATATTCAACTCACCTGGTGCCCTCTGTCTATATCCCTCCAACTACTCTAAAACTGAGAAAGGTGTCATGAGTTACAAATATCATCTTTCCATGTAAGAATGGAAACAGTTCAACTTTAATAAGTCCCTTATGGTTTCTCTTTCCTGTTTACCTTTTCATGCTTCTCTTGAGTCTTGTATTTGAAAGTCAAATTTTCTATTCAGCTCTGGTCTTTTCATCAAGAATGCTTTAAAGTCTTCTATTTCACTGAATATCCATTTATTCCCCTGAAGGATTATCCTCAGTTTTGCTGGGTAGGTGATTCTTGGCTGTAATCCTATCTCCTTTGTCCTCTGGACTATCATATTCCAAGCCCTCTGGTCCCTTAACAAAGCTAAATCTTATATTATGCTGATTGTGTTTCCACAATACTTGAATTGTTTTTGGCTGCTTGCAATATTTTCTCCTTGACCTGGGAACTTTGGAATTTGTCTACAATATGCCTAGGAGTTTTCCTTTAGGGATCTCTTTCAGGAGGTGATAAGTGGATTCTTTATATTTCTATTTTACCCTCTGGTTCTAGAATATCAGGACAGTTTTCCTTGATAATTTCTTGAAAGATGATGTCTAGGCTCTTTTTTTGATCATCACTTTCAGATAGTCCAATAATTTTTAAATTATCTCTGCAGGATCTATTTTCCAGGTCAGTTGTTTTTTTCAGTGAGAGATTCCACATTGTCTTCTATTTTTTCATTCTTTTGGTTTTGTTTTTACAATGTATTGATTTCTCATAAAGTCACTAGCTTCCATTTGCTCCATTCTAACTTTTAAGGAAGCATTTTCTTCAGTGAACTTTTGGACTTCCTTTTCCATCTGGCCAATTCTGCTTTTTAAGGCATTCTTCTCCTCATTGGCTTTTTAGATCTCTGTTGCCATTAATCCAAGGCTATTTTTTAAGGTGTTATTTTCTTCAGTATTTTGGGGGTCTCCTTTAGCAAGCTGTTGACTTGTTTTTCATGATTTTCTTGCATCACTCTCATTTCTGTTCCCAGTTTTTCTCTACTTCTCTTACTTACTTCTCAAAATCCTTTTAGAGTTCTTCCATGGCCTGGGACTAATTAATATTTTTTCTTGGAGGCTTTGGATGTAGGAGCTTTGACTTTGTGGTCTTCTTCTGGTTGTATGTTTTGATCTTCTTTGTCACCAAAGTAAGATTCTATGGTCTGACTTTTTTGCACTATTTGCTCTTGTTCCTAGTCAATTACTTGATTGTTAAACTCTTTGTTAAGGTAGGAGTCTGCTTCCTGTGTGGAACATGTACTGTCCCAAGCTTCGGGGGTTTTGTGCAGCTGTTTTCAGAGATACTTCTAGGGACCTGTAAATTTTCAGTTCTTCTAAAGTGGTATGATCAAAGGCGAGGTGTTTACTCCTTTCCTGGCCTGTGCTCTGGTCTATGAGTGACCACAAGCACTCTTTTCTGCCTTGGAACTGTGAGGAGGATTCCCTCTCCACTGCCACCACAAGCTCCACCATGCTAGAGCTTCTCCTCATCCCAATACCACCACCCAGAACTGTGACCCAGATCCAAGCATTGGAAAAGGAAGAGAATCCTGCCTCAGCACCAACAAAGAGATCCATGCAATCACCCTCTAATCAGCCACTCGATCCCCCCATCGTCTGTGAGCCAAGAGCTCCAGAAGCAACCTCCACCCCAGGGCTGTGCCAGGACTGGGGCCGGACAGAGCTCCTCTCTCACCAAGGTCAAACAGATCTTGTCTACTGACATTCTAAGTTGTCTTTGGCATTCATTGGTTGAGAAGTCTGGAAACCACCACAGCTCCCCTTGATTCAGTCTTCTGAGGCCTGCTCCAGGTTTAGGGAGGCCCCATATTTGCCTGCTTGGCCCACACTGAACTGTGCTCCTCTCCCAGTCTGGCTCAACAGACCTTTCCAATCATCCACTCAGATTGTCTTGGGTTAGAAATTTGTTTCACTCTGTCTTTTTGTGGGTTCTGCTGCTCTAGAATTTGTTTAGAGACATTTTTACAGGTATTTGGAGAGGTGTGGGGGAGAGCTCAAGCAAGTCACTGCTTTTCTCTGCCATCTTGGCTCTGCCCCCCAAGAAAGACAATCTTTGCCCTGAAGGTGCTCGTAATCTAAGAGGGAAGACAGAATACAAAAAGAAGCTAAAAAGAGGAGGGGCGGGAACATGGTATCCAATGATGGGACCACATGTTGTTGGAATCCTAAAGCATTTTCTTTTGGAATCCAGCTAATAAGAAATGATTAGTCCACTGGCCTGTGATAGCTCTTTAAATGCAGATTTTGGGAGCAGTGTTTTGCTCCACCCTCCGACTTGCCATTCAGGAAAGCAGAGGCTACTGAGGCTACTGGTGAAGTGTGAGTCCCAAAGCTGAAGCAATGATCAATTGCACAAGTATCAGTTAAAGGAACAGGGCATGTTTAGCTTGAAGAATAGAAGACATTAAGGACACACGATCAGAGGTATTAGAAGACCTGTGATGTGAAAGAGGTATTAAATCTGTTCTACTTAGCCAACTGGGAAAGAATAAGGATCAATGAGTAGCAACTGCAGAGGCAGACTGAGGCTAGATGTAAGGGAAAACATCCTTATATTGTAGTTAGAATTGTCCAAAAGTGGAATGAGCTGGGGTAGGAAATAGTAGTTTCTGCCTCACAGGAGGTCTTCAAACACAGGCTAAATGGCCAATTTAGAAATGTGAGATGCAAAACTTTAGAGCCATCTCACCTTTAAATGTTCATATGAACTATTTGTGCCCAATCTGTGGTAGAGACTTCAGAGCTTGTATTGGTCTGATCAGCCACAGTCAGATATACTGTACCTTGACCCCAATATAGTAATGCCATTTTGGTCCTCTTAGAGGATGAAGGACAACATCCAGGAAATAAATGACCAATTATTAGGCATGTTATAAAGCAAATTATTGTTTAGGTATAGGTTGTACTAGGTGATCTCTAAGGCCAGAATCTGTAGTTCTTGCAATGTAAGGACTGAAAAAGACCTATCTAGTCCAGCCCCTCTTAAAGATGAAAATGAGAATGGTGGGAAGGGAAGAGAATAAGCATTTATACACAGTTAATATGTACCAGGCACTTTGCTAAGGACTTTCCAAATATCTCATTTGTTCCCTACAACAACCTTGGGAGGTAGGCGCTATTTTTATCCCCAGCTGAGGAAATTGAGGCGAAGAGATGAAAGAGTTTTGCTCAGGGTCACACAACTAATTGGTGTCTCAGTCTGAATTTGCACTCAGGTCTTCCTGACTCCAGGCACTCTATCTACTAAACCCCTGAGACCCAGAAAGGTTGTCATGCTAGTAGTAGGTAAAAATAATAATAGCTAGCAATTACTTTAAATTTTTTTTTACTTAATAGTATTTTATTTCTTCCAATTACATATAAAGATAGTTTTCAAAATTTATTTTTATAAGATTTTGAGTTCCAAATTTTTTTCTCCCTCCCTCCTTCCTCTACTCCTTCCCCAAGATGGCAAGTGATCTGATATAGGTTATACATGTACAATCATACTAAGCGTATTTCCACATTAGTCATGTTGTGAAAGAAGAATCAAAACAAAAGAAAAAAACCATGAGAAAGAAAAAAAAAGAGAAAATAGTATGTTTTGATCAGCATTCAAACTCCATAGTTCTTTCTTTTGATGTGGATAGCATTTTCTATCATGAGTCTTTTGAAATTGTCTTAGCTCATTCTATCTCTGAGAAGAGCTAAGTCTATAAAGCTGACCATCACACAATGTGGCTGTTACTGTGTACAATGTTCTGGTTCTTCTCACTTCACTCAGCATCAGTTCATGTAAGTCTTTCCAGGTTTTTCTGAAGTCTGCCTGATCATCATTTCTTATAGCATAATAGTATTCCATTATATTCATATACCACAACTTTTCAGCCATTCCCCAATTAATGGACTTTTCCTCATATTTCAATTTTTGCCACCACAAAAAGAGTTGAATAACTAGTAATTACACAGAGCTTTAAGGTTTACAAGGTGTTCTCATATGTTTTTTTTCTGTTTGATTCCCATAGTAACTCTGTGAGGGAGTACTGTTATTATATCCCCATTTTACAGATGATAAAACTGAAATTGTGAGAGGTTAAGTGAATCCCTTAGGAGCATATAGCTAATAAGCATCTGAGATGGAATTTGAACCTACATCTTTCTGTCTCTACATCCAGTTCTCTTATCTATTATGAAACCAACCTGGCTGTAGTTAGCTAGTATACTAAATCTCATGCTCTGATTCTAGGGCAGGGCTCTTTTAATTGAATTAGGAGTCAAAATACCTGGATTTAAGACCTCGCTATGCTACCAATTGGCTTATAACCTTGGAGGGAACTAATTACATAATGAATGTAGAGAGGGCTGGACTTGGAGGCCAGAAGAGCTGAATTTTACTCCTGCCTCAGATACTTCCTAGCCGCCTAACTAGGTAAGTTACCTTAACCTCCCCCAGTTTTAATTTCCTTGTCTATAAAATAGGGATAATAACAGCACCTCCCTCTCAGCGTTATTGTGAGGGCCAAATAATAATATGTTTCACTTTGCAAATCTTGAAATATATAAATACAAACTACTTGGATTGGGCTGGATGAACAGTACAGTCCTTTTCCATATCCTCTAGTCTATGTTTTGGTTTTTCACTTTAATCACACATTCATAAATCATCTCCTAGGGTGACATCTTATTGCCTTTCCCACTAAGACAAGAAGTAGCCCATTCAGAGTTACTTATCATACTGATTTTATGTTATATTGAGTCAGACATTTCCAGGGCTCAAACTCTTGACCAGTCATAAGATAGGAACTCTGAAGAACTTCATTCTGTTGGAAATTGAGGGACTGCCCATCAATTGGGGAATGACTGAATAAGTCATGGTATATGAATGTAATGGAATACTATTGTGCTATAAGAAATGATGAGCGGATGGACTTCAGAAAAACCTGGAAAGACTTGTATGGACTGATGCTGAGTGAAATGAGCAGAACAAGGAGAGTACACAGTAACAGCCACACTTGTGATGACTAACTTAAGACATCTCCAAAAGTCTCATGATGGAAAATATTATCCACATCTAAAGAAAGAATTATGGAGTTTGAATGCAGATCAAAGCATACTATTTGCTCTTTTTTTTTCCTCTTCTGTTTTGTTTTGTTTCTTCTTTGTTGTGGTTCCTCCCATTGGTTTTAATTTTTCTTTACAACATGACTAATGTGAAAATATGTTTAATAGGAATGTATATGTAGAACCTATATCAGATTGCATGCTATCTTGGGAAGGAAGGTGGGGAGGGAGGGAGAGAAAATTTAAAACTCAAAAGCTTATGGAAGTGAATGTTGAAAACTAAAAGTAAATGAATAAAAAAGTAAAAAAGAACTTCATTCTGTTCCATCCAAAGCAACACCACAAACATTTGTTAAGTATCGGCTATGTGCAAGGCAGTGGGATTCATTCCTGAAGGACATGTAGATTGTTTTTTGTTGTTGTTAAATCATTTTTCAATTGTATGTGGCTCTCTGTGACCTCATTTGTGGTTTTCTTGGCAGAGAGATATTGTAGTGGTTTGTCATTTCTTTCTCCAGCCCATTTTAGGAATGGAGACAAATAGGGTTAAGTGATTTGCCCAGGGTCACACAGCTAGTAAGTGTCTGAGGTCATATATGACTCATGAAGATGAGTCTTTCTGGTTCCAAGTCCAGTGCTCTATCTAGTATACCACCTAGGTGCACTATATAAATTGTATTTAATATCAAAAAAAGACTCAGCAGTGGTAGCTTGGAAACCAAAGGAGTAATTCTTTTGGAAGCTGTGGAAGCTTCATATTGGTAATTTTTGGAATCAAGTATCATGATACAAGTATAACACAAAAATGCCTTAGGTCACTGGAACTGGGTTCAGAGAATTTAAATACTCTTAGGATTGTTGGTTGGAAATTAGGATTTGCTCACAGAAGCAGCAGGGTTTCCAGTGTATTTCTGGCAGTTAACTGTTCAGTCAATGGAGCTGTTTGCAAATAGGTGGAAAGGCTTCACAAGATCTACCAGTCTATTCAACAGGCCATCATATCTTCTCCACAAGTGTGTTCTGAACCCTCTCCTTGGGTCGCTTAACAATGAGGCATAGTCAGACAGGAGTTTTCGTGATAAAGCTAGATGGTTGACAGAGTTGCTAAACAAGGAGCAGAGTCTTCACATGGAGCCAAAAGATAATGCTGTAGAACTGCACATACATTTTCTACATCTGTACACACATTTTTAAACAGGGGGAGTTTGAACTGAGTCATCTCTGGCTCCAGATGTTAAACTTGCAGCTGTATTCTGTGATAAGAAGCATTTTGGTGAAGAGGTCAGCAAGGGCTTTGTCAACTACAGTGAAGACACATCTCATCCTAAAAGTGTTTCCATATTTCTATGGGGAGTTATTCAGATACCATAGTATCAACCTAGTCAGGGGAGTATAAATGGCATGAACTTTGGATAGACTTCTCTATTTTGATTTGAACATTTGAAGAACCCTAAGAATTCCTGTTGTAGTTAAGGTAGAATGATGTGGTGCAAAGTCTGCCGGACTTGGAACTGGAAAACCTGGATTACAATTCCTCTGTGAGGCTTACTCATTAGTTGAACAAACAACCAGATCCCTTCACTTTTTAAAGATAGTTTCTGGGGATCTTCCTTTTATCCCTTTTTATGTTTACTTTTCTTTACCAAGAAATACCTTTTTAAAATTATTTTTTCACTTAATAAGCACTTATTCTCTTCCACCTTCCTCCCCCAACTAAAAAAAAAAAAGGAAAAAAAACTTGTAACAAATATACTTAGTTAAGCAAAACAAATTCCCCCATTGGTGAGCTTCAGCTTTTGCATCTGTAAAATGGGGATAATATTCATACTACCTATCTGATAGGCTTGTTGTGAAGAAACCGCATTATAAACTCTAACATGCTATAGAAATGTGAAAGATTATTCAAATTATAATATAATAAGTAGACCAAATGAATAAACAAATAACATGAGTCTTATACTTGGGATCAGCAAGATCTGAGTACAAATCTTGCCTCAGACACTCAATGTCTGTGTGACTGTGGACAAATCACTTAAGCACTCTGTGACTCAGTTTCTTCATCTGTAAAATGAGGTTAATAATAGCACCTTCCTCACAGTGTTGTCAGTATCAAGTGAGTTAACATATGTAAAGCACTTTGTAAACCTTAAAAAGCTATATGAGCAGAACCAAGAGAACATTGTATACAGTAACAGCAATATTGTTTTAAGAACAACTTTGAGCAACTAAGTCATTTTGACTATTACAAATACCCAAACTAGCTACAAAGGATGTATGAAGGAAAATGCTATCTACATCCAAACAAAGAACTGATAAATAAAAGTATACATAATGATTTTACACACACACACACACACACAAACACACACACACAAATATATATCTGTGTCTAATGGTAGCCATCTTGGGTAGGGGAAAAAGAAATTTACTTGTTTACTCTATTATATATATATATACACATATATACATACATGTATATATGTATACATATATATTTATTTTGGTGAGGCAATTGGGGTTAAATGACTTGCCCAGGGTCACACAGCTAGTATGTGTTAAGTGTCTGAGGCTGGATTTGAACTCAGGTCCTCTTGACTCCAAAGCCAGAGCTGTATCCACTGCACCACCTAGCTGCCCCTATTTTATTATGTAGCTAAAAGAAATAGCAAGTTGTATATAACAGATTTGTAGTTTCTTGTGCAAACTCTCCTTTTTTTATCATACTACAGTATGGAAATGCTTGTTTTATTCCATAAATTAAAAATAAAATAAATTTTAAAAATTTAAAAAGCTATGTGCTACTGTTGTTATTATTATTAGCTATTAAAGTGCTTACTTTCAGGATGATAAGATGCTGTAAAAACAAAGTATCACAGATTTAGAAATGGAAGGGACCTCAGAAATGGAAGGCATCTCATTTGGTCCATTCATTTTACAGATTAGAAAACTGAGGCCCAAAATATTAAATAACTTGACTGAGATCATAGAACTAGTAAGCAGAAGAATCAGGATTTGAGCTCAAGTCTTCTGATTCTAAAAGCCAACTCATTCCCCTGTGCCACAAGGAGACTCAATTAGAGAGATAGCAGTTGAAGGAACACAGCATGAAGGGGACCTAAGCTAGAAGAACAGGAGGAAAACTCATGCTCTTTTTTTTTTTCATTTTTTCATATTATTTCTCAAAGAAAGTTCAGAGAGCAGGGCTTACTCTTATGAGGAACAGAAAGCACTACATCTGAAAGCTCCAACTGAAAGTCAGAAACTGGGTACTGAGATTCTATGCTCCTTAAGGGCAAGGATTCATATCCCCAACATTTAGCACAGTGCCTGGCACATAATAGGTACTTAAATGCCAATTGATTGATTGGATTGATTGAGAGAAACTTTACAATCTCATAACCTCTCAACAACCATGGAACCAATGGAGTATTCTCTGCTTGCAGGAGCCACATGGTACTAACAAGGAGCAATTGTCCACAGAGATTGTATGTTTAAGAGAGACTACATGGCCAGCAAAAACTGTATATCAGTAGAGAAAAGGCTGGTGCTAAAAGAAATATTACCAAAAGACCCTAGCAGCCTTGAAACCTTAGAAGCCTGAGAAACCTCTCCACTCACATGCACTTTCATGCATGTAACCTTGACACATATGTTCCTTTATTTGTATGACCATCCACACACGTATTATGGTAACATATTTCTTAATTGTGTGCCCCTTAACATGTGTGTTTAATGTGTATACATTCTTCTCAGTGATTGTGTGTCAATCTAGAAGAGTACATCTCATGTTTCTGGGGGAACTGTTTTATTGATATTTTTCTTACTATGCTATTTTATTAAATGCCTTCAATTTGAATTAATTGTGAACTTTGGTCATTAGGAAGGTAAATATACAGATAAGAGCTTGTGTGCAATGATTTTAAATGCAAGAACAACATGAATCTGCTGTTCTTCATGTATTTTATCAGAATATATGATACTACAATCTGTACCTTGAATCTGGGGAACCCACTTTGCAAGTTGAGGCATGCCCCAAGATGCTCTACTATCTATACTGAGAGTTAGGCTCCCTCCTGGAGGAGAAGATAAAGTGGCTTAAGGAAGATTTCTTCACTCTTTAGGTTATGGGGGGAAATGAGGTAGAATTCCTTAAAATTAAAACAAAAACAAAAACAGAAAAAAAAACTAAGAATAATTTCAATGTGAAAAACAAAAAGAAAAAGCATGTTACTAGCCAGATGGGAATCTAGGCCTAGATCAGGAAGTTAGAAGGTGAAAGAATGTCACACAGAGAAGAAAAGGAAGAACTACAGAAAACTTGGGCTAAAAAATAGATATAGGGTTCTTCCCAAAGAAGAGGGAGCTGCAAAATCTCAAGAGGAAACTGTCCTCCAAGGAAAGATCGTATGGATTCTCTGGTCCTTTCAAGAGGAAGATCATTCAATTAGAATAAAGTGAAAAAGAGACAGGTAGTAGTGGTTAATGATACTGTGCTCTGAAACAGTGAAGCAAATGTTTGTTGATCTGATTATATCAAGAGAAAGGTCTGATATCTTCTAAAAGCATTGATCCAAGACTTGACAGGGCATCACCCAAGACATATCAAACCAGGTAGCTAATACCCACTTCCAGTGATTCATATGGGCACAAATGAAAATACTAGAAGGAAACTAGAAAGCTACTATATAATATCACTAAAGATAATGGAATTTGGGGCAAGAAACAAAAAAATCCCTGCAGAATATAGGTGATGTTTTCATTAACACTGCCTAAGAAAGGTAAGGGATATAAAGATGAAGGCAAATTTGAGAAGTGAACAGCTGATTAAGAAGTTGATGTCTGAGAATGAGAATTGGATTTTTGAACCACGTTAAACTCTAGAAAAGACAGGTTCCTGGTCAGGGATGGAATTCACTTAAGAAGGAATTGAAATGAGGCAGAAAGTGCTCAGTAGAGCACTGGCCCTGAATTCAGGAGGACCTGAGTTCAAATCTGGCCTCAGATACTTACTAGCTAGCTATGTGACCCTTGGCAAGTCACTTAACCCCCACTGCCTCCAAAATAAAAACAAAAAAAAAGGCATTGGAATAAAGTATTTGTAAGCTTTTAAATATAATAAAAAAAGACTTTAAATGGAAAAGAAAAGGCAGGGGAAAACCGCTTATATCCTCCACATGAGAATATTTGCATAATAAGAAGAAGAATAGAAAAGCCCAGAAGTTCATAGGAGACAAAATTCAAGAAGAGAATCAGTAACAAAACCCACTGTTATATGTCTATACACAAATGGACAATAATAGATAAACAAGGGACATGATAATAATAATTCAAGGAAGCAAATTTGACCCCATAGGTATCACTGAGACATTGTAAGATTTTTGCCTATGATTAGAATATGGTTCTGGAAGGGTGCTATGTTTTTAAAAGAAATGTGGAAGGAAAGTGTGAATGATGGGATAACCTTGCATATTAACATTTATTTGTATGAAGGAATCCAGGAACCAAAGAGATGAAGCATGATTGAAAGCATTTATGAGCAAAAAAATCACAGAGCTGATATTTCCATCTGAATATAATATAGACCACCTAGAAAGAAAGAAGTATGAAAAGTTTGGAGGGGGAAATTGCAAGCCTAGCACAGAGACAAGATATATCAGTGATGTGAGACTTTGATTATCTAGACGTCTTCTGGAATGTTCTCTCTGCTAAAAGCAGAACAACTAATAATGTCTTATCTTGCATTGATGGTAATTTCATCTTTTAAAAGGTGGAAAAGTCAAGAAGGGTAAATTCCATTCTGGGACGATTTTGGGCCAAATTGAGAAACTGGTTACTGGGGTAGTAATAAGAGGAACACTGAGAGAAAGTGATTGTGCAGTTTTAGAACGTAGACTAGAAAACAGAGTCCCAGTGAGAAATGCAGCCTAAATTTTTGTAAAGCAGATTTCAAAGGATTCAGAGAAAGGTATAAGTAAGATCCAATGGATAAAATTCTATAGGAGAAGTTAGCTCAGGAGGAATCAGAGACTCAAAGATGAAATTCTAAATATTCTAAGAAATAATTCCAAAGAGCAGGAAAAGGGAAATTGTCTAAAGAGACCAACATAGATGCACAAGAAATTTGTAAACAAAACTAGAATTTAAAGAGAGGCATTCAAAAGATAGAAGGAAGGGCAGGTATAAAAGTATAAATGCAAAATCAGAAAATAGTCCCCCAAAATTGTGTCAGGAATATTGAAGCTTATAATATGCTGAGACTAATTAGGAAAGATAAGAATGAAAACAACAACAGTAATTTTAAAGCTGTATTTGAGGAAAGAGAAAGATGAAATAAGGTCTTGGACAACTCAGGGTGGATGGGATGATGATAACTCTAATTTTTTTCTTATATTTTCTCTGCCAAAGAGAATCATTTTGGGAATGCAAGTACAGAACAAACAGAGCTAATGGGAGTTAATATTCAAGATAAATGAGAGGATGAGAGTGCTTAGTTGCCCCTGATATGATCAAGTTATCTGGCTCAGATGAAGCACATCCTCACATACAGCAAGAACTACAGATGTTGAGGATGAAGCCAAGAAGGTGGAGTAGAGGAAGCATTATAGCCTAGCTCTCCCAACATTCCCCTCCAAACAACTTTAAAATCCACAAATCAAATTCTGGAGTGGCATAGCCAACAAAAGCTCAGGGTAAAACATTTTTCCAGCCCAAGAGAACTTAAGAGGTCAGAAGCAGAGGTTTGTAGCACTGGGGGATTGGCTCAGAGTATAGCACAGGGCAACACTAGCAGTGAGACTTAGAGACAGATGTAGCAGTAGCAATAGCAGCAGCAGCTTCAGGAACTCTCAGTTCACACATGGAAAGGGGATTGGACAAGTGGTCAGAAAGAGATTACAAGGGACCCTGCATTAGCATTGGGTACATGACCAGGTGATGTCTGGCAGTTCCATTGCCCATATCCTTATCTGGGTTGCAGTTCCAGGACAGAGAGGAACATTAATTATTGTGGCTGCAAGGGATCAGAGGCTTTTCCTGGGTAAGGACTAGAGTACAGAAAGGAGACCAGGGTCAACACCTGTCCCCAGGTCACAGCACCTTGGAAACACTAAACATTTACAGACCTCTCAGAACTAGCTCCGAAAACTAGCACAAAAAAGCCTGAAGGTTGAGAAGTGCCTCCCGAATTCCAGTTGAGCAGAGCCTACCTTTAAAATAAAATTCAAAGTCAAGAAATAGACTAGAAAAATGACCAAACAATAAAAAAAGGAACTGACAATAAAAAGCTATTATGTTGACAGGGAAGATCAAGACACAAATTCAGAAGAAGGCAATGAAGTAAAAATAGCTACAAGCAAAGTCTCAAAAATTTCAGATTAGACATAATCCCAATAAGAATTCCTGGAAGAGCTAAAGCAAGAGCAGAAAAAAAAAGATTAAAAAATGAAATAAAAGTGGTGGAGAAAAATTGGAAAAACCAATGAGAACAATGCAAAAAATTATGAAAATAGAATTTACAGCTTGGTAAAAGACACAAACAATACTGAAGAAAATAACACTTTAAAAAACAGAATTGGTCAATGGCAAAAAAGGTACAAAACCTCAGTGATGAAAAATAACTCCTTAAAAAGCAAAATTGGCCAAATGAAAAAGAAGTACAAAAGCTCACAGAAGAAAATCATTCCTTAAAAATTAGAATTGGACAACTGGAAGCTAATGACTCCATGAGACATCAAGAAACAATAAAAAGTCAAAAGAATGAAAAAATTGAAGAAAATGTGAAATATCTTATCAGAAAAACAAATCACCTGGAAAATAAATCAAGGAAAGAAAATTTAAGAATTATTGGACTACCTGAATGCCACAATAAAAAAAAGAGTCTACTTAATATATTTCAAGAAGTTATAAAGGAAAACTGCTTTAATACCTTAGAACAACAGGGCAAAATAGACATTAAAAGAATCTCCTTATCATCTCTTGAAAAAGACCTCAGAATGAAAACTCCCAGGAATATTATAAGCAAATTCCAAAGCTTCCTGGTCGAAGAGAAAATACTGAAAGCAGCAAGAAAAAAAACATTCAAATACCATGGAGACACAGAAAGGGTCACACAAGATTTAATAACTACCACATTAAAGGAGTAGAAGGCCTGGAATATGATATTCCAGAAGGCAAAGGAGGTAGGATTACAACCAAGAATAACCTATCCAGAAAAACTGAGTATAATCCTCTAACAGAAAAAAAAGAAAATTTAATGAAATAGAGAATTTGAAAGAAATCTTGATTAAAATAAAACAGAACTAAATAGAAGTTTTGACATTCAGACACAAGAGTCAAGAAAAGGATGAAAAGGTAAACATGAAAGAGAAATCATAAGAGATTTAATAAGATTAAACTGCTAAACTAAGGAAGATAATACATGTAACTCCTAAAAACTTTGTCATTATTAGGGCAGTTAGAAAAAGTCTACATAGACCGAGGGCATGAATGTGATGCTGGGATGATCTAGAAAAATGGGGAGGGGGTGAGAAAAAAGGAGGCACTGGGAGAAGGGGGGAAGAGAGAGAAAGAATGGGGAAAATTATCTCACATGAAAGAGGCATGCAAGGAAGAGCTTTTACAGTGATGGCAGAAATGGAGGGGCAATGCTTGAACCTCATTTCCATCTGAACTGGTTCTAAGAGGGAGAAGAGTATACATACATACATATACATATACATACAAATACATATACACGTACATATACATATACCCATATATTACATATACACACACAATCAATTTGATATAGAAATCTATCTTACCCAATTTGGAAGAAGGAAAGAAAAGGGATAAGAGAAAGGAGAGATCAATAAGAGAAAGGGTCAATTACTGAAGGCAGTGGTCAGAAGCAAAATGAACTTTTAAGGAGGGACAGGGTAAAGAGAGAAAAGGATAAACAGAAGAAAATGGGATGGAGGGCAATACAGTTGGTAATCACCATCACTGTGGATGTGAATGGGGTGAAATCACCAATAAAACTGAAGCAGTTAGCAGAATGGATTAGAAACCAAAATTCAGCAATATATTGTTTACAAGAAACAAATTTGAAACAGAAAGATATGCAGATAAGGGACTGGAGTAGAATCTATTGTGCTTCAGTTAAATTTAAAAAAAACACATGGATAGCAATAATGATTTCAGAGAAAGCAAAAGCAAAAATAAACCCAATTAAGAGATAATTAGGGAAACTACATTTTGCTAAAAAGTATCAAAGACAATGAAGTAATAGCAATACTAAATATATATACACCAAATGACACAGCATCCAAATTCTTAAAGGAAAAATAAATAGAGTTATGGGAGGAAATAGACTGTAAAAGTATACTAGTGGGAGGTTTTAACTTTCCTCTCTCAGAATTAGATAAATCTAAACATAAAACAGTTAAGAAGTAAGTTCAGAAGATGAGCAGAAATTTAGAAAATTTAGATATGATAGACCACTGGAGAAAATTGAATGGAAATAGAAACCAGTATGAACAAGCCATAAATGAGCCCCCTAATTAAAAGTCCTCAGGACCAGATGAATTCACAAATGAATTCTACCAAACATTTAAAGAACAACTAATTCTAATAATATATAAATTATTTGGAAAAAAATAGATAAAAAAGGAGTTTTAACAAATTCTTTTTATGATACAAATATGTTTTTGATACTTACACAAGGGAGAGCAAAAACAGAGAAAGAAAACTATAGAGCAATGTAATAATGATGTAAAAATTTTAAATTATAAAATGCTAAAAATACTAGCAAGAAGATTACAGTATCTTATCACAAAGATCACACGTTATTACCAGGTGGGATCTATGCCAGAAATGCATGACTGGTTCAGTTTTGGGGAAAACTATAAGTATAATTAACTATATCAATAAGTCACTTAACCTCTGCCTTCATCAACTGGAGAAGGAAATGGCAACCCACTATAGTATCTTTGCCAAGAAAACCCCATGGACAGTATGGTCCATAAAGTCACAAAGAGTCAGATATGACTAATTACTGAACAACAACAACAAGTTGGGGCTATGTAATAAAAATGACAATTCTACCTAAGTTAATTTACTTATTTAGTGTCATACCAATAAAACTACCAAAGTATTATTTTATAGAGCTAGAAAAATTGACAAAATTCATCTGGAAGAACAAAAGATCAAGAATATCAAGGTAATCAATGAAAAGAAAATATCCTAGCAATACCAGATTTCAAACTATATTACAAAGTAGTAACACCAAAACATTTAGGTATTGGCTAAGAAATGAAGTGGTACATCACTGGAACGGATTAGGTATACAATATACAGTAGTAAATGATGATAGGAATCTATTGTTAAATCCAAAGATTCAAACTTTGGGGGCAAGAACTAAACCTTTCGCAAAAATTTATGGGAAAATTGGAAAGCGGTATGGCAGAAACTTGGCATAGTCCAATATCTCACATTGTAAACCAAGATAAAGCCAAATGGGTACATGATTTACATGTACATAAGCAGACTAGAGAAGCATGGAAGAATTTACTTCTCAGATCTATAAATAAGGGAAGAGTTTATGATCAAACAAGAGATAGAAAGGATCACAAAAAGCAAAATGGATAATTTTGATTACATGTAATTAAAAAAAATTTGTGAAAACATCCCTGTTAGAGACAAATTAGAAGGAGAACAGAAACTGGGGGAAATTTTATAGCAAGTTTCTCTGCTAAAAGGCCTTATTTCTCAAATTTATAAGGAACTGAGTCAATTTTTTTTAAAATAACAGTCACTCCTCAACTGATAGATGGTCAAAGGATGTGAATAGGCAGTTTTCAGAAGAAGAAATCAAAATTAACAATAGTCCTATGAAAAAGTGCTCTAAATCACTATTGAGTAAATAAATGCAAATTAAAACAAGTCTGAGTTACCACTTCATGCATAAAATTGGCTAACAAGACAGAAAAGCAAAATGATGAATGCTGAAGGTGATGTGGCAAAATAGACACACTATTGCACTGTTGGTACAGTTATGAACTGATCCAGCCATTCTGGAGAGCCATTTGGAACTATGTCCAAAGGGGCATAAAACTATGCATACCCTTTCACCCAACAATGCCACTACTATTTCTATAACCCAAAGAGATCAAAGAAAAAAAATTACCTATTTGTACAAAAATATTTATAACAGCTCTTCTTTTGGTGGCAAAGGATTGGAAAATGAGGGGATGACCATAAAATGGGGAATGGATAAACAAGTTGCAGTATATGATTTTGATGGCATCCTATTGTGCTATAAATAATGAAAGGGATGGTTTCTGAAAAATCTGGAATGTCTTAAATGAACTGATTCAATGTGCACAGAACCAAGAGAATATTGTATGCCATAAGAACAACATTATAATGCTAATCAACTATGAATGACTTAGCTACTTTAATTAATACAATGATCCAAGATGGTTGCAAAGGACTTATGATGAAAAATGCTATCCACCTCCAGACAGATAACTTGTGAACTCTAAGCATATTTTTTTCACTTTCTTTCTTTTTCTTGCTTTTCTTTGTTGTTGTTGCAACATGGCTAATATGGAAAAGTTTTGCATGACCTCACATGCATAATTTATATCATATTGCTTGCCTTCTTAAGGGATAGGGGAGGGGCTGGATGGAGGGAGAGAATTTGGAGAGAATTTTTAAAAATGAATGTATAAATAAATAATACATTTATAAAAAGAACTAATGGATGGTATTGCTAAGTCATTATAATGATCTTTGAAAGATCCTAGGAAAAAAGGAGAGGCAACATAGAATTAGCAAAGGGTAAAGATTATCCAAGATATCAAAAAATAGAAGGCAATTAAACATCCAAACTATAAGCCAATGATCTTGGCTTCAATTCCTAGCAACATATTAGAATTTATTATTAGAGGGATATTTAATGAAAAGCAAGTTTTGATCACAAATTGCCATCCTGGATTCATCAAAAACATGCCATTCCAGGTGCATCTTAATTTCTTTTTTAAAAATAACTCTTATACTGGTAGATTAGGGAAATGCTGTAGCTATAGTTTATTTAGACTTTAGCTAAACATTTGTTTATGTCTCTCATGATATTGACAAGATGATTCCTAGAGGCAGATAGGTGGTGAAGTGGAAAGAGTGCCAAATCTGGATTTATGAAGATCTGAGTTGAACCCTAGACTCAGACCCTTAGTAGCTACATGACTCTGAGCAAGTCACTTAACCTCTGTTTACCTCAGTTTCTTTATCTGTAAAATGGAGATAATAATAGCACATACATTTCAGGATTATTGTGAGAATAAAATGAGATATATTTGTGAAGTGCTTCAAAAACTTTAAAATGCTGTGTAAATGCTAGCTATGATCGTCATGATCATGATCATGATGAGGAGGAGGAAGAAGAGGAGGATGATGTAGAAATGAGAGTTAGGTGATGAAAGAGCTAGGTGAATTTAGAATTGATTGAATGGTCAGACCTAAAGAGAAGTCGTTAATGGTTCACTGTTGACTTGGAAGAAGGCCCCAGGCATTGTGCTTAACTTTATGTTGTGCAATGTTTTATATCAATGACTTGGATGAAAATATGGGTGGATTTAATGGTTTCCAAATTTGAAGATGGTGCAAGGCTTCTGGGAGTGAGTTAATACACTGAATGACAGAGTAAAGATTAATAAAGATCCTTACAGGAATAATAGAATGAGTCAAAGATGATAAATTTCACTAAGGGTAAATATAAAGTCACATTTGGGTTTGAAAACTCAACTTCGCAGACACTAGATAGAGAAGATGTGTCTAGATAGCAAATAATCTTTAAAAGATTTAGTAGTGAAAGTGGATTGCAAGCTCTAAATATGAGTCAATAGTACACTCAGAGTCAAGAAGTTAATGCATTAAGAAAGAGATAGACTATGCAACTCAGGAGGTGATTGCCCTACTGTACTATTCCTCTACCAGAGACCACATCTGGACTTTGTTTAGTTTTGAGTGTCACATTTTAGGATGGATGTTGGTAGGCTAGAGAGCAACCAGAGGATAGTAATTCCAACCAGGATTTCAGAGTTCATGCCATTTAAGGATCATGGAAGGAATTGGAGATGCATATCCTAGAGGAGACAATACTTAGAAGATAAGTTTTAGCTGTCTTCAAATATTTGAAGGCTTATCCTTTGGAAGAATTAAATTTGATCTGCTTGAGGCTAGAGAATAGAATTAGGAGCAAAATCCAGAAGTTGTAAAGAAGCCAATTTAGATGTGATGAAAGGAAAAGCTTCCAAATAATTAGAGCTCTCCCAAAGTGAAATGGGCCACCTTAGGAGAAAGTGGATTTTTCCTCGGTGAAGGCAAAAGCCAGATGACCCCTGAAGAGTGTAGTGTAGAGAGAATTCTTATCCAAATATTGGTCAGACAGAGGTGCTTTCCAGTTCAGAAACTCTCTGATTCTGTTCCTATTATTTAAATACAAATTCCTCACTTGGAGAAGTTAATTTTAGAAATATTCAAGTGGATTATCAGGTATTTTGCGACCCACATGCACAGCATGTAATGTGGCTTTGGAATTGAGTTTTGTGTTCACTCAGTATCTTGCAGAATGAAAGATGGATTAATCCACTTAAGTCTCTCTTCACTTCCTGCTTTCATCTTCTGAGTCTTTTCATCTTATTCTTATCTCCTTCTCCCACCCTGTGCTTTTGGAATATA
Organism: Vombatus ursinus; assembly: GCF_900497805.2. Lineage (NCBI taxonomy): Eukaryota > Metazoa > Chordata > Mammalia > Diprotodontia > Vombatidae > Vombatus > Vombatus ursinus. The sequence continues at coordinate 3,462,933 of NW_020951478.1, forward strand.
AAGTGATGCATTTCCAGAGAGGCAATTCCTATAGCAACTGTAAATGAACCTCATTGTACTTTATACAATAGTAGAAAACCAATTTTAAACCACATTTTCTAGCATAAAACATTGCATGTTATATTAACACAATACTGAGCATAAGAGGTTAATAGCATTTGGAGATTTGTCTCTCAGTGTGTGTGTATGCATATTTAATCTGAAATTTTACTTTTCTCCAAATTCACTTTGACCATCAGAACACATTTTCTATTAAACACCCACACCTGGGTGGTACTGTGTGTATCAACATGCCCCCAACCAGATGAAGCTGCCAAGTTAGCCCAAGAAGCACCTCAGCAGGTCAAGACTACTTTGAATAAGATCAGACTTTCTGGTTTTTTTTTCTTGACTTTGGACCTATCCTCTTGGACCCAACTCAGCCTATGCTAGTATAGATGTGAGGTTTAATTTGCCTTCAGATTTTTGTCAGGTATACTTGTAGACAAATTAGCAGAAGAGGAAGCTAGAGCTAATTCACAGAGCCCTGACATGGGAATTAAGAAGCCTTGGAACTAATCTGGGTTCCAATTAGTCAAACAACATTTACCCATCATCAATAATGTAGCCATTTGGGGCTAATTATCGGGGAACACAACAGAAGAATAGGGTGTGATCAGCACAACATTATTTTTTTTTCAAAAGTACCTGAAATAGAGGATTTACAGGACATCAAATTATCACTTTGCCAAAAGCTACCACTCATTTGCATATTGTGTTTATTCCACTGTTTCTTTCCTGGCTTTAGACTGCTGCTGCAAACTCCATTTTCTACTTCCTTCCTAGTCTCTTGGGTTTTATTACTTGTGACTATAGACTTTCAGAAGGCTTCCATTTCTTCTCTTGGATAATGACTTTGGACCTAATCTTCTCTCCCTCAGACATTTTTTCTAATTCATGTCCAAGCACACTGACTTAGAGCAGTTCTGTTCCCTCCCTAGGGGTTTTTCACTTGGAGTTAATGGGGAGAATTTCCACTCTGTGACAGTGTACTATAAATTAAAACCAACGTTTATAAGCCTCAATATCCTCATCTGTCAAATTGAATAATAATGTCTATGTCCTACTTAATTGTAGAGGTTAAAATATGTGCAGTGTATGGAATGATTCAAAAAAATAGTGGGATTAAGTAGTATCAAAGAATAAATTTCAACATAACCCAGATCAGGAACTAACCTGTCCAAAACTATTTCCCACTATGAGATGTTTCTTTTATGATTTCAATAATGAGACACTATACATGCCCCATCAAATTAACTTTAGTTTCAACATTATGAGATTAGAGATTCTAGTCATCAGAATTGGACATTAGTTCCACCCTTCCCCCCTCCAACAGAGAAATAAAGCATGCATTAAAAGTACTTCTAGAAAACTAAACTACTTGTTTATTGAAGTGAACATTGTGCAGGCTCTCTCTGATCCCAGATCAAATGTTATAAGAATCCAGAAGTGATTGAATATTTTATACAGCTTGGGAAACACTGAATGAGAATCATGGATTAAATTGGAGTGGAATTTAGATGAGATCCTCTTTTTAAACAGGTATGGAATGAAGGATTTAGAAAAGCTCTCTAATTTGGCAAAGTACACCCTTGCACGTGAGCACGCACACACAGTTATTAAATCCCTGATAGAAGCAATGTGTCAAAGGAAATTATATACCAGACAAATGACAACTAAATCATGATTAGCCTCCAGTGTGTAATATGTACTACTGCTCTAACCAATCCAGAAATCATGAATCCCCACCCCCCACCCCCTAACAATAGCTATGGCACTTAATGACAGATCATCCCAATTATTGTGGAATATTTTGGTAAAATTCAAGGAGCCTGAAGCTGTGTTTTTCTGCACGTAATTCCATTCATTAACAGTCTCCTCATTATTCCCAGAGGGAACATTTAGGAAATATTAAAGTAAGTGAATCTTACATGAACACAAAGATAAGATATTACATTTGTGATTATCTCAGTCCTGTGGCTTTCTTCTCTTCTTTTTTTTTAATTCTAAAAAGAAAAAGTCAGGGGAGGCACCAATGTCTCTGGTTACACTAAGAATTACGGTGCTAATTAAAGTTGAAATGTGCATTACTACATGAACTGCACTATAATATTAATGTTAACCTCTCTTAATTGATGCTTTCAGGGCAGTATCAGCAGCAGCTTGCTTATCAGTGCAAATAGCAATAGCACTGTGCTGTCCCGGTTTCTATATGCCACATTCCTGAGCGTGTGCCATGTGAAAATAAGGATCCCAGTCAGGACATTTGTGTTGTAAGGAAGCCAGTTTTGGAACATGTTATTCAACCCCTTGAGCTCATTACCATGCATCTGTTACAAGGTCATTGAAGACCAATCCATCCATGAATTTGTTTTGGCCGAGTAAGCAGAAATGTGAGAGTGCTTCAGAGTCCTTGTCAAAAATGCCTGAGGATGTCCTTGTGTAGTAGCTTCGACCCTCGGTTGATTTTCAAAGCTACATCATATCCTAAAAGGGCAGCACAGTGCAATAGAGAAAAGCATAAGACTGTGATTTAGGAGACATGGATTCTAGTCCTGGCCCTGCTATCAACTGGCTATGTGACCTTCAACAAACCACTTCTCTGCTTCCCAGTTTTGTGATCTCTAAAGATGACTGCATTAGATAATCTCCAAGGTCTCTCCCAGCTCTGTAAGTCTATGTCTTTATTAAGGATGTATAAGAGTCCCTCATTGATTATGGACTGCTATTTTGCACAGTGGCAGAATTGTCAGATTTATTTGCTGAGCCTCTGTCTTTGATTTCTTAATAAAGAATCTTAGAGAATAGGGTGAGGCAAAAATAGGCTTTCAACAAAAGGAAGGGTGTAAAGTCTACAAGTTATATAGGCTATCAAGTTTGACTTTCAGTTTTGGTAAAATTCTAAAACATTCTAAAAATTCTAAGATTCTAAAATTTCTCTCTAGCTGGGAAGTCTAGTCTAGGTTTCCAATGTGACCATAAGATTATGTGTTGAGTCCCATCTTTTCCATTCCCATCCCTTTTGGGGTACCACACCTATTCATTCTACCTCTATTTTTCCCCTTATGTCCCCACCATTTTGTTGTGGTTTTTGGTCATGAATCTGCATTGCCCATGGTGGAGGGGAAATAAAGAAAAGAGTACTCAGATAGGGAGAAAACATGCACATAATTGCTTGGCTTTGCTCCCTTGTACTCCTAATTCATGCTTTTAGAGGGTCTTAAGGTTCCCTCCAGTGCCCAAATGGCCTCCTAGGTCCAGAACTGAAGGTTGCACATCTTATCCCACATTACTTAGGGCTCCTAGCTAAGCAGAAATCATGTGTAGCTGGGACCAGGTGTTTGCTGAGCCTTGGGACTTGGCTTATCAGTCGCAATTCAGTGTTCATCTCTTCCCTTTGAGCTTCATGCCTGATTAGTGACTTTCCCTTGGATGCACTAACTTCCTTTTATTTCCTCTGGGATTGGCCAGAGTGTGAGAACATCACTATTTAAAGAGAACTATCTATTTATTAAAACAAAAATCCAGTTAATAATGTGAAATAAATCCTGTTGCACCTTGAGAGAAAAAAAAAGTTGTTTTGTGAGCATTTAGGAAATGTAGTAGTGATCATTAAAAACTACAGCATGGATTTGGCAAGAATAAGTCATAGTAGACCAAACTTTTTTTAGCAGGATTGCTTGATTGGCAGGTCTGTGACTTACTATTGCCATAAATTTAGTATAACTGGATTTTAGCAAGGCATTTGACAATGTCTTACGCTATCCTTATGGACAAGAGTGAAAGATACAGAATAGATGATAGTACTGTTAGATTTAGATTTTATTGAATGAATGAGTGAATGATGTCAAAAATAATTATTAGTTATTTGATATCAACTTCTGTCATGGTCACTAGTGGAGTGCTCGTTCTTTCCTTGACTCCATGATATTCAACATTTTATCAATCACTGGAAGCATTTTTCAAACTTGCAAATTACATAAAGGGATAACCAAAACAGTAAAGACTGACATCAGAATTTGAAATTATGCAATAGGTTAGAAAGATGCATCAAAAATGATAAGAAGAAACTTTAAGACTCTGAGTACTTGGTAGATCTGTGATCTCATCACTCCTTGGCATATATAGATTATAATCTACTCATCTGTTCTCACTTTATCAAGTCTTGTCTGTATTCTTTCATAAATCCTCCACAGGAAGTCTGCCTGATATACTATAAGCCTTCCTCTAGATCTCTTGATATTACATAGACATCAGTGGAATGTGTAGGCCACCCATGCAGGGTTCTTGCTTCATGAATGGTGCCTCTCCTTTCTCAGTAATATATCTCTTGTGATAGCTTTTACCCTGTTTCTACTATGCAGGTCTTTGTTGGTGACATGTCATGATCTATTTTTTGCCCTCCTGGGTTTCTCCATTGTCCTTGGTATCACTTTCAAAGTCTGAGATAATCAAAAACACTGTGTGACTTACCAAACTATTCCAGTCCATGTATTCAATTTTGGCCTAGTTCATTGTACAACTGCAGTATCTGTCCAAGGTTAGCCCGGATTCAGGATGATCTGAGTTAAAATCCAGCCTCAGATACTTACTAGCTATGTGACCATGGGCAAGTCTCTTAACCTTGTTTGCTTCAGTTTCCTCTTATGTAAAATGAGCTGGAGAATGAAATAGCAAACCACTTCAGTATCTTTGCCAAGAAAATCCCAAATGGAGTCACAAAAAGTCAGACACAACTGAAACTATTGAACAACAAATTTTATACACACATATGTATGTATATATATTTATATATAATATATACTTATATGTATGTATGTACATATATACACACAAACATATATGTGTGTGTATTGTTTTTTTATCCAATTGTATATCATGTTCTAGACAACAGGCATTCTTCATCCATTTGAATTTCCCTGTGTGAATACTTACTCTGAACTCCTTTCAGTGGTTATGAATTTCACATAAGGAAACACCATTATGTTCTGGAGTTTAATGCAATCAGCACAATGTCACCAACAAATAGAAGGACACAGGGGACATTACCATCTACAAAGAATATCTTTGCATTTGAAATCCATGATGGACATCTTCCATTAGAGTAGTAAATACCTTTACTGAACATGCATTTCCTTTTTTATCCTTTGGTTAATATTAACACTAGGATGAATTATTTAGGAACTCCCCAAACTCTGAGTTCTACAATGCACCACACTTTCATAACTGATCTGTCTTCTTGCCTATCTGTATATGTGCCTGTCTGTCTCCTATTCTACTTTACTCAATCAAAAGCAGTTCAAGTCTTGTCAAAAGTATAGCCAAGGGTCAGGCTGTCCCACCAAACTACACCTGATTATGAGCATTAAGAGCGTGTGTTTACACCCACTTTAGTGTCCCAGGGGCAATGAACTATTGGAGACAGCTGTACAAACATGCATTCTTCTCCATACTGTTGACTGTCTTACCCTGAGAATTTGGTAAAAATGGTGACTTGCTTCATCTAGTCCAGGAAGTAGGCAATGAATGGGAGCAGGCCCCAATCCTTTATGGCATTAAAGCCCAGCTACTTGTGGTACATCTATAGTTTCTGCTCTTTTTTTTTTAAACAAATACCACCATTGCTACAGTGGGTAAGGAAGACAGCTGGGTAAATTGCTTTTTACTTTAAAATGCACAAATTTCTCCAGTATTGGTGTTTCTGGTCCTGGGGCAGAATAAATATCTGCATGGTGAATACCTCTGGAACTATGCAGTGAATAGGCAGGGTATCTGTTTTGATAGGGTGACCTGTGTACTGGTATTCTCAGTATTTGTTGGGGGCTGGGGGAGGGGAATAGCGTCTATGTCCATTGGATTCATGTGGTTTGCAATTGTATGAAGTTATCAGAGATATTCCTGGAGAGAGAGAGAGAGAGAGACAGAGACAGAGAGAGAGAGACAGAGACAGAAACAGAGAGGCAGAGACAGACAGAGAGAGACAGAGAGAACAAGAAAATAGGATATCAGGATAGTGAGGACTTTTTGGTGATTCTTCATGTAGGCTTTAAGGGGGTAAACTTCATATGTAACTGTGGATAGACATTCATTTCATTTCAATTCTATTTGATTACCAGGCAGCTAGGTGACAGTGGATAGAGAACTGAGCCTAGAATCAGAAAAACCTCAGTTTAAATCCTGCCTCAGGAACTAGAGATGTCATCCTGGTCAAGACACAATCTCTATTTTCCTCAGTTTCTTCAGCTGTCACATGGGGATAATAATAGTACCTACCCTGAAGTGTACTCGTGAGGATTAAACAAGATAATAATTGTAAAGTGCTTAAGCACAGTGCCTGGCAAATAGTAGGTGCCATATAAATGATTATTCCCTTCCCATTTTCACCAGGGTGTTTTCATTTTTTTCTTTGTATGACCAGCGATTAGCACAGTGCCAGGAACATAGTAAATGCTTAATAAATGTTTGTTGATTGATTGGTATAAGACTGTACAGGGACATGGTCTCAACGGATTTTGTCATGGATTATAAAATTGCTGAAAGACCCTCTATGTGATGACAGGGAGTTCCAGAACAACAGGCAAGTAAGTAACCAAGCTCATAGTAGGAGCAACCGATTCTTAGGTGGCTTTGCAAGGGAGTTTCTTAATGCAGGACTCAGGCATTTCCATTCTGTTCCAATAAGGGTCATTTTTTGTGCCTAAATGTCTCTTAGAGAAGCAGCTTCTATTGAAGTGCCCAAACTGAAAAGAGTACACAGACTGAGGCTTTAGTCAGATAAGTAATATGTCAGTGCCATAGGGGTCTTGACCACACTATGTATCTCCAGTGTCCATGGATGGAGTGTTGATCTGTAGTTTCAAAAGTGGCTACAAGAGTTACCTCTTTCTGAGTTGTGATGATAAATATATCTTTATTCTCATACACTCTTGTATGAGGGAGCCGCATCTTGTGGCATTCATGTGTTCTTTGGACAGATCATCCCTTAGAGTTGGGTAAATCCTCTAAAAATTATTTAATGAGCATCACTATCTTCCCATGTAAATGGTCAGGAAAGAATTGACTGAAAAACAAAACAAACCCTAAGTCCTGGGATAGTTGCTGAATTCCACTGTCAGGAACTACCCTGTAGCTTTCTTCCTTTTTACCTCATTCCAAACTGGTGTGCTAACTTGTGGGTTCAGGTCAGCCCACCACCTCCTTCTGAGACTAGTTGTAGCCTTGGTAGAGTAGTGTGCAAGGAACCTCTGTCTCAGAAGCCCTCAGATCCTTTATCAAGTTTCATTTTTGCTGCAGACTTTCCATGCTTATTATACAAGTCCAGGTTACCAATCTCTACTGCCTGACTTCCTGAATACTGGACTTTACCTGCCTGGCCTTATGGTGCCTGACTGATTCCCCTGGCTTTTACTGACTTCCTTGGACTTTACTTCGAGCCCATGTGACTTTGGGTGTCCTCCTCATACCTCCTATCTAGTTGAATTGTCCTATCCTAGACTTTCCTGTGTCCTACTGCTACCGAAGCCCTGGAGTGGTGAGTGTATACCCATAAACCCACAGTGGTTTGTGCTCTGCCGGCTTACCTGAATGACAGGAAGTTATCTTTCCTTCCTACATTCAGTTTCTCCACATACAGCCCCACATTCCCACTTCATTTACCCAACTCACAGAAAATGTATATTAGATTGGTGATGAGGATGAGGATCATGGGAGAAAAAATACACACTATTCAGGAATTTTCCAAAGAACAGATCGTTGTTCCCCAACCAATTGCAATGCCACTTCTGAAAGTATTTTTCTCTAAATCATATTCAGAAGTGGAAGATCTTAGAAAATGTATTGTCAAATTGCCTTATTTTATAGATGAGGAAACTGAGGCTCAGAAAGATTAAGTGCCTCACATAAAGTTATGAAAGTAGTAAGTACTAGAGCCAGGTTTTGAACATGGTCCTCTGATTCCAGATCCTACACTCTTAGACCAGACATGGAGTTAATGTGAGCAGAAAATTTGGGATGAGAGAAAAGAGGAAGATTTTTCTCTCCTCGTTTGCCAAAAGAATTAGGATTTCCCAATGTATAGGAATGAAAAGAATCATTGTATGAGGTCTAGGTAGCAGAAGTGCTTCTAAGAACAGGTCCAGTCTTTTCAAAAGAATGGCACCAGCATCTGGGAGACAGAGTGAGTTACTGTGCTGGAGAACCTACTGCAACCAGCTTGTCTTACAAATATAGTGTGACTTTTAATGAGGCTTAACTTAAAGTGATTGCCTTTTCTAGCCACATTGCTCAAAGAAAAATAATTATCTCAGAACTTACATAATGAATTGGTGATAAATATGAATGGACAAAAGAAAACCCAGTTTGCTCTCACATCAATAAATGGTAGCTTTAGATATGACTCATAAACAGAACTCTATAAACATGTTCTTTCAAAAACCCCCATCAGTGAAGGGTTCTGGCTTCCTCACTGAATAATCTCTTCATGCCACAGCGGCAGAGAATTTATTGTTCACAACAATGTTAGCTTATGGCTTTAGGCCTTGGAGACTCTCAAAAGCATCACTTTGCAATAATCTTTACCAACCAGGAATTTGGATTTAAGGCAACATTTGATATAGAAGTGCTGTGGAGCATAGTAAAAAAAAAAACTTAAATGAGGAGCTATCCATCCATGTTCATTCAATGCAGGCAGTTTGCTCTAGACCATATAAGCAAATGCAGAACCTGTTGGTGCAGAGAATGAATATGCAATGGCACATTGGAGACTTGTCTCAAGCGGCATCTGAGTCCCAAAGTCATTTAGGGACTTGTTGGTTTTTCTATCTCTGGTCATCTCATTCACCTGGTGGTTTTTCATATTTAAATATTTTTCTTGGTTTCTGAGGTTTTTTTCTCCTCAAAGACTCCTTTATTGGCCAGAGTAGGATCTCTGAGATATGTTAATTATATGTGTGTGTATATACATATATAATTATATATGTCTATATGTCTGTATAATTTGCATATATAACATATATTTCAAATGTATGTTATAAAATATGATATATGCAATTAAATGATATATGATATTATAATAGTATATGTGACATGACAGTAAAACATAATGCAATGTAACATAACATGACATAATATAACATTGCTATATTATATTTAATATAACATGATACCATATGACATAACTTGACACATAACACTTATACATACATATATGCACACATGCCTACATTGGACTGAACAAAGGGACAATGGATTGTATAAGATACTTGAGGATACTGCAAACAACCTGATTTGACATCCTTGGTTCAGTCCAACTCTCCCCTTTTATTGATAAACTAATTGCAACCCTGTTAAGTTCCAGTGATTTTGCCTGGGCCAAACAGCTGGTTATTAACAGAGTTAGAATTTGAACTGAGATCTCCTGACCTAGAGGTCAACATTCTTCATACTACAACATGTTTCTGCCTCATAGAAAATTGCACAACATTTAAGCATTAATTCCTTTTTTAGATGAAACATTTTAAGCCATTTTTTTCCTTGGTCAGTAAGATTGGAGGCATTGAAGTTTAAATTCTAGCTTTCTACTTTAGTTGATGTGGAAGGATAGACTGACAACGTTTGGTGAAAGTTTCTAGTCCAAGGCAGTCTAGATATTTTTACTTAATTAAAATATTAAAATGTACCTTTAATATTAAGGCATTTTTAGATGAAAACTCATATATTCAGATAAACAGAAGGCATTTTTACTAGTGAAAAATTTCCTTCCTACTTTCATAGTTTTCAGGATTATATTTAACCTTTAGAAATGCCTGCAGGGTGTAGCATCTACAGAGTGCAGTACTGCCCTTCCTTTTTGCAAATACACAGAGCTATGTAAATGTTAAAAGGAAATCACTTCTGAAAATTGGGAAAAGCCCCAAAACTGGAAAAGAAAAAAATGAGTCACCTCTTGGAACTTTATTGATCCTGAAGACTCAGGCCTAAAACCAAACTGCTTCAAAAATCTCCATAAGGTCCTGAGTCTTCATAAATCTTAACCTCCAAGGTGAGAATTTTCTCTCTTTATTTTAAATGGCCCAACTCCTGAATCAAAATCACACTGTTGCAGGATGTCAGAGTTGGAAGGGCCCTTGTGGGTAACATAGTTTACCCTATACCTGAATTATGTCTAACCTACCTGACCAGTGGTTATCCTGTCTTTGTTTTAAGACATCTGGTGAGGAGAAACCCACTGCCTTCTGAAGAGGCCCTTTCCATCTTGGAGAGCTCTAATTCTTAGGAAGATTTTTTTTTCTTATTGTACTGAAATTTGCCTCTCTACAATTTCTCCATATTGCTCCCAGTTCAACTTTTTGGGGGCCAAAAAGAACAAGTTTAGTCCCTCATCCATAGCACAGCCCTCCAGATATTTGAAGGCAAGCATCCTGTACCCCCTGAGTCTTCTCCCTTTCAGGCAAAACCTTTCCATTTCTTTCCATTGAGCTTCCTGTGGCATGGACTCCAATGGACTCTTCACCCTGGCCACCCTCCTTAGTCACCTTGTATACTGTTGATGTCCTTCCTAAAAGATGGTGCCCAGAATGAAGCATAATGGGGCCTGACATCATGGACAGACTATTACAGGACTATCACTTTCCTAGTCCTTGACACTAAGCCTTTTTTAATACAACTTAATACTTTGCTAGCTTTTTTGGCTGCCATATCCCAGCTGTCAAATATTAAATTCACTCTTTCTACAGCCCTCAGACCTTTTCCTGTTGTTTTCCAGTGACACCACCCCCATCTTGAAGGTGTGAAGAAAATCTCTTAAGCCCACATGTAATGCTTGTTTTTTGAATTTATTTTTATTATAAAATTATATTATAAATTATTATATACATTATATTAAATATATTATTTATTATAATAATTAACTAAACAAAGATGAATATTTTAATAAAGAACAGAAAAGACAATTCCTTATGAAATGATGACCTTCTCTTATGAGGGGCAGCTAGGTGGCACAGTGAATAGAATGTGGCACTTGGAATCAAGAAAACCTGAGTAGTCACACAACCTCTATGTGTCTCAATTTCTTCATTTGGCAAATGAAGATAATAATAGCATCTACCTCACAGGATGAAAGGGGTAATTTATATAAAGAGCTTTGCAAAGCTTGAAGTGCTACATATATAAATACTACTTATTATTGTTATTATTACAGCTTTTTAAAGTATATAATAAGTTTAAAAGGGTAGCAATAAAACCGCCCTGTTTATGTCAATTAACCAATGCACAAGCATTTATTGAGTGTTTATGATGTACCAGGCCTTATGCTAAGTACTGAAACCCAAACAAAAAGCAAAAACCGTGACTGTCTTCAAGGAACTTATATCCCATTGGAGAGACATGTACATGAATAGGTGTATATACAAGATACAGCGTAGATGCAGGGTAACCTTAGAGCATTAGCAGCTGGGTGGATTGGAAAGACCTATTGTAGAAGGAAGCATTTGAGCTGAATCATGAAGAAAGTAAGAGATTCCAAGAGGTGGACATCAGGAAGGAGAGCATTCCAGACAGGGAGGGTAAGAGCAGCCGTACAAAGGCTTGGCAAAAGGACATGGATTGCCTGGCATGAGGAACAGCAAGTTAGCAGTATGCAGAGGGAAGTGAAGTATATCAATACAGGAAAGATAGGGAAGGAGCCAAGATCCTGGAGTTTATTGAGTAGATCTGAGTGACATGGTCAGACTTAGGCTTTAGGAAAATCATGTTGGCAGCAATGTGGAGGATAGAATGGAATGGAAGCAATTTCTGAACTTGATTTTGCTCATACTTGTGTATTTAATGACAGGTAGGTGGCACAGTGGATAGAGTGCCAGACTTGGAGTCAGGAAGATTCATCTTCCTGAGTTCAAATCTGGCCTCAGACACTTACTAGCTGTGTGACCCTGGGAAAGTCACTTAACCCTGTTTGCCTCATTCTTCATCTGTAAAATGAGCTGGAGAAGGAAATGACAAACTAGTCTGGTATCTTTGCTGAGAAAACCCCAAGAGACGTTACAAAGAGTAAGACACGCCTGAAATAACAACAATGCATTTATTGTTTTGTTGACACTCTTTTCCTTCTTTTTCTTCACTATTGGTGCCCCCCACCAACTCTCCTACACTCAAAAAGAAGCTTTCTCTTGTAACAAATAAGGTCAGATAAAACCAATCACCATTTGATGTATCTGAAAAAAATGTATAACTTTTTCTTCATCTCTAGTCCAAACCCTCTCTGCCAAGAGATGCATCCCTATTAAATTTCATTTTATGATACTTGATCCAGTCCTAGGCCATCAAGACAATTTTGAACTCTTATACCATCATCCAGTGTGTTAGCTCTCCTTCCGAGCTTTGTGTCATCTGCAAATACGGTAAGTTAAGCTTACCATTTACAGTGGCATTCAAGTCATTGCTAAAAATCTTTAATAAGCACAGATCCATGAGGAATCTCTCCTGGAGACACAGCTCCTTCCAAATTGAAACCAAACTAGTATTAACAACTCTTTGCATCCAAACATTTTACTGACTTTATATCCACAGAATTGTACTACCAACTAGCATGCATCTCTTAGTCTTGTCCACAAGAATATCATGAAACTTCATAATTTTTTTCAAAAATCTAGATAAATCTCATCACTATTCTCCTGATGTATCACAAAGTAGTAACTATTTTTAAAGTTCTGTTAGTATAACATATCCTGTCTTTTTTTTAATAAAGCTATGTTGACTTTTTGTGATCATTGCTTTCTTCTCTAGATGTTCACTAACAATTCCTTTAATAATACATCGTTGAAGTTTCCAAGGAATTGAAGTCAAGTTCCTTGGTCTATAATTTGTGGACTCCATTCTCCTTTCTTTTTTTGAAAATATGGAAAACATTTGCTTTACTCTACCGCAGCAGTAGTTCTCCTACTCTCTAAAGTATTTGAAAAAGTAATAGATGGTAGCTTAGCAAAAATACCTAACATTTCTTTCAGTACCCTGGGGTGGAGTTTGGCTGGATTCTGCTCTGTTTCTACCTTCCTATTTGTCTTGGGTTGTGATTACCTGTTAGTCATGTTTGCTTTGTCTTTTTCCATATGTGAAAATGTAAGCAAAATATTCACTTTTTGGGGGTGATGGTATAGACAAGTGAGGTAGAAGCCAAATGACAGATGGAAAAGTTTTCGCAGTGCCAGGACACAAATGGAAAATAGCTACAATTGTACAAGAAAAATGAAACGAGCAAAAAGGTGTACCGAGTGTCTTTAACTCACCTCCATCTCAAATCCTGTGAGTTAAGACAGGTGACAATAGAACTATATTTCTATTGCTTCAAAGACATAACCATGGAAATTCTTGATGTTATTCCTTTATAATACTTCTATTCCAATGAACCTATTACACAAAACTTGATATATTTAGTATTTCTCTTCATTTTATTGGTCTTGACACTCAAAAACAGGTCATTGCTGGAGATGTTGTAAGCACATTTCTTTTTTTTTTTTTGTGAGGGCAATTGGGGTTAAGTGACTTGCCCAGAGTCACACAGCTAGTGAGTGTTATGTGTCTGAGGCCAGATTTGAAATCAGGTCCTCCTGACCCCAGGGCTGGTGCTCTCTCCACTGCACCACCTAGCTGCCCCCAGTAAGCACATTTCTAAGAAGAGGTTAGGCTGGTAGCTAGGTGGTGGAGTGGATAGAGTACTAGGCTTAGAATCAGGAAGCTCATCTTCATGAGTTCAAAGCTGGCCTCAGACACTTACTAGACTGTGACTCTGGGCAAGTCACTTAACCCTGTTTGCCTCAGCTCCTCATCAATGAAATGAGCTGGAGAAGTAAATGGCAAGCCACTCCAGTATCTTTGCCAAGAAAACCCCAAAATGGGGTCACAAAAAGTCAGATACAACCGAATCACCCTTTTGGATCACTGCCTTGTCATGGCAGAGGGACTTTCATTGCTCAATGAAACTATGAGCTATACCATGCAGGGCTATCCAAGATGGACAGGTCATAGTAGAGAGTTCTGACTAAAGGTGATCCAATGGAAGAAGAAATGGCAACTCATTCCAGTATCTTTACCAAGAAAACCGCACAGACAGTAATAAAGTTATAAATGAGATGACATCAGAACATGAGCTCCTCAGGTTAGAAGGTATCCAGTATGCTATTGGGGAAAGCAGAAGACAACTACAAGTACTTCTAGTACTAATGAAGCAACTGGGCCAAAGCCAAAAATAAGCTCAGATATGGATATACCTGGTATCAAAAGGAAAGTCTGATGCTATAAAGATCAATATTGCACAGGAACCTAGAATGTAAGAACTATGAGCCAAGGTAAGCTGAACATGGACAAACAGGAGACGAAAAGATTAAACATCAATATCTTGGGTGTCAGTGAACTTAAATGGACAGGAATGGGTGAATTTAATTCAGATAATCATTACATATACTACTGTGGACAAGAATCTCTTAGAAGAAATGGAATAACCCTCATAGTCAATTAAAGGGTGAGGAAAGTAATACTAGAGCATAATCTCAAAGATGACAGAATGATATCTGTTCAAATCCCAGGTAAACCATTCAGTATTACAATAATACAAGTCTATGCTTCAACCACTAATGACAAAGAGGCCAAAGTGAATCAGTCTTATGAAGACCTACTACATTTTCTAGAAATAATACCCAAAAGGCAATTCTACATTTGACCATCACCAATGGTCAACACAGAAATCAGATTGCTTACATACTCTGCAGCCAAAGGTGGAGAAGCTCTATACTGTCCATGAAAACAAGACCTGGAGCTGAATGTGGCTCAAATCATGAGAATCTTATTGAAAATTCTGGTTAAACTGAAGAAAACCTGGAAAACCATCAGACCATATGAATATGATTTCAATAGCATCCCTTATGACAATGAAGTGGCAGTGAAGAATAGATTTAAGGGATTAGATCTGGTAGATAGAGTGCCGGAAAAACTATGGACAGAGGTTTGTAATATTGTACAAGAGGCAGCATCAACAACCACAAAAAAAAAAAAAGCCAAGAAAGCAAAATGAGTGTCTGATGAGGCGTTACAAATAGATGAGAAAAGAAGGTAAGCAAAAGGTAAAGGGGAAATGGAAAGATATACCCAAGTGAACACAGAATTCAAGGAGAGATAAGATTTTCTTAAATGAGCAATGCAAAGAAATAGAAGAAAACCATAGAATGAGAAAGACAAGAGATCTGTTCAATAAAACTAGAGATATAAATGGAAAGTTTCATGCAAAAATGGGCATGATAAAAGACAAAAGATGGTGGGAATGTAAGAGAAGCAGAAGAGATTCAGAAGAGGTGACAAGAATACACAAAAGAACTATACATGAAAGATCTTAACATCACTGATAATGATAACTATGTAGGTATGGTTACTAATCTAGAGCCATATATCCTAGAGAATAATGTCAAATGGACCTTAAAAAGCATCGCTAACAATAAGGCTAATAGAGGTAATGGAATTACCTTTGTTAGTAGTATTACAAGGCTACATGTTGTCACTTTATTTATTTAACATATGCAGAATACATCACGAAAAATGCCAGGCTGGACAAATCAAAAGCCAGAATTGAGGTTACTGGGAGAAATATCAATGATCTCAGATATGCAAACAATACCACTCTGATGGCAGAAAGTAAAGAGGAATTAAGAAGGACTATGTAAAAGCTGGCCTGAAGTTTAACATAAAAAAAAAAAACAACAACAACTAAGATCTTGGCAACTGGTCCCATTAATTCTTGGCAAATAGAGAAGAAATGAAAGCAGTGTCTGATTTTATATTTTTGGGCTCAAAGATTACTGTAGATGGCTGCTGCAGTCATGAAATTTAAAAAAAAACAAAAACAAACACTTGCTCCTTAGAAGGAAAGTTATGGTAAATATGGACAGCATGCTAAAAAGGAGAAACAAATGTCTTTATAGTCAAAGCCTTGGTTTTTCCAGTAGCAATGTATGACTGTAAGAGTTAGCCTATAAAGAAAGCTGAGCAAAGTAGGAGCAACACTTTCCAATTGTGGTACTAGAGAAGACTTTTAAACATCTATTGGACAACAAGGAGATCAAATCAGTCGATATTTAAATTAATTTGGACTATTTATTGGAAAGCCAAATACTGAAGTTGAAATTTAATTACTTTGACCACATAATGAAAAGAAAGGACTCATTGGAAAAGACTCTAATGTTGGGAAAGATTGAAAAGGAAAGGGGAACAATAGAGGATGAGAGGATAGATAGTGTCATGGAAACAATGAATACTGACTTGGACAGACTTCGAGAGATAATGGGTGATAGAAGAGCCTGGTATGCTATGGTCCATTGGGTCACAAAGAGTGAGACTGAACAATTGCCTGAACAATTGACAACAACCACCAAAATTGTACTTAAGCAGAAGCAGTGAATAGGGAGCTGGGCCTAGACTCAGAAAGACCTAAGTTCAAATCTGGCCTTAGACACTTATTAGTTACGTGGCCTTGTGCAAGTCACTTTACACTTTTGCCTCAGTTTCCTCATCTATAAAATAGACATAATAATAATAGCACCTACATCTTGGTGTATTTGTAAGAATCAAATGAGATAATAATCATAAATCACTTAGAACAGTGCCTGGCATATAGTGAGCACTATATAAATGTTAGTTATATTATTATTCCAATGTATCTATTATATAAAATTCATTTTATTTGCCTTTACACTCTAAGGTTATTATTGGGGATGTTGTGATAAGCATATATTTGAAGAGAGATCTGAAATAGTGAATAGGGAGCTAGACCTGGAATTAGAAACTCCTGAGTTTAAATGCTGCCTCGAACTCTAGCTGTCTGACTCTGGGCAAGTCACTTAACTTCTGTCTGCCTCAGTTTCCTCATCTGTAAAATGAGCTGTAGAAGAAAATGGCAAGCCACTTCAGCAATTGCCAAAAAAACAAACAAACAAATTGAGTCACAAAGAGTTGTTCACAACTGAAACAACTGAACAATTGAACAACAATAACAGGTACTGTGTGGAACATAAGGGTAACAAATACAAGCAAACAAACCAGACCCTACCCTCCAGTGGATTGCATTTTAATGGGAGAAGGGGAGGGGTTGAAAAGGAGGTTGCAAGCATTGGAGGCAAGGTGATAGGTGAGAAAGAGGAGTCCAGAAAGTGCGTTAAGGTATGAATAAGGTGAAGAATGTTTGGGTCCCTTCTAAAATTGTGGTCTTGAGGAAGGAGTGACTAATCCAGAATGGCAGGGCTTTAGGTCAGAGGTTTCTCTAGGGTAGCCAAGCTAAAGTTAAGGAGGGATCCAGAATCTGGTTTGAATGAACCATATTTTATTCCTGAGTCCCATCCCATCATATCTCATTGACACTTACTGAGGCTAAATTTACCTAAGTGCACTAGGATCTAGTTCATTTTGCTTGTGTACTTTATTTGTGTACAGTAATTTGAAGTCATAGACTTCATTATTGTTCTTTTCTTGGATTCTTGTTTCTTATAAATTTCTGAGTGTCTTGGCTACTGTTCTGGGCAGCAAGCAAGATGAAGTAGAAATCCTAGTGCTTTCTTACCAGCTTCCTATTTGCTACATTCTATTGCATATTTCTGTCCCTCAACCCCTTACTTTTCAGTTTAACACCCTTTTGAATGATTTACGAGACTCTAGGCAAATATGTTTAAATATGTTTTTTTGGTGTTTGTTTTTTAATTGGCCCTTGTTAGGTGTATTCTATTTCTGACCAAGGGTTTATCATTCCTGTATTTTAAACCAAGGTCTTGAAATTAAAACCTCTTCTCAAAAACCTTTTTAACCATCTATTTATTTCCCCAACTCCCTCTCTTTTGAAGGTCTTGCTTTCAATCAGAAGCAGTGATTCAAATGCCACCAGTGTCCCTAAGATGTGAATTTCTTGCCCAGGACTTCATAATCCTTTATAAAGGTTCATAATCCATCATAATATCTCCTAATCCCAAGTCATCATTAGCATCATCTTTC
Source organism: Vombatus ursinus (assembly GCF_900497805.2). Taxonomy (NCBI): domain Eukaryota; kingdom Metazoa; phylum Chordata; class Mammalia; order Diprotodontia; family Vombatidae; genus Vombatus; species Vombatus ursinus. The sequence continues at coordinate 3,480,990 of NW_020951478.1, forward strand.
CAATTCTTCAAAAGCATTCTCTGTCAAAATTCAGAAAAAAGAAACAAGGAGAGTTGAGAATAGGATAGAAGAAATTATTACCTTAAAATCAGAAAATATTTTCTATCTACAAAGACATTATGAGCACTTTGGTAAGTATGTACTGGAAATATGTAGAATGTCATTGTTTAATAAACTATGTTGAAAGTCTTGCTTTTATAAAGTATTTTTTCTTAGTGTTAATATTCAATGCACCTAATTCCAGTAAAATGCCAGTCATGATTTTGTGTTAGACAAGCATTTATAAATAAAAATTTATATATGAACTGTGAAAATGTGTTGTCTCCTTTGGAAAAGCAGTAAATGTCTCATTAGTAAAGTTATGAGATTGTTTATCTGTTCTTGGGGGGGAAAAGTTGATAACAAATCTCTCAGAGCCTTTTAAATATACTTGTTAATTATAATTTCAGAAATTCCATTGCTGATGGAAATCTCTACCTACAGAGAATAGCCAAGAAAACCATAGATTGAAGAAAGATTTCTAGATTTGGAGCCAAAGGTTGTGGGTTCAATTCCTGATGGTCATTTTTTATCTGTGTGACCCTGAGCACTAAAACTCTATGGGTCTCAGTATTCTCGACTGTAAAATGCTTCCAACCTTCAGTTTCTGGATTGGACTAGATGAGCTAAATCTATGGTTCTATTGAAAAAATAAAAGAAAGAATCAAACCTTTGACATGGGGCAATGTCTCTGTTTTGGAATACCTTTTTACTCCACAACCTCGTCTTTCCTGTAGGCCAACATTGTTAAGTTTTTAAAGTTATCTTCTATGCTTCCATTTTAGGGAATTTTGGGTAAAATGCTCATACCAGCAATGGTTTCACTTTGAAACCAAGGTTTAAAATATTCTGAAATCGCCATGAGCTTTTTTTTTTAATCTGCTGAAGAGTACTTATTTTTAAACAAATGCTATCTTTCTAGGACAGCTGCTGACACTCATTTTACAAGTGAGGACACTGAGACCCAGCGAAGGTAACTGAGTTGTCCAAAGTCACATAGCAAGTTATGTTGTTGCCTTGCAGTGAACACTATTGTCCACAAGGGACTGAGCTGAACTAAGACTGGGTCCGTGCGCACCTATCTAAGCCAGATTCCAAACCATGCCAAGGCAGAGTTCAGAGAGTGCAGAGTGAGATCTCTGCCCTTTCATATACCTCACACATCACCAGTGTTTGCAGAGTTGGCAGCTGCAAAGCTCAAAAGCCTCAACTTGCCTTTATGCTGATCTTAGCAATAAACCTCCTTATTTATTTATAAGAACTCTTTGCACTTCTCTTTTTGTCTGAGTATCCCAAATAGCTTTCTGGGCAGGGAGGCAAGAGTAATCCCACTGTACATGATTAGGTCAAGATCTTACCAGCAATCATCGTCTTTGGATCATTTTCAAATTAAATTTTCCTGAACAAAAGAATTCATAGGGGAGGGGAGGGGAGTGCTCTGGGGAAAATTGGGGTATTAAAAGCAAATACTAAAATGATCTCTTTGTTCTTTTCTGGCGAAAGTTGTCTGCATCATCACAAAAATGAGAACTATAGTGACGTTTCCATTGAACCCATTAGATTGTAAGCTCCTCAAGGGCAGGAACTATTTTTTACCTTTCTTTATACGCTGTGTTTAGCACAGTGCCCGACGCATCGTAGGTGTTCAATAAGTGCTTATTGACTGACTCTGTTGGAAAAAATGTTGTATCTTTTAACATTGTGTTTCCTATTGCATTGAATTTGGTCTAGACCTGTGATTTTATTGCTGTAGGAAACTTCAGAAGAGGAAACTCCCTCTGCCAATGCAGATTGGCAACTTTGCTGTAATTTATAGTCTCAGAGAGTTGTCTTGGGCACTGAGTCCAGGGCATCAGAGGCAAGACTTGAACACTGATCTTCTTAGCTCTGAGTCTGGCTCACTAAATCCACTATGCCACATTGCATCTTTGACAGAACGTAGAAACATATACTATTAGAGCTAGTAGGTTCCTTAGAGATAACTTTACCCAGTTCGCTCATTTTACAAGTAAGGACACTGAGGCCCAGAGAAGGTAACTGAGTTGTCCAAAGTCACATAGCAAATAAGTAACACAACAAATTAGCAAAGGAGCTTGGGCTAGAATGTAGATCTCTCAACTCCCAGACTAGCACATTTTCTACTCTCAAATGCTAGCATAATGTCTTACGGTTGAGTGCAATACCAATTGATTTCACTAAATGTAGTTGATTTTCTTTTTTTTTTTTTAAGTGATTTTGATAAACAAGCTGAAGGCGTTTTGTCTGCAGTATGCCAAATCAGTAGCATTTTTCCACTTTTAAGTCAATTGTTTTGGTAGGCACAGCCCAAACCACACCCATATATTTTGGCATAGGCTTTAAAATGAAGTGTAATTGTCAGAGGGGGGCCATCTCCAGTCACCCTGATCTATATCTTGTCCCTGGACCCAGGTGGCTCTGGAACAGAAAGTGAAGCTGGTGTCTTTACACAGCCCTCTCTCACTTAAATCCAATTCACCTGCAAGTCATGGCATCAGCTTCCTGATGGTCCTCTTTGAGAATTAAGGACAAACAACAATTGTCAGGTCTCACAAAAATTGACAAAAGATAAACAAGTTGTCCACATGTTCATTTTTTTATTGAAGCAAAACTGTTCTGCCCAAACTTCACCGTAGAATCACTATAGGAGACCAACCAGAACAAAATCTAAACAGAAATTCAAAAGACATTCCCACTAAACTGCATCATCCATCATGTATATACCACCATTCAGAACTTTTAAACCAGCAAGGAGATCCACTTTTGCAAGTCTTATCTCTGAATTGTACCAGTGGGTGGAAAACCATGAGATGACACCACTTCAGAACTGTAGTGAGGAGAGGATGAGGTCAGCTTCCTTCACTTTTTTGGCTCCAGAGAATCTTCAGGAAGTAAAGTGGAAGATCAATGGCTGATAACAGTTCAGGAGAGGTATTGCTCACAGTGATTCTATCCTCAAGGCACCTGGTTTACTGCTTGAGTATCTCAAACAAGCTCATGAGAAGATGATTCAGTCTCAGCCCAGTCACTTTTATATGATGCAGCTTTGGCTAAGCCTGAATGACTCTATCATATCAGACTTTTGTTAATGAAATAGAGCCCTTACTTCCCTCCCACACAGACCTGCCCTCACTCTTAAAAAGATGCTGAGAAAAAGGAATTATATTGTACAATGGAAGTGTTTAATATCTTTTGAACTTCTGTGACGTTTTTGTTCCTTTTGGGCTCCTGTAGTTGTATACTGATACAAATTCGATGATATTTACAGCCAGTGTCTCTGATAAAGGCCCCATTTCTAAAATATATATATATATAGAAAACTGAGTTGAATTTATAAGAATACAAGTCATTCCCCAATTGATTAATGGTCAAAAGATATGAACAGGCAGTTTTCAGAGGGAGAAATTAAAGCTATCTATAGTCATATGAAAAATGCTCCAAATCACTATTGATTAGAAAAATGCAAATCAAAACAACTATGAGGCACTACACCATACCTATCAGATTAGCTAACTTGACAAAACAGGAAAATGATAAATGTTGGAGAAGATGTGGAAAATTGGAACACTAATGCATTGTTGGTGGAGTTGTGAAAATGATCCAGCCATTCTGGAGAGAAATTTGGAACTATGCCCAAAGGGCTATAAAATTGTGCTTACCCTTTGACCCGGCAATACCACTTTTAGATCTGAATCCCAAATAGATCACAAAAATTGGAAAAGGACCCACATGTACAAAAACATTTATAGCAGCTTTTTGCGTGGTGGCAAAGAATTGGAAATTGAGGGGATGCCCATCAATTGAGGAACAGCTGAACAAGTTGTGGTATATGAACGTAATGGAATACTATTGTGCTATAAGAAATGATGAGCTGGAGGATTTCAGAAAAACCTGGAAAGAATTGTATGGTCTGATGCTGAGTGAAGTGAGCAGAGCTAGGAGAACCTTGTACACAGTAATAGCCACATTGTGAGATGACTAATTTTGATAGACTCAACCCTTCTTAGCAATACAACGATCAAAGACATCTCCAAAGGCCTCATGATGGAAAGTGCTATCCACATCCAAAGAAAGAACTATGGAGTTTAAATGCAGATTGAAGCGTACAATTTATTCTCCTTTTCTATTGCTGTTTTGCTTTGTTTCTTTTTTCTTGTTATTCCTACCATAAGTTCCAATTCTTCTATACATCATGACTAATGTGAAAATATGCTTAATATGAATGTATAAGTAGAGCCTATATCAGATTAAATACCATCTTTGGGAGGAGGGAGGAGATGGAGGAGGAGAAATTTACAACTCAAAATCTTATGGAAGTGAATGTTGAAAACTAAAAATTAAAAAAATTACTAAAAAAAATAAAATAAAGATGAAAAAAATTGATGAAAAAGTTTGAGCAAAAATGTTTGGCAGTAATAAAAAAAAGTGACCATGTATACACAGGATGCCTCCAAAATGTTGAGGTTTAGGGGTGCTGAGACTCCAAAATCACGACACACAGGTCCTGCCCAAATGAATCCGACCCAAGCCTTCTTTCAGTCAAAGACAAGGTTTATTAGAACATCTGCTATATTGTCCAGACTCTTAAGGAGTCTGAACATTAGTGAACTGTTGGCTAGATTTTAAGAATCTGAGCCTCTTTACATTGATTGGTGTATAAAATCATTCTCGAACAGGACTATGACATCAAGGAGATGATGACATAACTTGGAATTGACTTTGATTTGAGCGAGGGAGGGCTATGTAAAGTCACCAGCTTCACTTTCTCCTCCAGAGCCATCTGAGTCCAGTGAACCCTTTTTTTGAAAAAACAAGAACAAAAACTAAGCAATGTCTCCTATCACAACAATTAGATCTAAATTTATAAACCCTCCCCACCCTCTCTACTTAGAGGAGAAAGGTGTGTTTCATTATTGGCTCTCCAGAACCAATATTATTCATTACAATTAATTCAGCTCCTTTTTTGTGTTGTTTATATTGTTTATATTATTGTGTTGTTTATATTATTGAAGTCATTGTGTATATCATTGTGTATTTATAGAACTCTTCCTATATTTCTCTGCATTTCTTATATTTGTGATTTCTTACTGTAAATAATCCTATTCCATTACATTTGCATATCATAATATATCCAGCAATTTACAAATTCATAGTCAACTTCTGTGTTTCTCATCCACCCCCTCTTTATTTTTCTGCTTGAATATGTTGCTATGAGGATTTTGGTTTTGTAAGACTGTTAACTTCCTTAGGATATATGCCCAGCACTGAGAGTGCAAACAGTTTAATGCCTTTCTCAAATAATTACAAACTGTTATAGAGAATTGTTGAATCAATTGATAAATTAGTGTTTCTATCTTCTGATAGTCCCTCTGATAGTGACTGTTTCAGTTTTTAAAATTATCTTTGCCAGTTTGATGCTTATGAAGTGGAAAGTGCTATCCAAATCCAGAGAGGGAACTACGGAGTCCAGATGTAGATCAAAGCATATTATTTGCTCTTTTTTTCTCTTGTTTTATTTTTCTTCTTTCTTGTGGTTCCTCTTATTGGTTCTAATTCTTCTTTGTGGCATGACTAATGTGAAAATATGTTGAAAATTTGCATTTATTTTATTAGTGATTTGGAGCAATCTTTCATCTAGTTTTTGATCATTAGATTTTCTTCTGTAAACTACTTTTTCATATCTTTTAGTTTTATTCATAATATCAATACTCTTCTTTCACTTCAACTTATTTCCTTCTTTCATTGAACATTCTCCCTAGTAATTCTTCTGGTTAGTTTCTTCACTAATTCTCTGGGGTTTTCAGAAAATATAGATAATTTTACCTCCTCTTTCCCGATGAAAGTATGCTTTATTTCTGTTCAGAGGACCTGTAGAATAGAGAGGTATACTTCTAGCCTGTTCATCCAGTAAGGAGACCAATCAAATTTTACGCATGTGTGGAGGTAGGGGTTGATTGGCTTAATTTTACACTATCTTATGCATACATGGCACAAGTAGAAATATAGACAAAGCTCATCTTTAAGTCACTGAAATCTTCCCCTTACATTCTATATTTTCAGGAATTGACATTCTCAGGTCTCTGTCACTGTAGCTAACCATATACTCCAAGAAGATTATTGAGAAAAGGAAAGGCTCCATACACACCAAAACATTTGTAGCAACTGTTTGTAGTAGCAAAGAACTGGAAACAAATAAGTTACCCCAAGATTGAGGAAATAGCTAAAGAAACTGTGGAACATGAATATATTGGAATATTAATGTACTGTAAGAAACAATAGTTAATAGTAAATCTTTCTGTGGTGGCAAAGAATTGGAAATTGAGGGGATGCCTATTGATTGGGGAATTGCTAAACAAGTTGTGGTATACTAATGTAATGGAATACTATTGTGCTGTAAGAAATGATGAGCAGGCAGACTTCAGAAAAACCTGGAAAGACTTATATGAACTGATGTTGAGTGAAATGAGCAGAACCAGGAGAACAGTGTACACAGTAACCTCAATATTGTGCAATGACTAACTTTGATTGACTTAGCTCTTCTCAGCAATGCAAGGATGTAAGACATCTGAAAGGGACTCCTGGTGGAAAGTGCTATCCAAATCCAGAGAGGGAACTGTGGAGTCTAGATGCAGATCAAAGCATATTATTTGCTCTTTTTTTCTCTTCTGTTTTATTTTGTTTCTTCTTTCTTGTGTTTCCTCTTATTGGTTTTAATTCTTCTTTATGGCATGACAAATGTGAAAATATGTTTAATAGGAATGTATATGTAGAGCCTATATCAGATTGCATGCCATCTTGGGGAGGGGAGACAAGAGGGAAGGAAAGAAAATTGGGAACTCAAAAATTTATAGAGATGAATGTTGAAAACTACAAATAAATAAATTAATTAAAATTTTTAAAAAAGATGAAAGAGCAAGGGAGATAAGTACCATGATTAGTACAACAGAAAATCTTCTGGAACAAATTATTTTGTAATTAAATCTTTTGCAATAAGCAGATTTAGCAAACATCAAAAAAATAGCTAAAATGAATATAGAGAAACATGGGAAGATTGATGAAACAGAGCCAAGAAAACAATATGTAAAATGACTATAATAATAAAAATGGAAAGGACAACCACAAAACCAATGAAAATTGTTGCAAATGTTGCAAATTTTCAAAAAAACAAGCTAGCTCTGAGAGAGGAGATTGGAAAACATTCTATCCTGCCCCATCCCTTTGCATAGTTGGAGGGTGTAGAGAAAGTCAAAGATATAGAATATGCATGCATTATCAGATTTTTAAAATACATTTAAATTTTTCTTTAACTTTTATCTTTTCCTTTTTTTTTCTTCCTTTAAAAAAAAAGTGTTGTTAAATAACAGAGGTGGGTAAACTAAGTTTGAGCCAAATTTGACCCACTGGCCCATGAGCTAGAATTGTTTATTCATTTTTAAATGAAATTTAAAATGTTTTTTTTAAATATTTTTCATTCTCCTGCCTTAAAAAAATAGGCCACAGGACAGACTTAGCCCTTAGGCCATAGTGTGTTAACTTTTTTGTAATGAATGGCTCCCTGGAAGTGTAGGAAAGGAATGAAACAGGGGTGATATAAGAAGAAAAGATATCAATAAAATTTTTAATTGTAATTATTGTAATAATTGTAATAATCCAGGCTTTAGGTGATGAAGTCCTATACTAGGAAACTAGGAAAGTAACCTTGTGAGTGGAAAGAAGGTGATTGGTATATGTGTATACACACACACATACATATATAAAAGAGGTATTATTATAAATGTGGAAATAAGATTTGACAAACAGATTGGATATATGGGTTGAGTGAATGTGAGGAATTGAGAATGGCATTGGGGATACCAGCCTGGGTAACGAGTCAAATGATGGTATCTTTTGTAATAATAGGAAAGTCATGAAGAGAGGAAGGTTTTGAGATAAAGATTAGTCAAGTTCAGGACATTTTGAATTTGACTTACCATTTCATATTACGTGGTGATGTAATTAAGAATACAGAATTTTCCTGAAAAAAATAAAGACACCCAGGGAGACCTACAATCATCACAAATTACAAACGCACAGAAAGGCAGCATGGGCTGACAAAAGGCAGTGTCTCATAGTGGAAAGAGTACTGGAATTGGATTCTGGAAATCTGGGCTTCTGTCTCAGCTTCAAAATGTATTAATATTATACCAAAGACATTGCATAATATAAATCTGCTAGTGAATCTGTCTGCCTCAAGTCTCTCCCCACTCCAACCCTTCTTGCATTAAGTCAATAAAGTGATTTTCCTAAAGCACAGGTTTGACTATGTCACTTCCCACCCCTACCCCTACCCCCAGTAACCTCAAATATCTTCCTATCACATCCAGGATCAAATACAAAATCTTCTGTTTCACATTTAAATCCCATCATAACCTCACCCCATTCTATCTTTCTAGTCTTCTTACATTTTACTCCTCACCACATACTCTTCAGTCTATGTAGACTGGCCTCCTGGATGTTCCACAAATAACACACTTTGTCTCTTGGCTCTAAACATTTTCTCTGGCTGTCTGTCCCCACGCCTGGAATATTCTCCCTTCTCATTTCTGACTCCTGGCTTCTTCATTCATTCTGGCCCTGATGATTCAGGAACTATTGTAGAATGAGAAGGAAATACAAATGTTGGGTACAGACGCTTATGGCTCCCTTAAAACTTAGGACTTTGGATGATGGCCATCAGTAGCCATATTGTGAGACGTAAGCTCTGTTAAGATGTGTAACTTCTATGGAAATGGCTGCTAACCCAGGATGAATTAGCAGAATATCTGTCTTGGAGTAGATCTGGTTAATATGTGCATGTATATGTGAGTGTGTATGTGTGTGCGTGTGTGTGTGTGTGTGTGTGTGTGTATGTATTCCAGACCTAGATCTAGATAGATATAAATGATGTTGTTTAGTCATGCCCAACTCTTAGTAACCCCATTTGGAGGTTTTCTTGGCAAAGATACTGGAGTTGTTTGCCGTTTCATGCTCCAGCTCATTTTATAGATGAGGAAGCTAAGGCAAACAGGGTTCAGTGACTTGCTCAGGTTCATACAACTAGTAAGTGTCTAAGGCCAGATTTGAGCTCAGAATGATGAGTCTCCCTGACTCCAAGACTAGTACTCTATTCACTGTGCCACATAGCTGCCCAAGAAGATTCTAGAATAACATAACTTTAAACGTTGACAAGAAACCAACAATAGGACCCACCCATGTGTTCCCTACAAAAGCAAAACTAAGCCCAGCCTAAAAATCAAGTCTGAAATCAGGACATAGACTAGAAGAATAAGTAAATAATAATAGTAATAATAATAATAAAAAGAATCCCATCATAAAGAGGAAAAATGACTCCAGAATATCTACAAGCAAAGCTTCAGAGAAAAACATAGCTTGGGCAAAAATTCAACCTGATTTTTTAAAAAAAAAATCTACTTTATTTATTTTAACATTTCTTTTTTTAAAAGAATTTTGAGTTCCAAATTCTCTCTCTCCCTTCAGTCTCTCCTTTACCCATTAAGAAGGTAAGTAATATGATTTCAATTGCAAAGTCATGCAAAACATATTTCCATATTAGCCATGTTGGAAAAAAAAACAAGAAAAATAAAGTAAGTTTAAAAAATTTGCTTTAGTCTGCACTCAGAATTGATCAGTTCTCTCTCTAGATGTAGATAACATTTTCATGAGGAGTCCTTTGGAATTGTCTTGTGTCATTGTGTGGATTAGAATAGCTAGATCTTTCATGGTTGGTCACTGTTACATTATTGCTATTACTGTGTACAACATTCTCCTGGTTCTATTCACTTCACTTTGCATCAGTTTATATGTCTTCCCAATCAACTAGAATTCTCGGAAGAGAAAAAGCAAGAATTTTTTTAAGAGTTTAAAAAGGTGATTAAGAATTAAATGATAGCATGTAAGGGGGAAAATAGAAAGGATTTAAGAGCTATGGAAGAAAGAATTGGAAAGGGAATTAACAGCTAGGCACAAGAGGTACAAAACCTTGCCAAGCAACAAACTCCCCCAAAAATCACAATGGACCAAATAAAAGCCAATGACTCCATGAGTCAATAAGAAATATTAAAACAAAGTTAAAAGACTGAAAATACAGAAGAAAAATACACACACAAGGTATCTCATAGAAAAATTAAACTCTGACCTGGAAATAGAGTGAGAAGAAAAATATTAAAAATCATTGGACTATCTGAATGTCAAGGTAAAAAAAGAGCCTTGACATCTCATTTCAAGAACTCTTAGGGGCAGCTAGGTGGTACAGTGGATAGAGCACTGGCCCTGAAGTCAGGAGGACCTGAGTTCAAATCTGGCCTTAGACCAAACTCTTGACACTAGCTGTGTGACCCTGGGCAAGCCATTTAACCCCAATTGCCCCCCAAAAAAAGAATTCTTAAGAGAAAAATGTCCAGATCTTTTAGAACCAGAGGGAAAAGTCAAAATAGATAGAAGTCACCAGTCACCACCTTAAAGAAGCTCCAAAATGAAAACTCCTAGGAAATTATAGTCAAAATCTAGAATTTTTAAGTCCAAGAAAAAATACAAGCAGTCAAAGAGAAAGAATTCAAGTACTGAGGAGCTACAGTGGCAATTACACATGACTTATAATAGTCATCACTATAAAAGAGTAGAGAACTTGGAATACAATATTCCAGAAGTCTAAGGACATGTGCTTACATTTAAGAATAACATACTCTCCAAAACTGAGTATAATGCTGTGGGGGAAGGGGTATACAGAATGGACCTTTAATGAAATAGAGGACTCACAAATATTCCTGATGAAAAGAACTAAACTGTATAGAAATGATGAAGTTCAAACACAGGACTGAAGAAAAACATGGAAAGGCAAACATGAATGAACAGTTATAAGGGACGAAATGAGGATAAACTGCATACATTCAAATATGAGGAGATGATGTGTCCTGTCTGAATTTTATCATCATGAGGGTTCAAAGAGGGATTCCAACTAGACAAAATGGGGGAGTGGTTCTATTATGTCTTAATGTTCTTAAGAATGGAAAGGGAGAGAGGGGAGGAAGGTTGGGGAAATAAGCTCGTATAATCAGAATGGACAAATTCACATATGTACAAAAAAAGGAGGGAAATACATCTAACACATGAAACTCACTCTCATTTGAACTAGTCAAAAGAAGGAAGAATAAACACAACCACAGTTGGGTACAGAAATACATTTCACTCAACAAGGAAAAAGGAGGGAAGAGGGAAAAGGGGAGAGGAGTTAGAAGGAGAGTATTAAAAGAATTAGTTCTGTGCAAAATGAACTCTAAGGATGTACAAAGATATTTATAGCTTTTTTTGAGGTGGCAAAGAATGTGAATCTGAGGGAGTGACCATAAATTAAGGAATGGATGAAGATATTATGGTATATTAATATAATGGAATACTATTGTACTATAAGAAATGATGGAGAGAGTTTCAGAGAAATCTGGGAAGACCTGTATGATGCAGAATGAAGTGAACAGAACCAGTAGAACAATTTATACTGTGAAAACAGTATGATAAAGATAAACAATTTTAAAGAATCAGGAGCTCTTATAAGTGTAATGACCAACCAGGATTCCAGAGAACTAATAAGGAAACATGCTACTCACCTCCTAAAAGAGAGGTGAAGGGCACAGAACACAGAATGAGACAAATATATATGACCATGGTGGAAATTTGTTTTGATTGGCTATGCATGTTTATAATGTGAGTTTTTATTTTTGTTTGTTCTCATTTGAAGTGTGGGGTTCTAGTGGGAGGATGAGAAGGCAGATTTCTGCTACTTGAAACAAATAAAAAGTGGTGTTTTTAATAATCCAGACTGGAGGTTAAGAACCTGAACTACAATCATAGCTGTGGTAGTGGAAAGAATGGAATAAATAGGAGAGATATTGTGGAGGTAGAATCAATTAGAGTTGGCAAAAGTTTTGAAATGGGGGGGGGAGGATAAATAAGATGGAACAATTGGGGAAGACTCCAAAGTGGTGAACCTCGATGCCTAGAAGGATGGTGGTACCCTCAAGATAAATAGGAAATTTTGAGGAATGGATAAGTTTAGGGTGAAAGATAATGACTTTCATATTGGATATGTTGTGTCTATGGGACATTTAGGTGAAGATGTCTAGCAGGCAGCTGATAATGCAAGATTGGTACTCAGAAGAGACAGAGACAGTAGCTATCTAGATCTGACAGTCACCACATCAGGTGATGATTGAATCCTGCTGTGTTGCAAATTTAACCAGATGCATTTTAAAATAAAAAGTATGGGGTAGAGTGAAAATGACATATATATATATATGTATGTATGTATGTATTTGTGTATATGTATATATATATATATGTTTATGTGTGTAGATATGTATGTATCAGGGTATATACCATAAAAAGTAGGAACAACCATGGAAGACAGATAGCAATTGAGAGACACAAGTTCAAAGGAGAAAAATTAAAATCAAAAAGGATAATAGTAAACTCCATGGCCTACAATGCTTCAAGTTTAAGCAACAAGCACGGGGAATGAGAAGTGCTAAGTTACAGAGGCAAATTTGACCTCATACATATTCTTAAGACTGGGTAAGATGGAATCCATGAATGGAATATTGTTCTGCATGGATATCCTTTACTCAAAGGAAATAGCATAGTTAAAAGGGCACTGAGGAGGGGTGGCAATGAAAATTAAGAAGGTATAACAATGTAAGGAATCCAGCTGGGGAGGATGGGGGAGACATAGTGAAGATTAATAGAAGGAAAAACAGTGATTTTGTCATTGGTACTAGAGACCATCCTGACAGAAAGATGAAATAGATGGGCTCAGAAAACATATCACAAACCTGGCCAAAGCATGATATAATAATGACAGGGAACTTCAATTTTCCACACATCTGTGGGAGTCCTCTCTTCTCCAAAAGCAGAGTAACATCTTACCAACAGGGAGGAACTATTTACATGGCTAGAAATGATGGAAATTTTTGGAGAAAGTGATCTGTTCCTTTTAGAGTTTGAGACAGATAAAAAAAGAAAACTGAGTATAATCTGATATATATTCTAAAGCTGAATAGAGAAGATTTCAAAGAATGCAAGGGAAGGATAAATAGGATCAAATGTACTTAAATTCTACAGAAAAAAAGTCTGCACAAGACAGATGGAAAATTCTTATAAATAAAATTCTGAAGACAAAAAGTGGAGCAATTTTGAAAAGAAAGAAGAATAGGAACTATTTGAAGTGACCAATTTGGTGAACAGTGAACTCATCAATCAAATAAAATATTTTAAAAGCTATGTAGTAAAGATGGAAGTAAGGGTAGGTAACGGGATGAATACAAAAACACAGCATGGTACTACTTCTACCATATTGCTTAGGAAAACAAAAAGCAGAGGCAGATGAGAAAAACTAAGCACTATAAAAGAGTTGTTGGGTACATGCATGCACATGAGCCTCTGTGTGTGTGTATGTGTGTGTGTGTGTGTGTGTGTGTGAGAGAGAGAGACAGAGAGAGAGAGAGAGAGAGAGACAGAGAGAGAGAGAGAGAGAGAGA